>NW_024412404.1:36843066-36866388 GCF_014898765.1 Herpailurus yagouaroundi | reverse complement strand
GGACAATGTGTATGTACTTTGGGTTGTTTTTTGTTTTTTGTTTTTTTTTTTTTTTTTTTTTTTTGGGGCCCCCCCCCCCCCCGCTTTTTTTTTTTTTCCAAGGCAGTGGTGTGTTTCCCTAGGAGCCCTCCCTTTTGAGTAAACCTCTTCCAGCTGGTCTAATTGTCTGCGCCATGCTAAAAAATGATGCCTTTCTCACATATCAGACGAAGAGCGACCTCTGAGGAGGTTACCACAGACCAGTTACTATTGGCCGCAGAGAACTACATTTCTTCCTCCCTCCCAGTGAAAGAAAGCTCTTGCCGAGTTGGTTTCTCATCGTCCAGCACTGTTGAAGGGGATGGTCGTGTGAGGCCCAAACTGTGCTGTAGTCTGGAGGGCGGGGGCTGCCTCGTACTCTTGTGCTTCTCCAACCTTGATGTGCACGTAGATCACTGGGGGATCTTGTTAACATGCAGACTCTGACTCAACAGGGCTGGGGTACGCAGTGCTTACCAACTCCCAGGTGAAGCCCCTGCAGATGGTCTGTGTGAGCACCAAGGTTCTACATTTATAGGTGCCACAGCCCCAGTGGATGGGCCTCCGGTGCTCTGGTGTAGAGAACTAGGTGCTGAAGGTGGCAAGAAGCTTCTGGTTAGGCATCGCTGCCTTCCTGGGACGAGTCCGGGTCCTTTCTGTATTGGGTCTTCTCCACCAGGCCACCTTCCAGGACCAGACTTCCCACTCCTGCCTGTGTTTACAAAACAGGGAGTCGTCTGTCCACCCGTGGAGCAATTAGAAATGATGGGCATACTAGTCAGTCATTAAAAATAAAGGGGTCGTGGGGCGCCTGGGTGGCGCAGTCGGTTGAGCGTCCGACTTCAGCCAGGTCACGATCTCGCGGTCCGGGAGTTTGAGCCCCGCGTCAGGCTCTGGGCTGATGGCTCGGAGCCTGGAGCCTGTTTCCGATTCTGTGTCTCCCTCTCTCTCTGCCCCTCCCCCGTTCATGCTCTGTCTCTCTCTGTCCCAAAAATAAATAAACGTTGAAAAAAAAAATTAAAAAAAATAAATAAAGGGGTCGTTCTCTATCGTTTGGCATGAAAAGACATCCACAAATTGTTGAGTGAGGAAAATGCAGGTGACTGAATACTTTTTCTTCTATTGCTTGAAGTTTTTAAAGAATTAAGCATGCGTTTTCATACATAATTTAGAAAATCGAGAAAGCTGTTTTCATTTTGAAAAAAGACCTAAAGCAAACACTAAAAAAAAAGTTAAGTTGCCACGGGGTCAAATGTGGATGAAACAACAAAAAATCAGGACCTTGTGGCTAGTCCTACCCCATAAGGGTATATCTCACATTTCAAGTGTAGTCAGGTATTCAGCTCGAAAACCAAGATGATATTTGAATCAGTGCCTTCTAAATTACAAAGGGTCATACAAATATAACGATGATGATGAGCAAGGGAGGAAGTCATGGAAGGTGTCGACGCCCACTGTACTTCGGGTCCTTGGTGGGGAGCTTTCATAGGCGCTCTGTGCTTCCCCTCCCCAAGTGTCGGATGGTGAATTCCCACTTTATAGATGAAGAAACTGAGGCCCGGAGGAGGTAATTTCCCTGGGGTTACACAGTGACTTTGTTAAAATTTGAACCCTGTGCCCTCTCACTCTGAGTCCAGTGCTTTCTGAAAAGTCTTTGGATTTCCTGGAACACTTAGGCAACTTCCAACTCTCCCTTTCTTCTCTTTTTCAGACGACTGAACAGGAACCAGCTGCACAGTTTGCCAGAACTGCTGTTCCAGAATAACCAGGCTCTGTCGAGGCTGTGAGTGACACTGTGGCCAAAGCTCTGTCTGTGGTCTAGTCCCTCACCCTGTGGGAGGGGCAGTGTCTGGTCAGGGGGACCCAGAATTTCCCATGACGGTGACCTCCTGCTCCTCACCTGTCAGGAGTTGCACGGGGCATCAAAAGCCAGGCCCTTTCTGTAGGAAGGTGCTGCGTGGGGGCATTTCTGTCTGGTGAGCACTTGCAGAATCCACGACTCATTCAGTTCTGTGTGCTGCCTCTGACAGTGTGGATGTGAGAATGTTCTGGGAGTGGACGTTCTCTTCAGTCGTGATGCCAGGCTTTATAGGGAGCGCTGTCTTTGCGCATCTGTCTCAGCCTTTGGTAACCTGCCTTGGGCCGAATATTTATTCATTCAACTAAGCCCTTCTTGGACCTATTTATATTTTCAGATCGGGGTAATGAGGTCTGGAAACTTAGTAACCATGGCTTCTATCTGCTGTAAATGTACTTCTTCCAAGTTTAAAGGGTAGTGGCTAATTCTGCTACTCTGTGATGTGCTAAATGTGTCTGTAATTGTTCTAGCATTTGCTTCTTTTTTGGGATCTTGGGTTGGAGAGGACCTTAGAGATCATCTAAGGAATCTCTTCTGCAGATCCTTAGCCTGTGGTCCTTCAGTCTTTGCTTGGCTACCTCTAATGATGGAGAGTTCACCACCTCCACAGTCAGTTGCATTATTGCACAGATCTGCGTATTAGAAACATTGTGTTAACTTTGAGCCCCAAATCTGTGTTCCAACAATTTATGTTTTCCTTCACTTTGCTTTCCGTAAGTATCTACAACAACTGTGTCCTCTTGTTAGATTTTTAAAAATGTTTACTTATTAATTTTTTGAGGGAGAGAGAGCGAGCGAGAGAGAGCGTGTGTGAACAAGGGAGGGGCAGAGAGAGAGAATCCCAAGCAGGCTCCGCGCTGTCAGCATAGAGCCCGACTGGGGACTTGAACTCATGAACCTGTGGGATCGTTACTTGAGCCGAAACCAAGAGCCGAACATTCAACCGCCTGAGCCACCCAGGTGCCCCTCTTGTTAGATTTTGGAAGGGCTGTAGGGATTTTGAATTTTAGGTTGGGAGGTTTTTGAGTTCTTTCAGTTGTCATTAACAACCTGGTTGGGACCTGCATGGCCAGCAGAGCACCATGTGAGGAAGTGAGGCTGCTGGTCTCCCCTGAAGAAGTTTATAGGCAGCACCGAGGTGGAGGAAGAGGCAGCAAGTGACTTAGACAAGACTGAGGGGCAGGGGCTGGGTGGGAGACGGCACCCTAGGGCTGCCTGAGTGCTGATGGGTGTGACTGGGAGTTTGGATTAAGCACAGCCGGTTCTTTCCACGTCTGTCATGATTTCCAAAGCTCTTGATTAGCCTGTGTCATTGAACCTGCCTTCAAGTTTTTGTCTTTGAGCTGTCCAAATGGTCTCTATGGTCATTTCCCTTTTCTTCCTCCTTCTGGCCTGGAGGATCTCCATAGTGACCCTCAGTGATGACCCCTTCTGCTGGTCTTCACCACCCCTGGGCTTGAGCCGGGCCTTCTTTAGTCCCCCATCACTTGGTGGGTTGGTGCTTTCATTCCAGGCTGGGCATACACGGTGGGCACTTTACTTAGCTGCTGAAGGTGCATGGTCCTTCCCAGCAGATGCGTCCGCCCTAACATCTCCCTAACCTGTGCTTTAACCTGAGTTCTGTGCTGTTACTGGTCACGGGCAGGTGCTGGCCTTGCCCTGTCCTGGCTCCAGCAGCTCCTGCTTTCTCTGTGCTGTGCTTTCTAGAAGCTGGCTCTCGCAGGTCTTATCACAGCTCCGCCTCTGCAAAAATTCATCCCGAACATCTTTTCCCTTGGTGTCCTCCTGTACTTTTCTTTTCGCTTTCCCCAAGCCCTCTTCACCTTGCAAAAGTCTGCCCTCATGCTCCCAGCATTATCTGTCTGCTCGGCTTCCCTTCCCCTTGGCCATCCCGACCCACTGTCTTCCACTGACCAGCGTTCAGAGTATGTGTGTAGTGTGTGCTTGCCGTTGAGCTCTGGGCACCTGCTTTGACCCTCTCTCACTTATGTTATGAAACATTTTATTTATTTATTTATTTAGAGAGCAAGTCGGGGAGGGGCAGAGAGAGAGAGAGAGAGAAGGAGAGAGAGAGAGAATCCTAAGCAGGCTCCTCACTGCCAGTGCAGAGCCTGACGTGGGGCTTGAACCCACGAACCGTGAGATCATGAACTGAGCTGAAATCAAGAGTTGGATGCTTAACCCACTGAGCCACCCAGTCACCCCAGACCTTATTCATCTTATAGCTGAAAGTTTGTGTCCTGTGATCTACCTCTTCCTATTTTCCCCCACCCCCAGCAACCACTTTGCCATTTGCCATTTTCTGTTTCTATGAATTTGACTTTTTTTTTTTTTTTAGATTCAACATATGAGTGATACCATGGAGTACTTGTCTTTCTCTCTCTGGTTTATCTCACTTAGCAAAATCCCTCAAGGTCCATCCATATTGTTACAAATGGCAGGATTTTATTCTTTTTCATGGTTGAATAGTATCCCATTATATATGTATCACATCTTTATCCATTCATCTGTTGATGGACACTTAGGTTGTTTCCATCTCTCATTTATTTTAAAATACCCAAGATCCCTTCATATGAATCTAAATTCACAAACTTCCAGCCTTTTGCTTAAGATTACTTCTAACCCTATTCGTATTTTGACATCTTTGGCCATAGCCTTCCACCAGCTCTTGGGGCTGAAGGGGATAGGATGGCTCCACAGGGGTCTTTATCCAACTCTTGGGTCTACCTTTTACCAGGTGCCCTGGTGCCTTTTATTGGTGTCCTGCCTGTCCGTGGGCTCCCCTCCTGATAGTGGTGACACAGTGTGGTCCATGTGGCTGCCTTCTTGGCCTGTGTCTAGAGAGCTTGGATCCCTGGTGGAATGGGAAGGTAGCCTGGAGGAGAAAATCAAGGGTCAGGGCGTCCTGGATTTTTCAAGGTATAACGCCAGATGGTTTAACTTCCTGGGGCCTTTTCTTACCGGTACGCTGTTGGGCTATCAGGAGGCTGAGCTGAGATCGTGCACGTAAAGCATCCAGGCCTGCAGCCGATGTCCGTTGTGCTCTGGACAATGTTGGTGAGTGAATGGCCCTGCAGTGAAGCTGGTGGTCCCGTGTCTCGTCTGACACCTGTGACCCTGCGAGGTGAACAGAGCGTCATGGTTTTATTGCTGTTGAAAGTCAGGAAAAAGTCAAAGTTGGAGGGGTAAAGCGACCTCCTCAGGGTCAGTACTGAAGCCCCTTTGGACTCCCCACCCAGTGTTCTTCATGTTTTACTGGAGGAAAGCACTTCTATGCCTTACCAAATATTAAATAGCTGAGTTTTATATCCAAAGGCTGGCACAAGGAGCACCATTCAAGGAGTGGAAAAGCCATTGAAGGGGACAGGAGTCTGCCTGACTCGCGCTCTTGGCACCCTATAGGGCTGGGAGCTGGAGGCAGTGGCCTCCAGAAACATTGGATGTTCTTACCCCAGTGGCTTGGGGCTGGCTGCCTTGGGGAGGGGCCAGTCAGCAGTGGACAGAAGGACTTCCAGGAGATGGGCCCTCCCGATCGAAGGCTTGGTGGCTCTTTGGGGAATATTTCCGGGCTCTAGAGCCAGAACCTTTCCCAGTGCCTGCTGCTTTTTCCTTTTAGGCAATGGGTCCCTAACTCTTGGGAGGAGATGTTTCTTATCCAGGAGCATAGCCAGACCCGGGTGGAGGGGGGCTGCTTTCTCTAGCTCTCCTCTAGAATATTTCTTAAGCTCATCTGTAAGCACAGGTGTGCCAGCCATCAGGACTTTGAGGAGAGCTCCTGTGCATTTTCCCCCTTAGGTCAGCCCAGGACTTGAGTTCATGACTGGGCCCAACTTGGTTTAGTGCAGCATGGTGCCCCTCCAATTCAGGCCATCTCAAAAGTACACATTCTGAGGGAAATGGTTAAACAAACCCTTTGGTTGATCTGGTTTTTTGTGGCGTGCGGCCTCACTGAGCCTTTTACCTTTGTTGCTGTTCTAGGGAACAGTGAGGAGCGAGTGCTTAGAGATTTATTTGCTAACAGTCTTTGTCCCACCTCCACCCTGTCTATTGACTTGAACATCTGGCATTGCAAAACACCTCTGTTAACTCTCCCAGTCCACTTGGTCTGTCCAAGCAGCACTTGGGCACTCTCAGCTCCAGAAACAGGAACTCCTGCACGCTGGTGACGGTAAGGGTGTGGTGGGGTACTTGAAGGGGACAACCAGCAGACTCAGTTTCCCCAGGACAGGAAGTGAAGTAGAGCTGGGACCAGGACTGAGATGTGAAGGGTGTTTCTAGTTCTTTCTGAATATCTACTTATTATGGGCTTATGGACAACATCTCAGTTCCACCATGACTTTGGTTAGCCACAGTGCCGACTCTCCTCCTGCTTCTTCTGACTTTGGAGTTAATGCCCAGGCCTCAGGTCCTAACTCCAGATTTCTGGGGAAAGAATCTGATTGGCTCACCTCATGACCTCATGATTGGTCATGAGATCATCCCCAGGCCAAGGAGCTGGGTTGGGGGTTTGTGGGGTCACCCGGTGTAGTCTCACCATGGAGCCCGCTCCTCCTCCAGGACCTGGAGGGGGACCACATTCCCTTAAGAGCCAGGGAGAGAGGGGAGGCAGGGCCTGGCGTTTCTGGTCTCTCACCTGTTGACCTCCCCTCTGCTTTAAGGGATCCATTGCTAATCCTTTTCACCGGGAGCAAATCATGGACTTTCAGCAGAGGCCATTATGCTAACTAGGCATGAAAACAGGTTAGAGAGAGGCCAAATACGTAGGGTAAGGTGTGATCACAAAGTGACTGGCGCACTTTGATGCTGCAGCCCACATTTATGTTGATGTTGTCGACGTGGCTGCAGCGTTCCTGTTCCTGGCTATTCTTCAGTAATATCTCCCCCTGAGTTGGGTTGATCTGTCCATCTCGTTCCTTACGCGGGACCTGAGGCCCAGGCAGTGACTTGGCTTGGACCACAGGGCAGTGAGGTGATCGGGTTGGAATTAGACACCGGGCCATTGAAGGTCCTGAAGCTCACATTTGGGGATCGAGCCCAAGGAAGTAATAATACATGGGTGCAAACATGTTCACTGTAGCGTTAATTAGAATTTGAAATACAGAATATTCCTCTATTGAAATATAGAATATTGAATATAGAAATAACCAAAGTGTCCAGTGTTGAGGGAGCAGTTAAACAAATTCTGGTGTATCTATTTGATGAGATATTTATATCACCAAAAGTGGTCTTTATGTAAAGCAATGCAGATAAATGTTTGTGTTATCAAAAGTCAGGATGCAAAATTGTACTGACAATATAACCACTAAAGAAATCACTCTAAAGAAAGCACAGAAACAGACTGCAAACTGCCGACAGGAGTGGTCTCTGGGCGACTTTTTTCCTTTTCTCTATTTATTTCCCAGATATTCTGAAAAGAAGCATGTGTAATTTCTATGGTAGGAGACCTCCCAGCTTTTATAAACGATGGCAAGCTTCTGTGGTCTGAGTTACAGTGAGTGCTAGGTATGTGATGTTGGAGGACTTCCTGGAACCCCATCGAGCACCGTTTTGCTCTTTTATCAGATAAAGATAATACCGTCTACCTCACAGGCTGTCGTGGGGATTGGAGAAAGGTGTAACCCACTCTCGGGTCAGCTGTAAACTTTGTGGCCTGTAGTAGATGCTCAGGAAATGTTAGGTGATTCTACGTAGGGATTGCTTTGGAGGTGGCACTACAGCCTCTAAGTTGACCCTACACTTGAGCCTTTGTCCTCTGCTGGTGATTTATCCTCATCTGTCTTAATGCAGAGATCCTCTTGCTTTGCAGGGACCTCCCCCAACACGTTTAACATTTTTTTTCACGAGAGGCTGTTTTTCACGAGGTGCACCTATGGAGGCACCCCTAGGGGCCACGGAGGGAGCCACGGAGGTGTGCTCGCCAGCAGAAGGGCTCTGTAGGCAGAGGCTGGGGTGTGACCTGGGTCAGTCACTGTGCAGGCTCAGGAATTGACAAGGGAATCTGGCTTTTGTGCTCTTGGGTACTGTCCTGAACAAGCATGGAGCAAGTAGGTGATGTTGCTCCAGAAATGTTTGTTAGTACCCTGGAGTCACCTGTGCACTCTCTGCTTCCTTGGGGATGCCCCCACTGAGAGTGGGCTCCGAGTTCCTGCTCAGCACCCCCACCCCACCACATCTTTAGAAGAGGGTGCCCACCCACACTCCTTGTCCACATTAGAGGGAGTCAGCGGCTCTGCAGAAGAGTGCCCATCCTGTGACGTCCTCTCACTGCCTGGGGCTCCCAGGACGGTCACAGAAGGCCTCAGGGACCGCAGTTGTTACAACAATGGTTAGAACAAATGGAAGGTTATTCTGGGCCAGGATCAGGGGGCAACCCACAAACATTGTCTGATTTCATCATCAGAGCATCTCTGATGTCAGCATTTCCCCCATTTTACAGATGAAGGAATGCAAGCTCAGAGGGTTTGTGACCTGCCCAAGGGGCTGAGCCAAATTTGAACCCTGGTCTCTCTGATGCTACAGCTCATCCTTCCATATCATCCTTCCACCGCCCCTTGCCCATCCACCTCCTACTTACCACCCATTCACCTCCTGCACCTATCTACCTACCCATCTTCCCACCACCTACCTATCCCCTCAGCCCCATCAACCTGTCATATACCTGCCCCCTATCCACCTCTGACTTGATGCATTCCTGCTTACCTATCTACTGACTCACCAGTCAACTTACCCATCTGCCCATCTGTCTCTGTACCCTGTACCATAGCTCCCATCCTCCCATCTCCACCCACCGAACACACTTCCACCCACCTAATCCATCTGCCTGCCCATCCGCTCTTCCATTCATTTACCCATCAATCCTCCCCATCCAGCCCCCCACTCATTCTCCTTCTACTTCCCTGTCTACCAATCCACCCATAAACCTACCCATCCACCCGCCCACCCATTCATCCAACAGTTACCCAGGGCCTCCTGTAGGCCAAGTGCTGTCCTCAGCGCTGAGGACACTTGCAGTGGGCTGTGTAGACAGACGGGTAGGCACTCTCTCTCCAGGAGGGGAGGGTCTGTCATCACTGCTTTTTGAGAGCAATCTGCCAGCCTCTGACCAACAGCAGGACGGAGTGGGTAGAGGCAGATGCTTCACTAGCTGGAGCCCTGTCTCTTGCCAAGGTGGTTATACCCTGGTAGCAGGCTACCTGGATTTGGGGTTAGCTTCCTCACCTGACAGTCAATCACTAGAGAATGTGGAGATGTTTCATGGATGCACACAGGGGTCAGACCTGTTTGAACCAGACGGCTCCTCTTACATCAGCAAAACTCACTCTCCATTCATGTTTGGGTGTGGAGCACAGTGGGTGTCAGTCTCTGTGCCTCTGTCCTCCCAGATTCAGGGAGGGGTCCGCTGTGCTGCCTTACAACACCCCCTCTCGCTGCTTGCTTTTTCTTGTTCACCCAGAAGCCACTTCTGGAAACCCAGTTACTCTGGGCTTCTTTTTAGCCTTGCAACTAATATGTCTCCGGACAAGATCAACCTTTTGTGTCTCTGCTGGACCTGGAAGGGGTGGGGATGGGTGATTAAGGACAGCCCAGGGCATTTATTTCCCCTTATTTATATCCCCGCTGTAAGGACCAGGATAGCTCATTAACAGAGCCCTGGTGGCTGGAGAGGCGTGGATGTGATATTCTGCGGGAGCCCTGTTGAAGAATGCCTGACCCTGCCGACCCCGTCTGGAGCTGGGTTTAATTAAACTGTCAGCACTGGTCAGAAGAACAAAGCCTCCCTTCCAGTCCTGGTCCCCAGCCCCCATCAGAGGCGGGAGGGCGTTGTCTGCTGAAATGAAGAGCTGTTAAAGATGGATCTGTCTTGCCTCCAAGGGAAATTACCCGAAACAGGAAGGTGACCTCGCCGTTGTGACACGTCCACTCCGGGCAGCAGATCTGCGGGACTGAACCAGCCTTGCCGCCAGGGACCCTGGTGCATGAGGGATGGGGCTGCTGTGGCCGCCCCACACTGGCTAGAGCCTCCTTCTTGCCAGAACCGCTGCCTTAAGATTCTGTTCCTTACTCCCTAGACTTCACTTTTCCCAGGAAGGACCTTCATGAGCTTTGTCTCATGAGATATTAAGTCTGTGAGACGTTTCTGGCAGTAATGATGGAAGGAAACTTCCTTGGTTAGACAGTTTGGGAAGTACTGGGTCAGCCCCTTTAATCTGCTTATGTGCATTATAAAGCCCCTGGGGGACGTGTGGGGTGTTGCATTGGCCAAACTGATCTGACCTTGAAACTCTTAAAAAAAATTGTTTGTTTGTTTTTTTTTTCTTTTCCGGAATACCTAGATCTTGTGGGTCTAGTGTCAGGTCACTTGCTGAGCTCTGGCAATAGGGATCATAGCTGCCTCAAATCCAGGTCCTTCTGACCCAAACCATTAGTACTCTAATTAGCGTGAATGAGAGTTGTCTAGGGGAGTTTATTAAAATGCAGATTATCATCAGAGCATTATCATCAGAGATCCCGAGTCTGTAGATGTGGGAGGGCCCAAGAATCTGAATTATTATCATCCCCTCCTTATCTGGTTCACACTTTGAGAAGCCTTCCTCTCAGCACACTTTGATGAGTCTTAGATAGGTACCCCTCTACGATCAGAACCCCCCTTTGCCTCCGCCCGGCCTGGTTCTGGTGTGGGAGCCACGCTAACAAAGACCCTCCCAAGGGCAGACGCTTTACCTCCTGCGGCCACACAGAGAACAATTTGGGGATTATGAGTTAGCAATTACAGAGCACTCTGAATTCTCAAAGTGCTTTCCAATCATTACATCTGTGCCTGCTGTCAAGGCTCAAGTGAAAAAGGCAAGCGTCCCACTGGGCTGGCCGGGAGCCTCTGCAGCAGAGGGCAGCCAGCCCGAGATTGACATCCAGAGTGCCAGAGAGGGCTGATGCGCCCAGCATGGTTGAATGTCCTAAACACAGCACTGGCCCCTGGCTCTGACCCTGCTGCCTCAGAACCACATGGGCCTTCACAAATGCAGCTGACCAGCGCCTGGGGGAGGGCTGGAGGGAAGAGCAGTGGACAGGTCGCACCCCAGGAGAAAGCCCAGCAAAGGCAGAGCGCTCTGCTGGGGACATTTTGTGGCTCAAAGGAATGAAAAGTCCTCTCCTACAGCATTACAAAAATCAGTATGGGACAAACTGAATTCATAACCATCAAGAGGATTCTGAACAGAGAGGAGTACACATAGGAGGGGAGCGATTATGAATAACTTTTAGGGGAGGAAGGATTTTTTTTTAAAGCCATTTCAGAAATTATATAAATAATTTTGTGCTGCCGTTAAAGAAAAGTAAGAGATAGGGATTTTTTTTTTTTAATTAAGACATTTAAAAATGCTTGAGCTGTCATTCAAATATTTTCAAAAAATGCAGTTTAATACCAAAGCTATATATAATTGTTAGAATAATTGTAATTACCATTTGTTAAGCACCTATGCACCAAACACTTTATGTGGATTTTCTCATTTTAATTGTTAACAGTCCTTTGCAATTATTATCCTGTTTTACAGTGGGGAGAATTGAGGCATGGAGGGGTGAAGTCTTTGGTCACACGGGTATTTGTTGGCAAATCCAGGCTTTGAACGCAGGTCAGGCTCTAACCCTCTCTGCTATACTGCCTTTCATGATAAAAAATAGAGAAACAGGAAGAGGAAAGAGATTGCTCAGGAGTCTTCTGGGAAGGTGAGAAGTTTCGAGTCAGGTGTTGAAGGATGTGGGAGACATGGGTGGATGGAGAGGGTGCAGTTGTCCTATGAGCAGGGGCCCCATAATTCTAGAGTGTTGTGTGGATCTTGGCCCAGAAGGTATAGACAGACGGTCTCTGTTTCCTAGAACGAGGAGTCTGGAATGGATGATGGGCAGAGGGGGCCACAGAGGGTACTTACGAGCAGAGTGACTGAGCAGAGGGTAAAAGTCATCTTTCCTGAATACCCCACTCCCTCAACCAGAGCCCCCTCCCCTCCTGTGGGTCTCCATCCCATGACACGAGGACGGATGAATGTATGTCTATCCTTGGCTGGCCTGAAATGTGTGTGTGTGTGTGTGTTAAAATAAACATACTTATCACTTTAACCACTTGTAAGTGTGCAGTTCAGTGGCATTAACTGCACACACATGTTAGGCAGCCATCGCTATTGTCAATGCCCCAAACTTCGTCATTGTGCCCAGCAGAAGCTCGGCACCCATTAAATAATAACTCCCCATTCCTGCCTCTCTCCCAGCTCTGGTGGCCTCTCTTTTACTTTCCATCCCTATGAATTCGCTGATCCTAAGTGTGTCATACATGTGGAGTCATACAATATTTGGCTTCTGGGACTGTCTTACTTCACTTAGCGTGGTGTTTTTAAGGTCCATCCAAGTCTCATTCTTTCTTAAGACTGAGTCGTATCCCCATGTGTGGCTAGACCGCATTTTGTTTCCATCAGGTACAGTTGCTTGTATCTCTGTCCAAGCCCCCGACGTTCTTCATGACTCCTTTTCCTGCTTCTCCTACCAGATAAGGCAGTGATCAGGCTACCCATCCTCACTTCCCCAGCACGAGTGGGCTTAGCAGGGCCGGTAAGCCGTGTCTTTCAGGTGGCGGGCATCGTCCCAAAGCCTGTGGGAGGAGAGTGAACAGCTTCTGCTCTTCGTGAGGAGCCCAGGACTTCCTCCCTCCCTTCTGTAATTTCTGGGCTTGGGGCTTTGAGCTTGTGTGTTGGGCCCCAGCTTCATGGATTTGATGGACTCAGCACTTGCCCACTGACCCCTGTTCTACTTGACCTGTGGTTGACTTTGACCTGTGGCCCAGAAATATGAAGCTAGTTGTTCAAGGACTGATGGCTTGTAGAAGTAAAATCTATTGAGGGTGGGCTAGATGGAGTCTCTGTAAAAGCAGGCAGGCATACCCCTCTGCTTGAAATGGGGTGTGGAAGGTAGTTCTAGGGAGCTCCTGCTGCCTCTCATGCGTGGGAGGCCATGAAAACTTGAGACAGGAGGTAATCAAGATCAAGAAGGAAACATGGACCTTTTAGCTGGTGGAGACAGACATGAATCGGAAAGAGGCTGAACCCAGGGGATGCATGGCAGGGTTTGACTGACTCCATTTTTTATTAGGATGGGCCAGGACCCTGCATCTCCTGATGAGACCCTCCCCTATACTTAATTCTGTGGCTTAAGTGGTTCTGTTTCTTACTTGGGATTCCGGCCAGGTGTCCACAGGGCTTGAGAAGCTCAAAGAAGAAACCAGGGGTTCCTTTAAGCTCTTTGCAGTGTGGGCCGCATTTGGTGTAGCACTGGCCATCTTCTGCTAAAGAGAAGCCCTGACTGGCAGTTGATTAATTGGCTCTTGATTAATAATAAAAATTTGGAAAGATAGGTGCTCCTGGGTGGCTCATTCGGTTGAGTGTCCGACTCTTGATTTCAGCTCAGGTCATGATCTCGGGGTCACGGGATTGAGCCCTGGGTCTGGCTCACATTGAGCGTGGAGCCCGTTTGGGATTCTCCTTTCTCTTTCCCTCTGTCTGTCTCCCTCACTTGTGCTCTCTCTCTCTCTCTCCAAATTTTTAAAAAATATGGGAAGATATATTATTAATAGAGATATTTTAATGGCCCATACTTTTCAAATGTTTGGGGAGTGTGATCAAAGGGCACTCTTTTGGTGAAGTGGCTGGGAACCATTGCCTTACACATTTGGACCCGTTCCTGCACCCGACCTCCCATCCCCATGCTGTAGGGCAAGGAACTCCTGGCTGTTCTCCATGATCGTTCTAGCTTTGGCCCCAGTGTTAATATGGATGGAGCTTCTTGGCAGAAACTCAGTCTTTGTCGCAGGACAGCTCTGGTCTCCTGCTCTTTTCGGGAGCCTTGGAGTGGGGTGGGTAAAGAAGAGGTAGGGAGCTGATAAACCCAAGTCTCTCCCAAATCTGGCTGTTTTCCCTCATAATTCTGTGGGCTCCAGACCTTTGCTAAAGAGATGCAAGTCTCTACCTGACAGGTGACCTGGCATGAGCCAACCCTCATGTGGACTCTGGGTAAGAGACTGGACTCTGGCTAGGGAGGGAGGGGTTGGATTTCTCGGAGCAGAACTGTTCCTGACCAGCCCTTGTAAAAAGATGGGCACTAACCTGAAAGGAAATGCTTGTCTTTTATGAAAAATAGGCACCACAAAATTAACACCGTATATTCTTAGACCACTTAACACTTTGCAAAAAACTTCTTAGAAAAACTCTTGGAGTTGGTATATGGCATATTTTTTCACATCTTAAAGAGGCAACTTGAGATTGGCTAAAGTTTGCTGACTCCCCTGAGCTGGTAAAGAGCATGTACTCCATTTCCCCATACTGCTTGGTCAGTTTTTTTAAGTCTTTTAAAAAATTGTTTGTTTATTTTGAGAGAGACAGAGAGAGAGAGAGCGCAAGTGAGAGAAGGGGCAGAGAGAGAGAGGGAGACAGAGCATCCCAAGCAGGCTCTGCACTGTCAGCGCTGAGCCTCACGTGGGGCTCGATCCCACAAACCATGAAATCGTGACCGGAGCCAAAATCAAGAACCAGATGCTTAACTGACTGAGCCACCCATGCACCCTGCCTGTCAGTTTAATGGACCTGGAACCATTTTTGCCTTTAAGGACATTGACTGGCTGGATTTTCCTCACCTGGCTGGGACTCCTTGTGGGGATGTGGGCGCAGCTGCTGGCAGCTCTAGCCTTACGGTCTGTATTTGTTTCCTCCTGCTGCTGGGACAAATGATCACAAACTCAGTGGCTTAAAACAACACAGATGTGTTATCCTACAGCTCTGGAGGTCAGAAGTCTGAAATGGGTCTCATGAGGCTAAAATCCAGGTGTCGGCAGACTTGTGTTTCTTCTGGAGGCTCAGGGGAGAATCTATTACTTTTCTTTTCCAGCTTTTAGAGGTCAATCACATTTCTTGGCCTGTGGCTACATCATTCTCCCCAACTTCTTCTTTTTTTAAAGTTTATTCATTTATTTTGAGAGAGAGAGTGCATAAGCAGGGGAAGGGCAAAGAGAGAGAGAGAGTCCCAAGCAGGCTCTACGCTGTCAGTGTGGAGCCCAATAGGGGCTCAGACTCATGAATCATGAGGTCATGACATGAGCCAACACCAAGAGTCAGATGCCTAACCGACTGAGCCATCCACCTGCCCCTCTCCGACTTCTGTGTCAGCTGTCACATCTCCTGTCTCTCCTGCCTCCTCCTTTCCCTCATAAGGTCCCTTGTGATTATACTGGTTCCACCTGGATAATCCAGGATAGCCTCCCCGTGTCAAGATTTGTAACATAACCACGTCTGTCAAACCCCTTTTCCCACGTAAGGTAACATTCACAGGTCCCAGGGGATTAGGACAAGGGCATCTCTGGGGGGCATTATTCTGTATACTGCATCTTGTCTTCCCTTTAGAGGACAGTATACCTTAGTGACCAGAAGCATGGCCTAGGTCCTCCCTGCCCGGGGTTTTGGAGTTACGGGCACACGCCATCGGAGCTCCAGAAGCCCTCCAAAGAAGTGCACCTCTGGAAAGCATGACCAGCTCTTCCAGGTTATAGTTAGCCTCGTGGGCATTGAGTCTTCGCCTTTCCTCCCATGATCATTGGTAGTGACTAGCTGTCGGACTCTGGGCCAGTTACTTAAACTCTCTGAGTCTATCTCATCATCTGTAAAATGTGGTGGGGGATGTTGTGAGAGCCAGGGGTGATTTCTACAGACCACCCAGTTCAACTGCTGTGAATACCATCGTCACCCAAACCATCATCCTGAAAGCAATGGAGAGGGTGGGCAGGCATGCTCCATCCGGCCATATTACTTGGACGTAGAGGACAAGCTGCCATTCTAGAAGTCTTTGTGGGTTGCCCCAGGCTTGTGGGCTTCTCTGGCTCCCCTTTCCTCACGGCCCCGGCGGGAGGTTGCAGGAGAGGCCTGGTGCGAGGGTCCCGATCGCCCTTTTGCCTGTCTCCTTGGCTCAGTGCGGGGCCTGCTCGAAGAGACACCGTCTTCTTTGTGTGGCCAGAGTTCTTTACCTCCTGCCGCCTCTTGCCGCAGCTCACTCTGCATTTGGCAGGCAGCTTGTCACCTGAGAGTTTTACCCATGCAGCCTCTTTTCTTGGTTTTATAGACTGGAAATGACATAGTGACTTCATACAAATGGAAGAAGGATTTCTGCAGCCGCTTTCTCTGAATGCATTCCCCGGGAGTTGACTATAATGTCGGGCTCTTTAGTAGATTAACTTGGTGTGACTATTAACATGAATTATAACTCATTATATTTACATTTGTGATCTATAATAGCGCAGGATTTAAGCGAATAAACAGCTGGACTCTGCGTTACCTTTGTCGTTAATTCTTGACCGGTATCGATCTCTGCTTAATCTGATCTTAACTTTAATAATGCTGAGCCTCTTGGCATCAGAAGGTTTCCTAGAACACACGCATGGTTTTATTACTTTGGGACTTGAGGTCAACTTGGTATCAGAAGTCCACAGGGGTGGTAGAGGTTGTCACATGTGAGTAGAGGGTTGGTATCAGTATTCCAAAAGACTCCTCAGCTTCCCTGATGTATCTGTAGCTCGGTTCTGCTTCATCGAAATCCAGGCCCCATTGGCCCTTCCCAGTTCCACACTGTCCTGCCTCTTGTCAGACACAGCTTTTCAAAAAAGATTGTGACTGAAAACACATAACATAAAGGTTACCATCTTTTTTACGTGTACCTTTCAACGGTGTTAAGTATGTTTATGTCGTTATGAAACAGAGCTCTAGAACTTTTTCATCTTTCAAATCTGAAACTCTATACCCGTCAAACAACTCCTCATCGCTCCAAGGGTTATTTCACTTGGCATTATGTCCACATTGCAGCATGTGACAGGATTTCCTAACTTGTTAAGGCTGAATAATATTCCATCACGTGTATATATCACATCTTGTTTATCTACTCGTGTGCTGATGGACACTTGGATTGCTTCCACCCTCAGCTGTTGTTAATAGTGCAGCTATGAACATGGGTGCACAAATACCTCTTTGAGACCCTGCTTTCAATTCTTTTGAGTATATCCCAGAAGTGGGATTGTTGGATTTCAGGGTAGTTCTATGTTCACTTAAAAAATTTATTTTATTTTATTTTTTTAAATTTACATCTAAATTAGTTAGCATATAGTGCAACGATGATTTCAGGAGTAGATTCCTTAGTGTCCCTTACCCATTTAGCCCATCCCCCCCCCCCCCACGACCCCTCCAGTAACCCTCTGTTTGTTCTCCATATTTAAGAGTCTCTTCTGTTTTGTCCCCCTCCCTGTTTTTAGATGATTTTTGTTTCCCTTCCCTTATGTTCACCTGTTTTGTCTCTTGAAGTCCTCATATGAGTGAAGTCATATGCTTTTTGTCTTTTTCTGACTAACTTCACTTAGCATAATACCCTCCAGTTGCATCCATGTAGTTGCAAATGGCAAGATTGCGTTCTTTTTGATTGCCGAGTAATACTCCATTGCATATATATACCACACTTTCTTTATCCATTCATCCATCGATGGACATTTGGGCTCTTTCCATACTTTGGCTATTGTTGATAGCGCTGCTATAAACATGGGGGTTCATGTGTCCCTTCGAAACAGCACGCTTGTATCCCTTAGATAAATGCCTAGTAGTGCAATTTCTGGGCCATAGGGTAGTTCTATTTTTAGTTTTTTGAGGAACCTCCATACTGTTTTCTATAGTGGCTGCACCAGTTTGCCAACACTTGTTATTTTCTGGACTTTTTGTTTTTGTTTTTGTTTTTGAATAGTTGCCATTCTAATGGGTGTGAGAAGATATATCATTGTGGGTTTGATTTTCATTTTGCTGATGACTAATGATGTTGATTATTTTTCCATATGCTTGCTGGCCATTTGTATGTCATTGCTGGAGAAGCATCTTTCTGTAATCTGGGTATTTAACCCTTTATGAGATATATGATTTACAAATATTTTCTCCCATTCCATGTGTCTTTTCTCACAACCGATTGTGTCCTTACGTACACAGAAGTTTTTAAGTTTGATGTAGTCCTGTTTGTCTATTTTTGCTTTTGTTGCCTGTGCTTTTGGTGTCAAATTGAAGAAATCCTTTTCATGTCTAATCTCAGGAAACTTTTTCCCTGTTTCCCCCTACCCCCACCCCCAGGACTTTTATAGTTTTAGGTCTTACATTTAAGTCTTTGATCCATTTTGAGTTATTTTTTTTTTTTTTAATTTTTTTTTTCAACGTTTATTTATTTTTGGGACAGAGAGAGACAGAGCATGAACGGGGGAGGGGCAGAGAGAGAGGGAGACACAGAATCGGAAACAGGCTCCAGGCTCTGAGCCATCAGCCCAGAGCCTGACGCGGGGCTCGAACTCACGGACCGCGAGGTCGTGACCTGGCTGAAGTCGGACGCTTAACCGACTGCGCCACCCAGGCGCCCCGAGTTAATTTTTATATGTAGGAAAAGCTAAGTGTCTGACTTCACTCTTTTGCATGTGGCTGTCCAGTTTTCTAAATACCATTTGATGAAGGGACTGTCCTTTCCCCATTGAATGGTCTTGGCCTCCTTGTTGAAGATCATTTGACCGTACAGCTGAGGGTTTATTTCTGGACTCTCTATTCCTTTGGTCTGTGTACCTGTCTTAATGCTAATATCACACTGCTTTGATTACTGTGGCTTTGTGATATGTTTTGAAATCAAGAAGTATGAGTTCTTCAACTTTGTTCTTTTTCAAAATTATTTTGGCTATTTGGAGTCCGGTGATGGCTTTTTACTTTGTAGCACAAGGGATCTGTCACAGCAGGAAAGAGGCTACAGAAACTTAGATCTTTGGATTCAAATAGGACAAAAGTAATTTGCTCCAGCCTCTGCTTAAACACTTTGGTGATGGGGAGTTCACAGGACAACTGGTCTTGTGGTGAGATCTGATCATTAGGAATTCTCATACTAAACTTGACCCGTTTTCCTGGCATGTTCACCCAGCGATCTTGGTGTTACTCTCTAGAATTATACTCAGAGAAAGGATGTATGTTTAGGTCAATCCTTTAACTCGTCATTATCTTCAAGAGACCATGCAAGACTGGTCTATAAGAGGCTATAGGGCTGAAGCTATCTTTAAGTGTCCATTGTATAGATTCTTTCTAAAGTTCAGGGTTATCCTCAGAATCTTTGTAGGCTTCCTCATTCTAACCCATTTATCTCAGGCAGCTTTGATCCCAGGAACTCCTTATCTTCCCAGTCCCGTTTCTACTGCTCTGTTGGGTGGGTTTCTTAGAGGCCCCCTTGAAGCATAGAGCTGTAGCTTCAGGAAACATATAATTTAACAAATAAGGATCCTTTAGGTAGGGGGCAATTTCCCCATCTTCCTCCCACAAAGCCAGTCCTTACCAGACCTTCCTGTCTATAATCAAGGTCTCCTGGATAGACCAGTAAGGATATGGGGGTGGTAGAGAGCTGGAGAGAGCAGTCTGAGGGGGTTCTGGGGACTTTTTGGCAGAGGATCGTAGACATGAGTACTAGACTGAGAACCAGGACACTTGTGTTCTAGATCTGGCTCTGTCCCCATCTGGCTGTGACACCTTGGACAGACATGTCATTAACATCTCTGGACCCTGCTGTGTTTATCATTTTTATTAATGAAATGGATGAGCATACAGAAGGGATGGTCAGCAGATTCACAGGTGGCACAAGACTGGAAAGGGATGGCCGTTGTACCCAAGGTGACGGAAGATTGAAAAAGAATTCCATGAACTAGACTGGAATCAATGAGGTGAAATTAAATACTGATAAATACGAAGGTGACTTTGAAAGCTCTGATCGGAGGAGACCTGGTTTGGGGCACTTGTTAGGAACAGGGCCTGTGATTTCAAGTTGAGAATGAATTGAGGGTGGTAAGGTGGCTGACAGAGCAATGTAGTCAGAGGCTGAATTAATGGAGGCAAGGTGTCCTCTCCAGGGGAGGGGCTAGGCCTGTTTCTGTCTGTGCTGATTTGAGCACATACAGAGAACAGTGTTCAGTACCCAAATCTGTACTTTGTTGTGGACAGCTGTGGTGAGAACACTAAATGTACTCTGGAGGAGGGTGGCCAACATTGAGAGAATCTGGAAAACATTTCATGTGAGATATGGTCAAGGGGCCTGGGGCTATTTGGTGTGATGAGAACAAATGTAGAGGAACTCTGAGAGCAATTTTCAAATCTACGTGAAGGCTGTCATGAGAACAAGGGAGCTGATTTGTTCCAGAAGCAGAACTGGGTACAGTGGGTGGAAGGTGGGGAAGTGGATTTTGTTTTGTATGAGGCAGGCTTCCTGGAAAGCTGGCTGCAGAGGGGAGGGCTGCTCTGCTGTTTGGCTTATCCACGGAAGAGTTCAAGGGGGAGCGGATTCGTTATCTTCTGGGACTGTGTGCCCGAGATGCTGGGGAGCCCTGGGTTTGGTGGCCTCGGATGCTTTTCCATAGAGAGCTGTCTGACCACAGTAAGCAGAGGAGAGGCCTGCTCTGAATGGTGTTTGGGTGGGTAATCAGCTTGCAGACACACGAAACTGGCAGATGGTGGGAACCTGGAAGGCCCCTAGCCCGAGCCTCCGTGCTGCAAGCCATCCTTTACAGCAAAGTGCTTCCAGCGAATTGTGTAACAAAATATTTACCAGACCTCGGCTTCTGGCCCGTGTTTTGTAGTCAGAGTTGGAACAATGAAAACCTACAAATGGCTCTGGAAATGGTGTTGGTCTGTGAGAAGACACGGAAGGTTTGTCCTCAGGAAGAGTCTGGTCCTGGAGGTGCTTCGGGGAGCCGGCCCCCCACCCAGTTTGATGAGCAGTGACTCATTTCCCCCTTTGAAGTCCATGCGTTGTCTTCAGAGCCCTGGTGTTTGCACCCTCTGCTCCTTCAACAAAGGCCCTTCTGTCAGCGGATCTCAGGGGCCAAGCAGGGAAGGGTCAGAAAAGGAAGGTATTGACTGAATCCCAATAAGGAGGGGAAGTGTGTTCATGGAGGATGAGGGGCGCCAGGCAACTCGGGGGCCCACTCGTGCTGTGCAAACAGAGCAAGAATGCCCTTTGGTGGGTTTGTTTTACTAAAGGCTGTGGGGAGGAGGCGGGGGAGGGACCCGGGAGCAAGGGAGGAAATATTTCACAGTGCGAGTGCAAGCTAGGCCCCTGGCTGGGGAGGGGCCGGCCTGAGAGCCCCGGGCTAACAAAGAGGCAGTGTGGGCTGGTGACAGTGAGGGGAAAGCACATGGCAACTAATGGGGTAGTAATGGGTGGGGAGGTAACCTGGGAAAAGCTGGTACAAGGAAAGCTGGCACATAAATTCTGGTGGGGTGACATCCCTCTTGGCAGGGAGACAGGGGCCACTCTTTCACCCTCCCCGGTGCCAACGCCAGAGATATTCCCGCTCCCAGGGACGAGGCCAGGGTGAGGGATGGCTGCAAGGGGAAAAGGTGGCTGGGGTTTCATGGCCCGCAGGGCCTCGGGAAGGATGGTCACGGAAGGGGAGAGCGTTCTCTACAGAAGCCAGAGCCCCAGGCTGAGTGCCAAGGAAGAGGGGCCTCTCCATGCGTGGTAGCGGGGTGGTGCGGCCCTGCAGAGACCCCGCTTGTGAGGCTTTGCACCCCAGGCTGGCCCTCAGGAGTCACCAGCTGGCTAGGGGGGCCAAAGGCCCGTGTCCCAGGCCACTGCTGTAGAGGAGGCAGACATCAGGGCTCTCATTCACTGCCCTCATAACTCTGTCCATCGTTTATAGAAGAATCATTTGGACATGTCAACTCTAAGGGGACGGTAGTTATTGCCTGGGGGCTTTTGGAGGCAGCCATTTAACAGTTGGTATTTGAACTTTTATGGTGTTCCCCAAACAACCAGGGGCATCCCGGAGTCCAGAATCATGGCTCATCGATGGAGGTTTTAGTTCTGTGTCTGTCACAGAGCAACCATTTTTGGTCACGTTAGTATTCTTTTATTAGGAAACAAAACAGCAAATGAATTTTTTATCTATTTATTTATGCGCATGACCAGCTCTGCTCTTCATAATGTTTAGGAAAGAAGAGAAAGGCGGGGGGCATCTGCCCCAGGTGTGGGTCTAGAGCCTTATTAAAGGGACATCGCTTTGGGACCCCTCCTCGGTACTCTGCTGTGGGTGCGAATCCTTACTGAGATTCCTGGTTGATGTTTACAAAGCAGCAACTGCTCTTAGGTTTCTGAGTACGTACAAGGTCCCATGGTGGGGGTCCTTCCTGGAGACGTGAGCTCTGGAGATGTCCCCTAGTCTTCCTGCCTGGCTGAGAGCCAGCCCTCCTTCTGAGTGTCACTTTCCCCAGTGTGGCAGTGGGGACTCTGGACCCAGCTTCTCTTGATGGATGGATGGATGGATTCATTCACCCAACAAACTTATTACAAGCCTGCTGTGCACAGTGACTTGTTGGGCTCGAGGAATATCAGGATGAATTAGACATGGTCTGGGGCTTGGCTGGAGCTTGACTGGTGGTTCTGTGATGACTGATTCCTCAAGAGGGTGGTGGGCTTAAGCTGTGAGAATTTGATGGTCAGTTTGTATTCTGGCTTCTCTCTCAGTGCCCATGAAATGAAAAAAAAAAAAAAAAAAGGAAAGAAAAGAAAAGGAATGTGAAAGAAAACTAATAGAAGTGAAAAATCATATTTCATGGGAACGAATGCCCATATCAATTATACTGCTATTCAAACATAAACTTCCCCACACTTCATCTTCTGTCTCAGGTATATTGAAATGTCACTACACCTGGGCATTTGAATGTCTTATTTCTTTTAAGGCAGCTGGAAAAAACAAATCCATTTCGGACAGTCATCAACTTCATTGATAGGAAACAAAGGATAAGAAATCAGCGTTGATAGGTCCTTACAGTAAACTGTGTAAGCAAAGGCTGGAACTCATTTATCAGTGATTTTTAATAACATCTTTCACAGCCAGCTGGACATGGTATGAGACCTCCATTGTCTCTGGGGAAAAGCTGTGGTCATTTGAACATTGACCGCAGACTGCAAATGGCTCTGTCCCCTGGGCGCCCTGTAGGAGTGCAGCCCTTGCTGGTGAGCGCCATCTGTTGATGGCAGGGGTGCGTGCAGAGGTCAAGAGTGCCTTTCTGAAGTCACAGGTGACTCAGAGGCCCTTGCGTGGAGAAGTCCTTGTGCAACTTCTCTTTGGATTTCTAGGTGCTGATGCTGCTGACATCACCAGAGTTGGGGACCAGGCATAACATGGAAGTTGAGAGTTTGGACCCTGGAATCCAACAGCCCTACTGTTACTACCTACTAGTACTGGGCACAGTGCTTAATCTTGCATGGACTCAGTCTTCTCATCTGGGAAAAGAGCATAATAAAGACTTATCTCAAATTGCTGAGCAGGAGTTAAATAAGATGATGCCAGGGGCGCCTGGGTGGCGCAGTCGGTTGAG
>NW_024412404.1:36840690-36842966 GCF_014898765.1 Herpailurus yagouaroundi | reverse complement strand
AAAAAAAAAAAAGATGATGCCAGTGATGGGGCTTGGGATTCTGGTCCACATTCTGTGTGTGATGAACCATCAAGAAACACTGAGCTTAAATTTTCTTCCATAGTTAAGCTCTAGTTCCTCTAACTGAAGGAGATGCAGGAAACAAAAGAAAACAGTTACATTTCCATTACCCAGCAATCACATCTTATTATCATTCTATACTTGGAATTTGTCAGAACAAAATTTTCCAAAAGTGGTATTTTGACGGTTTGTAATTTGATTCCCGGGCCGCCCCCCCCCCCCAAACAAAGATCAATGGGCAACCAAAGGTGGCTGACATTCTGGAAATTCATTCTGGACAGTAAACATATTGGAGTTCTTTCAAGCAAGAGGGAAGTGAGCCATGAAAACAATGCTTCTCTCCAAAGTGGTTCTGTTAGTAGCTAATGTTTCCTGATGGAGAGGTGCTGTAAAGAATTTCCTTTATGGGGCGCCTGGGTGGCGCAGTCGGTTGAGCGTCCGACTTCAGCCAGGTCACGATCTCGCGCTCCGTGAGTTCGAGCCCCGCGTCAGGCTCTGGGCTGATGGCTCGGAGCCTGGAGCCTGTTTCCAATTCTGTGTCTCCCTCTCTTTCTGCCCCTCCCCCGTTCATGCTCTGTCTCTCTCTGTCCCAAAAATAATAAACGTTAAAAAAAAAAATTAAAAAAAAAATTTCCTTTATTATTTAGGAGGAGAAAAACATTATTATTAAAAAAAATTTTTTTTAATGTTTATTTATTTTTGAGAGAGAGAGAGACAGAGTGCAAGGAGGATGGGGTAGGGGCAGAGAGAGGGGGAGACACAGAATATGAAGCAGGCTTCAGGCTCTGAACTGTCAGCACAGAGCCTGACACAGGGCTTGAACTCAAGAACCTCGAGATCATGACCTCAGCTGAAGTCAGACGCTTAACTGACTGAGCCACCCAGGAGCCCCAAAACATTATTTTTAAAGAAATAAAATAAAAATGTGGTGGTTTTTTTATGCTGGCCATGGGAACTGGAGCTTAACCAGAAAAAAGGTTCCTTTTTCTCTTATGTGCCTTCCCCGGGCATCCACTTGGCCCAGGTTAAAGGCTGCGGATCTTTATAGCTCATTTAACCCAGAGCGCATTGGGCTCGGTTGAGGTATAGGCCTGGACAGTTATCTGTTTTGACTCTAACAGGGAGGACTTGGCCCTGTTCAATCTTTTCCAATCTCAGTCCCCATTGTGAACATCAGCTCACACCCAGGAGGGACTGCGGTGACATGTCTCCTGTGTGATGAGGCCACTGCCCCCAGGCATGTCACACCGTGCCCCGAGGATGCAGTGTTGCCTCTTACACACCAAGAATGTGCCTCCAAACCTTGAAATTAGGGGCTCTGTTAACACGGGAACATCACTCCTTTCTGTTCATTTCGTGGCCTTGGCAGCCCTTGAGGGGGAACAAATCATGCCTGTCAGCCCTTTATAAAAAGCCCAGCAGAGATGGTTTGTTTTTATTTTCATATGAGAAGGAGATGGGCTGTTTTCTCAGAGTATGGTTTTATCAGCGTGTCCCCATTCCTTATCACTAATGCCAAATGCAGATGCTGAAACCTCAAGGCTGGTGAGCCCTAGAATCCCATCCAACATTAAGTTCCATGGTCACCCCAGGGACCCCAGAAATTTAGGAGCCCACTCAGGAGTCTGGAGTGCCTGTCCAGCCACCGTTCCTTCTTGAGCCCGGGCATGCCGTGTCCATTCATGAGATGCTTTTCTTAGCAGGCAGGCAAAGTCAGATTGACTAAAGGAAACATTTTTAGAGGAAGACCCACCCCCAACCGGTTCTAGTCATTGCCGTTTTTGGAAACAGGAGGCAGGACGCTTTGGTGGTGTTTAGATGTGCTTTGGAGGGGGGCGCCTGGGTGGCGCAGTCGGTTAAGCGTCCGACTTCAGCCAGGTCACGATCTCGCGGTCCGTGAGTTCGAGCCCCGCGTCGGGCTCTGGGCTGATGGCTCAGGGCCTGGAGCCTGTTTCCGATTCTGTGTCTCCCTCTCTCTCTGCCCCTCCCCTGTTCATGCTCTGTCTCTCTCTGTCCCAAAAATAAATAAACGTTGAAAAAAAAATTAAAAAAAAAGACAGCAGTGGACCTAAAAGGCCAGGGCAACAGAAGAGCCACTGCTAATCCTAGAGCTGGTGCTGACAGAGACCCAGGCACTGGCCCCCTAATCCTCACTTCCCCCCACGATGGAGGTCTGTTATGATCCACACCTCACAGATGAGGAAACAGGCTGGGGG
>NW_024412404.1:36804025-36840680 GCF_014898765.1 Herpailurus yagouaroundi | reverse complement strand
CCCCCAGCCTGTTTCCTCATCTGTGAGGTGTGGATCATAACAGACCTCCATCGTGGGGGGAAGTGAGGATTAGGGGGCCAGTGCCTGGGTCTCTGTCAGCACCAGCTCTAGGATTAGCAGTGGCTCTTCTGTTGCCCTGGCCTTTTAGGTCCACTGCTGTCTTTTTTTTTAATTTTTTTTTCAACGTTTATTTATTTTTGGGACAGAGAGAGACAGAGCATGAACAGGGGAGGGGCAGAGAGAGAGGGAGACACAGAATCGGAAACAGGCTCCAGGCCCTGAGCCATCAGCCCAGAGCCCGACGCGGGGCTCGAACTCACGGACCGCGAGATCGTGACCTGGCTGAAGTCGGACGCTTAACCGACTGCGCCACCCAGGCGCCCCCCACTGCTGTCTTTAAGGGGCTTCCCTTCTAGAGAGGAGGACAGAATTGGCTGGTCCCTTCTGTACTCTCCCAAGGGGAAGCTGAGGGGTCATACGGTGAGTGGCCATTGGGCCTCACTCAGAATGTTGGAACAATGTGATGACTGGCTGACTTGTTATCAGCAAATGAAAAGATAGGCACACGCGTAAGGCTGGGGAGGGAACAAAATCCAGAGCAAGTTATTTGGACAGCGTGCTCCCCAGGTCACCATCCGTAGTAGGTGTCATTCGTGAAACCCATGCCTGTAAGTCTGCGCACGGGGCCCTGACTCGTGCTGGCTTTTCTTGGGTCTGATCTTTAATCTTTCATTTGTAACACTGAACACGTATTTCTCTGCCTGCCTCCTTCCAGTCTCTAGGGAGTGGGGCAGTGAGGAAACGAAAGGATGTGGTCTCTGCTCTCCAGAGATGATAGGTCCTGCTGGGGATGGGAGTCAACGTGAGCTAGAGAAAAAGAGTTTGATTCAAAGCTTCAGTTGGCTGAAGGTGCAGGGCTTAACTGCGTCACGAAGGGGAGAGACAGCCATCAGTGTGACACTCTAATCAATAGCGATGCGGCAGTGAGTGTGATGGAGGCAAAGACTGCAGGTCTCTGGGAGCTAAAGCAGGGGGGCTGGAGCTGCGGGTGGGCAGGGATGCTTGAGTCCAGCCCTCTGCCGTCCTGCTCATTCGAGCTGCTCTGTCTGGCTCTGTGCCTGCCCATCCAGCCTGGAGAGGTCAGATCTGTGACACCTGAGATCTTGTCCCACCTTCACCAGCACCTGGGGTAGCCCAGAACCCTCCTACTTCACTACGTCCTTGGCCTTGGCATCTTCTGACTATAGTGCATTTGCCGCTGCCCAACTTTCCCCTGTGTCTGTGATTTGGAGTTAGGCTTGCTCCTCTGGTCCTGGTGTCGCTGTCCTCTCCCGTAACCTGTGCTCTGGGCTCCTGTCCCTGCTCTGGCACTCTCTGCCAACGGGATGGCTGAGCCATGTGTGTATGGCCACTGCCTGGTCTCAGCTGTGACGTTAGCCAGCTGAGACACCCTGGTCTTGAATGTCCTGCACTTCAGTGTCCCGTGGGTAAAGGAGGAGCCATGCCCTTCCTCCCTTCCTGCCTCCCTTCCAAAAGCTGAGACAAAAAGGCTAGAGAGGAAAGACATTACTCAAAGGTCAGTTAGTTGATGTTGCAGAAATTGCCTTGTGGGTTCAGTCAGAAGGAATGCTTTTAGATGAGCAGGGCTTGAATGGATTTAAAAAAGTGTGATCTTCTTTTCCTAGCATACAGGCAAGAGTTATTTCACAAATAGCAGCCTTTACGACATATTAGAATTCACAAGAGAGTTCCTGCGTTTTTAAAATTTTTTTAATGTTTATTTATCTTGAGAGAGAGAGGGAGAGACAGAGCGTGGGGGAAGGGCAGAGAGAGAGGGAGACAGAGTCCAAAGCAGGCTCCAGGCTCTGAGCTGTCAGCACAGAGCCTGACATGGGGCTCAAACTCATGAGCTGTGAGATGATGACCTGAGCCAAAGTTGGACACTTAACCAACTGAGCCACCCAGGCACCCTGAGAGTTCCTGGTTTTGGAAGGAGTTTTCTGAGACCCTCCTAAGAGTCTCTTGTGTCTGTGGGGAGCCTGTGGGCTGTGATTTAGCACCCAGAAGTTCAGCCCTGTTCCAGATGCCTGCAATTTGAGAAGCTATGGTGAAGGTCAGGGGACCTCCTCAATCTTTTTCAGGTCACTCAGTTCTCTGTTTCCACTGGGAAAGAGGTGCCATTCCAGAACATAGAAAGTGGTCTTTTTTTTTTTTTAATGTTTATTTATTTTTGAGAGAGAGAGAGAGAGAGAGGAGGAGGGGCAGAGAGAGAGGGAGACAGAGAATCCCAAGCTCCGTTCTGTCAGTGCAGAGCCGGATATGGGGCTCGAGCTCACAAACCATGAGATCATGACCTGAGCCGAGATCAAGAGTCAGACGTTTCACTGACTGAGCCACCAGGCGCCCCTAGAACCCAGAAAATGGTCTTGACAACAGCTGCTATGTATTGAGCACCTGCTGTGCACCTGAGCTGTTGTTAATCCTCCTAACACCCTTTCAAAGGGGAAAGAGAATGTCACTTCTGCAGACAAAAGGTGACACTGGGTGTCACCAGAACAGAAGTCTGAATGCCTTGAGTCAGCTCTGGGAACCAAGTACAACTGGGGACTGGCAAGGAGGGCTGCCCTGGGGAGAGTGGGGCAGAAAGTCTGCTCAAAGAAGCTTTTGTCCCATCAAGAGGCAGCCCCAGGTGGGTGAGCTCCCGCTTGCCTGGGAGACTTCCTGCAGCTCAGGGTTAGGGTGGGGAGGTGGGGACGGGAGGCCCAAATACCCTCATGGCTTGACTTTCCCTCCAGACTCTGCCTGCCGAAGTGGGGAGTTCTCTGTCCTACCCAGGGGCGCAGAGAAAAAAGGCTGCCCTTTCCCAAACTGTGTGTGCTTTTCCCAGGGGCCATTGTTCCCAGTTGCCAGGAAACTGGGGCCTTCAGGTGTCACCCGGGAGACTGGGGCCTGGGTATTTGGGTTTAGGTCAGGCACAATAACGCCTACAGAATGAAATGGCGTCCCCAGGACCTCCTCAGTCATTTGTCACGCAATTGAGGTTCCCAACGACAGTGGAGACACGGGGGTTTGGGGGAGGAGGTGGGTGGGGGCAGGATGGGGTGAGGGGCATGAGATGGGACACGCTAATGATCCCCCCCAGAGCAGAGCAAACACACCCTTTTGAGGAGAGGAAGTGAGGCCGCCCCAGACTCTCAGGCACTTCAGAAGGCCTGTGAAGGGTCTGACGAAGGTCCAGGACGGCCTGCTGGGAGCTGGGGGCTCGCCAGACCTCAGTCCTGATGATGCTCCAGGAAATGCTCAACAACTGAATAGGACCTCTGCTCCCCGGCCAGAGAGTGCAAGGGCATGGTTAGAACAAGAGACTGTCCAAAGCTAAGAGCAAGGACGCTAGGCTGTCCAAAAATAGTAGCAAATCAGAGACCCAGCAGTGGGCAGGGCCCATAGGAAACCTGGGGGTATAATGGGAGTGTCAGTTCCTTCTCTCTCCAAATCCTTACGCACAGCTTCCCATAAATGCGATTTAGGGCGCACAGAGAGGAAATAGGTTATGTGTAATCGGCTTGCAAAACAGCTCTCTCCCCAAGTTGATTTAATTGTATTTATTTAGATTTTTAATTGTGTCAGATACATATAACATAAAACTTCCCATCTTAGCCGTTTTTAAGCATACAGTTTGATAGGGGTCAGTACATTCACACTGATGTGCACCCAGTCTCCAGAACTTTTTCATCTTGCAAACTGACATTCTGTACCTGTTAAACAAGAACTCCCCATTTTGCCTGCCCCCGCCCCCACCCCCCGCCTCTGGCAACCGCCATTCTACCTTGTGTTGCTGTGAATTTGACTACTCTAGGTACCTCCTAGAAGGGCAGTCATGCAGCATGTCTTTTTGTGACTGGCTTAGTTCAGTTAGCTTAACGTCCTTAAGGTTCACCAGTGTTGCTGCAGGCGTCAGAATTTCCACCTTGAAAAAGGTGGGAAAATACCCCATTGTATGTACATCCTACAGTTTATCCATTCACCTGTTAATGGGTGGCTTCCACCTTTGGCTATTGTGAATAATACTGCTATGAACTTGCCTCTTCTGGATTTTGAGGCTCACTCTGACTTCCTTTATGACCTCCGGATGTGAGCAGGTGACTGGTTTCCCTGCCCCTTTTCCAGACACTCAAGGCTTCCCGAAAGCGGTACCGTCCGTGATTCCTTTCATGTCTCCCAAAGATGCTCATCTTTGGTTGTGTCATTCTGCTTGCCAACTTTTCTGTCTTGTGAAGGTCTTAATTCAGGCAGGGAAGGCGATGGGTTGGGAGCCCATGTGCTGGCCCAGCCCATGCTGGGGATGTTGGCAGGTAGATAAGGCACAGCATCTCAGGCACAGGACTCCCCAGTGTGTCTGGCAGGTACTGGTGAGCCTGGTAATAACTGAGGCCCCTTTAGGTAGGGGAATACACAATGAACAGTTGGGTTATGTGTCCCTTGGAAATACAGTGAGGGGCATTTGGTATTTTAGGGTTGTGTCCAATGATACAAAGTTTGGAGTTTAAAGATAGGGACACAGACCCCAACGGCCCCCGGCCTGAGCTGGTTACTGGGGTCAGAGGCAAGATGGAGCTCACGTGGACAATTCAGATACAAGGTCTTGGCCATGAGACTGTGGCACAGGAACTTGTTATATATATATAGCAGCAGCTCTGGAGGTGGCCTGAGGCTTAGGGAACCTACTCTCAGGGTCCAGGCTGGGATGGGGTGTCCTGGGAAATGAAGGAGTCCGCTTTTACCCTAAGGGAACCATCAAGGAAGGCTTGCTACACTTCTAAATTCTTTCACCATGGTGGGGAGGGGAGGGACCGAGACTGTAGGGGCACCCCAAGTTGGCTGTCTGAGAACTGAGGTTACCTGAGCCTGCAGAGGGGCCAGACTGGAGTCTGCAGAGGGCAGAGAAACCGGAACCTCAGTTCACGCAAGTGCCTAGAACCTGAACTTTGAAGAGTTTGGATGCCCCGGGGGCCAGGGCAGTGAGCCAGTCTGGGCATGTGGCTGCAGGCTTGAATGGGGCAATCATCCTGGAGCTTCAGTTTTACTTAAAAATTGGGGTGGGGGAATGGGCATTTAGGTGATTAAAACCATTTTGCATATTACACTAAATAGTGGCAAAGGGAGCACCCCTAGGGGCCAGGCTGGGTTCCCCATCCCTGCTCTGCCATTTGCTGAATGTGTAACCCTGGGCATGATGCTTCACTTCTCTTTGCCTTGGTGTCCTCATCTGTAATATGACGGTGCTAACAGTGAAGTGATACGTATAAAGAGGTCAGAACAGCACCTGAAGCAAGGCAAGTTTTTCATAGAGATTGGTGGCTGTTATTGTCATGACTATTGGTAAAACCAAAACTGAGACAGTAAGGAGAACGCAAAATGGACTAGAATGTTTAAGATAAGACAAAAGACCTCCAAGAAGTTCTGTGCCTGGGCAGCTGTCCTTGGCCTCTTGGGTATTTTGGCGGAGCTATTTGAGAAATGCCACTGGCTCCAGAGGGCAGGACTCGCATCCCTTGTTTTCTGGGGCTCTCTGGTGCCTCTCTCAGAGTGGGGCGCCATAAATGCTTGCTGTGTGTGATGAATGTGTCATTGGCCTGTGTCTGCAGAGACGTGGGTCTGCATGCCCAGTGCTGCCCCATCTAGGACTGGGTGGGCAGCCGGAAGAGAGGCCTTGTTTGTGTTTTCCTGGCCACTGGAGGCGGTCAGCACCCAGGGGGATTTTGTGCAGATTAGCTGCCTGAGTGGGCCCGCTTGGAGGAGAGTGTGTGCGGTGAGAGATGTCGGCAGAATTTGACAAGGACATTAGGAGGTGCCCCATGGGCCCCGGACAGACAGCTGCACAGAAAGTGAAAGGCTCTTTTCTGGCTCACTGGCCTGTTAGGGCAGAAGAAAATGCCCTGCCGTGGTGCTGACTGACAGGGAAGGTCACGATCGTCCACGATGCCCTTACTTAGCCTATTTCATGCTTCGATCCCCACCTGTCATGGTCTGCTTGGGCTCCCGACTCCATTCAGTGTCCTGGCCACCCACCCACAGTTTGATGGCCAAGACTGAGTTTGTCCTCATGGCCGAGGGCCGTCTCACTCAGGGAACTTGGGCTCCTTGTGGGTCGGCACCACAGGGCAGGTTCTCTGAGCAAATCCAGGTGAGTAAAAGGAAGGCAGAAATGTCCTTAGACATCCAGGCTCTGGGTAGAAGGACTCCACTGTCACCACCAATCATAATAACAGCACTGATGTGGTGTTGCCATGTGCTCCACATTGTTCTAAATGCTCGACATACATCAACTCATTTAATCCTCCCGAACACCCTCCAAAGTAAGTGCAGTTATCCTTGTTCTACAGATGGGGAAACTGAGGCACAGGCCCGTTAAGTAACTTGCCCAAGGTCATACAGCCGGAAGGTAGAAGAGCCAGGATTTGAACCCAAGCAGTCTGGCATCAATGTTCATGCTTTTTACCACTACATTACGTTTTCTTTCATTAATTAATTAGTTAATTAATTAATATTATTTGATTTTATTTTGAGAGAGAAAGAGAGCATGAGCTCTCGGTAGCGAGAGGGAAAGAATCCCCAAGCCGGCTGTGCATGGTCTGCGTGGAGCCTGACGCAGGGCTTGAACCCACAGACTGTCAGATCACGACCTGAGCCAAAACCAAGAATCAGATGCTTAACCGACGGAGGCACTCAGGTGCCCCTCTCTCACTATATCTTTAATCTTCTTAAAACTTCTCTAGATTTGGGGTCATTTCCCCTAGTTTTTCAGCAAGCCCACAGAGTAACTCGCCTGGGAGGTCTCCCAGCTGGGTGGGATTTGGGCCCCAGCATGGGCTCCTTCTGCAGAACATTTGGAGCCCCGTGTGCACTGGACCTCCTGATGGCACCCAGGCCCTAGCACCCACGCTGCTTGCTCAGTGAGGGATCTGTCATCTCCCCCCTTCCTTCCTTGTCTCACCAGCGGTGGCCAAGGATGCGTGTTTCCTGGTTCCAGCTGCTCTGGAGGACGTGGGACTTGGGAGTTGGGCACTCTGTAAGCTTTAGTCAAGGGATGTTTTCTGGAAGTTTCCATCTCACAGGTGATAACTCCCCCTCTTGTATTTCCTGTGCTGTTCCTAAGTGGCCTGTTACTTCAGTCTTTTCAAGAAGGGTACTGTGTTTAGATGTGCAGCTAAATGTGATTTTGTTGGGAACCTTTGCCAGCCTGTTTTTGTGTGTACGGTAACATACGTACCACATAAAATTTACCATCGTCACTCTGTTTAGTGTAGTTCAGTGACGTGAAGTCTATTCACATTGGTGTAACCATTACCACCATCCACCTCCAGGCCTTTGTTCACCTTCCCCAGTTGACCCTGTGTCTCCATTAAACGCTAACTCCCCATTCCCCCCATCCCCATCCCCCTGGCTCCTGGCAGCCGCCATTCTACTTTCTGTCTCTGAATTTGACTGCTCTGGGTTCCTCCCAGAAGGGCACTCGTACAGTGTGTAGTTGTGTTTTTGTGACTCGCTTAGTTCACTCAGCCTAATGTCCTCAAGGTTTATCCCTGTTGCAGCATGTGACGGGATCTCCCTCCCCTTTTTTTTTAAAGATTTTTTTTTTTAACATTTATTTATTTTTGAGAGACAGAGAGAGGCAGAGCATGAGCAGGGGAGGGAGGGAGAGAGAGAGAGAGAGAGAGAGAGAGAGAGAGAGGTACAGAATCCGAAGCAGCCTCCAGGCTCTGAGCTGTTTGTTAGCACAGAGCCCAACGCGGGACTTGAACTCACAGACTGCAAGACCATGACCTGAGCTGAAGTCGGACGCTCAACCGACTGAGCCACCCAGGCGCCCCTCTCCCTCCCTTTTAAGGCTGAGCGATATCCCATGTACGTACGCACCACCTTGAGCTTCTCCACTCTTCTGATGGCCCGCACTGGGCTTGCTTCTACCCGGCTGCTGGGAATCGTGTGCTGGGAACGTGGGTGCACAAATCTGTGTGAGTCCCCACTTTTCACTTCTTCCATGCATATACCCAGAAATGGAACTGCTGGGTCAAATTGTAATTCTATGTTTAATTTTTTTGAGGAACTGCCAGACTGCCAGATTTTTTACACAAATAAACCATGCATCAGAGCACGTGCCTGATTTAGAATTTAGAGGCTTCACTCATCTGGCCCCCTCAGGTGCTGTCCAAAACCTCTCAGATTTCCCCAGTGTCTCCTTCTCCTGGAGCTGCGTCCTTGCCCTGGCGGCTCAGAGACTGCCCTGCCAGGACTGTGCTTCTTACTGATTTCCCTCTTCCTGTAGCCTTCACCGCTTTTGGGATCTAGGGGCCATGCCAGGGCCAGGCAGGTGTGCGTTCGGCCACAGGGCCTGGGTGAGGAGAGAGGTGGTCTCAGTCCTTGCTGAGGGTCTGGTTGGGGGACTGGTGGGGTCCGGGGCTGCATCTGGCTGTGAAGGGACTTGTGCGGGCTTCCCAGTGGTAAGCTTGGGGGTAGGGAGCAGGGCTGTGTCGCATTCATCTCGTGCCACTCCCAGGGCCTGATGTGGCGCCAGCTGGGCAGAGATGAGGAAGTGACGAGGGCAGAGCTAGATCCAGTGGCAGAGTGGCTCAGGGTTACCTTCTGGGAGGCTGGGCTGATGGGCTGCTGCCTGTCCCAGGGAAGGGGAGAGAAGGCCTGGTGGAGTGGCAAGCGGCCCCCTCTTCCCTAGCCCGGTTTGAATCCATCACAGGACTCGTGTTTTGGACCATTCTGCAGCTCAGATTCCAGAGCTCAGAATAAGGAGCCCTGGAAAATCTAGCTCTGAGTCTGTGTTTAGTAAACGTGAACATCTGTGGGTCTTAACTGAGAACCGGGGGCTGTGCTAAGTACTTTAGATGGGTCACTGGACTTAATCCTCATAACACTTATATTAATTCCATTTTACATATGTGAAAACTGAGGCACAGATGGGTTAAGCCATTTTCCCAAAGACACACAGCGGTAAGCAGAGAAGCTAGGATTGAATGGAGACCATCTGAGTTGATAGATCCGGACTTGAAGCTACCTCTCTACAGTGCTGCACCTCGCCAAATAGAATGGCTCGCTTTTACCCTTTCCTAGGATTTTTTTTTGGAGGGGGAGGGCTTAGTTTTTCAAGGCATATATTTAAGGAATAGGGAAAGAATGGGGTTTATAGCTTTTTATGCCGCCAGAAGGCTAGAAAGACTGAACATCGCTGGGTATAATTCCAAGTGAGATCTTTTCTTCCTCTGGCAGGATCTGGTGGAGGCTGAAATTCATCACAGCAAATGCGTCCTCTCCTTTCCTCTTCATCTTGCTCTTGCACAAACAAGCAACCTCAGTCACGATTCCAGCTGGGCATCCTCTGTCTCTTAGCAACCGCCATCAGCCCTAGGCTTTGGGCTCTAGGCTCCAGGCGTGCCTTTCTTTGCTGTAATACTTTCTGTGCATCCTACACACACAATGCAGGTTGTGGGCTCCCTCTCGTTGTCAGAGAGGGGAGGAGGGGGCCTGCTGGGAAGTGAGGAGGAAGAGCTTTGGGGGAAGTGAGCTGGTGGACACCCACTCCCAGCTTTTTGCTGAGGAGGAGCGGGACTGGGGCAGTGTGTGTGTGCACGTGTGTGTGTGCGTGTGTGTGTGTGTGTGTGCGCGCGCTGAGCCAGAGCAGCCCGGGCTGCCTGAGGCAGGCATTGTGCCAGGTGAGAGGCAAACACTCCTGGTTCTCCTGCTGGGCCCATCTTTACGATTACACATGTCTGTTCCAAAGGCTTGTTTCTTAAATGCAATGAAGAGCCCCCTGGGACTCTGGCTCAGGCTTTGCATGGAAGGGGAGGTCCGGGGGCCTGGGATCGTAGAGGTCTGCTGAGAGAGGGCAGTGTGGACGGAGGACTGAGGGAACCAGGGCCAGGACTGAGGTTGCCTTTGGTCATGGGAGATGGTGGGGCAGAGGGTCTGATCTCGGGCAGGGTGAACAGCGCCCGGCTCTTCCTGACACCCCATGGTGGTTCCCAGGGACTTCTTTGTTTGGATTGTTTAGGAGGCCGGGGTGGAGCTGGGTCTGTCCAAGGCTACTGCTTGTTAATTCATTGCCAATCTTTGCCTTTGGGGTTTCCTTCACTCATCCTTGAGGAATCATTGCTTTAGTCTTACATATGAGAACTGGAACTGGACTGGAAGGAAGCCAGGAGAGGTTCTGATCCATATCGTGGCTTTATAGATGAAGAAACAGAGGCCCAGAGAGGTGGCATGTGTTACCCAGAGTCTCCGAGCTGGGTGGGAGCAGAGCTGGGAGCTGTACCCCAGACTCAGATTTCCACCTTGGTGCATGATTGTTTGTGAAGTACAACTTGCGTAGGTAAAAGTCAGCCAGTAGAACCCGTTGGGTTCATCTTTGTACCCAGAGGACACAGTTTCTGATGAGGCCCTTGTAGGATTGTTTCTGCACGTTCAGAGTGACCTGACTCTGCTGGGGAGGCACCTTGAGTCCGTCTCTTGAGGAGATCGTGAGCTGCACACTCCTGGTATCTTGCAGGGACTGGAAAGACGTGGCCTAAGTAGTGCACCTGGCAGAGATAAGATTTTTCTTTCCTTTGCTTCATTTTTATTTTTTTTAAGTTTATTTATTTTGAGAGAGAGAGAGAACACAAGTGGGGTAGAGGCAGAGAGAGGGGGAGAGAGAATCCCAAGCAGGCTCCACACTGACAGTGCAGAGGCCGACATGGGGCTCGAACCCACAAACCAGGGGATCATGACCTGAGCCAAGATCAAGAGTTGGACGCTTAGCTGACTGAGCCACCCAGGCACCCCTCCTTTGCTTTTTTAAATTATAAGGCGGGGTTGATGGTTCTGATGTATCTGGATGCTTTACAAAAATCTCAGACTGGAGACCAACTTCAAAACCTCTAACGCGGTGTGGGATGGTATAGATGGACAGAGCACTAGGCAGCACATGGGATCTGGAGTGATGTGACTTCTGTGGACACTCAGGGAATGAGCAGGGCAGGAAGCTTTGGGGAGGGCCACAGATCTTGGGTTTTGGTCTTGCCTCTTTCCCGTCTTGCCATGGCCTTGAGCAAGTCCCATTTGCACATGGGGCTCAGAGGCTTCCAGAAAGTCCTTCCAGATCCAACTGTCTGTGAGCTCCTGGGCCTGTAGCCCATTCACAGCCACTCATTCATCCATTTCACTGATGTTGGCTGGGTGGGTCCCTGTGCCTGGCGCTGAGCTGAGTGTTAGGGGGACTAGGGAACAATACCTGCTCCAGCTGTAAAGTGGCATGGTGTTGGCATTTGTCAGTTGGCAAGACAAAACCCTCAGGCATTCCTTAGCCCTGCTCTTTGAGAGCCAACCTTGGGCCTTAAAGTGGGTTCATCAGCAGTGCCTGGGTGGCTCAGTCGGTTAAGCATCCAACTCTGGCTCAGGTCATGATCTCACAGTTCATGAGTTCGAGCCCCACATCGGGCTCCGTGCTGACAGCTTAGAGCCTAGAGCCTGCTTCAAATTCTGTATCTCCCTCTCTCTCTGCTCCTCCCCCGCTCATGCTCTGTCTCTCTCTCTCCTTCAAAAATAAATAAAAACATTAAAAACAATTTAAAGTGCGTTCATCAGATGAAATATATCCGTCCCCGTCCCCACCCAAACCTCTTAGGTAAAGGCCAGTTCAGACCCTGTCATTTTCAATGGCTCCCGAAACACGTCTGCGGGTGAATGAGGTACAAACGTTAGGAAGCAGTGAGCTCCATCCTGATTCACTGTTCACCCAGATGTTCAAGTAGGATTCTTCCCTAAGAAACACCCACATTTCATGTGGGAATTTACATGTGTGTGCAAAGTAATAGCACTTTGCACGTACATGGTCCTTCACAGTTTATGAAACACTCTTACATCAACTGCACTTAATTTTCACACGGGCAAGATGCTCCCCATTGAAGCAAAACAAAACCCTCGTGTCTTAAAGTGATTGAAAATGTAATACCTGGTTTAAAACACTAGTTAGGACAAAAGCATATAACATGAAAAGAAATCGGTCTCACTCCAGATCTCCTGGTTCCCTTCCCAGATACAGCTACTGAAACAGCTTCCTATGGAGACTTCCAGAGATATTCTGTGCGTGTAAAAACAGACGTACTTCCCTCCCAATTCTGTCTCTCTCTTCCCTCCCAGATATGGGAGCATGCCCTTTTCTTTTCATTCCAGCAGAGCTCAGAGGTTGCTTTGTATCATCACATTTAGAGCTGCTTTTCTTCTCCTAGCACTGCAAACTCTCACTGTGTGTTCATCAAGGGTCACTAAATTGTTTTTAGTCTTTTTTTTTTTTTTTTTTTTTTTTGCTCTTGTAAGCAAAACAAAAAGCAATATCTTTGTCTGTTGCCCTTATAATGATAGGACAGATTCCTAGCGTGGAAGTGCTATGTCAAAATGCATTTTATATTATGGAGGCTGTTGTCAAATTGCTGTCCAGAAAGGCTATAGTATCTGCACAGTGTATGAGGATTTCTGTTTTTCCATACCCTTGGGGAATTATTAGTGTTTTTTATTTTTGCCAATTTGATGGACTAAAGAAAAAAATCTTGTTTTAACTTGTATTTCTTCCATTATGAGTGTGGTTGGACATCCCTTTTTAATGTTTTTAAGGCTGTTTGTGTTCTTTTTTCGTTAAACTTCCTGTTTGAGTCCTTTGCGCATTGTTTTTATTCCAGCTGCATTTTATATAGGAGTACACTGAAGTTCAGAGAGGTTAATCCAGTTTTCTTAGGTCACACAGCAGGCACATGGCAGAGCTGGGACCAGAACTCACTCTTTGGGTTTCTGGTCTAGAGGTTCTTCTAGTGCCCAGGCTGCCTTCCTGTATGAGAGCTGGAATGGCGGTACCTTGTGCTCCTGGGAGGGGGATGGATCTCATGCTGGGCATTCCCAGGAACACCTTTGGCCCTGAGAGGGATTTGGGGTCTTTCAGGGTGTTTCCAAAGTTAAGCCCTCTCAGGCTGGACCTTGACTCTTCAAGTCGGCTAGGTCCTCTCTCTCTCTGGTAGGCAGAATGGGCACATGTGTGGCTGTTTGCTTCTAGTTGGTTAAAGGTTTATCCTGCCAGCCTCCTCAGAGGCCCCTCCCCCCACCCAAAGAGAATATCCAGCTGGCACTATTGTTTGTACCCGTGAATTATTGATAAGGCATGAAATGGCCTCAGCCTTGGAATAGCAGGGCTCAAGGGAGGGCAGCCGCTATGCTCAGGAGGAGCACTAGGCTGAAAAGCCCCGTCCCTGGGGCCCAACCTTTCCAAGGCCAGGGGCCCCTTCTGAATGTCAAAAGACTTCATAGACCTGCTCTCCACTGCCCTGCTTGGTCATAAATGGACTCGGAGTATGTATCATTTCAGAAAATACAGCGACAAAGCTTCTACGAATTTAATACCATTTTTATTTGGATCATTTAAAAATTTGTGAAGGTCATACATACTCATGACCCCGGAGCTGTATCACGTAGAAAGGGAGATCCTGTGCGGTCTCATCCCCGAGGCTTCCACTGCAGAAATGCTTTCAAGTAGGTTTGTTTTCACTCATTCCCCCTGAGTCTGTGTACACGCGGAAGGCATACTGTTTATGGAGGCAGTACTGTTTGACGAAGGGGTTCAGGACTCCTTGAATGTGTCCTATGCTGCCTGAGGGTTGGTGGACCTCTGGTTGAGAACAAGGCTTTAGGGCTTTGCTTTGAGGCGCATAAGCATTTGTGGTGTTTCAGTTGCCAGTGGTTAACTCCTCGTGAACGGGGACCCTCTACTAGGTTTCTTCTCTGTCTCCAAACGTGCCTGGAACTGGGCTTGGCACGTAGAGGGAGAGGCTGCTTAACATTTGTGACTTTTCTACAGTCCCTTTTAAGGAGGACAGAACGTTGACTTCTGAGGGTTGTTTCTCTGGGCAAGAGGGTGCAAAGAATGCTGGGAAGAGCGCGACAGGCTCCATGAGGTGGTGCAGATGTCACCCAGTTCCCCGAGCCTCAGTTTCTTCATCTGTAAATGGAGATAACAGGCCTCACAGGGAGGTTGTTTGGGTTCCCTGAAGGGTATCAGAGGCTCCTGGTGCAGGGCTGGCTTCAGTACACATTCGCTCGGTTCCCTCCCTGGACTAAGTGGCTGTGGCATCTGTTGACAAGGACCAGAGTTAAAGCTCGGGAGGTGCTGGAGGGGGTGACTCTCGAAACAGACAGGTGAAGTAGACTTCAGGGAGAGCTGTGAGTGGACGAGGCATAGACTTGGAGACTGTTGGAGGAACCCAGAAGATGAGGCAGCTCTAGGACTGACTTCCAGAGCCAGGCCAAGTTTGCTGGCCCGTAAAGCAGCTATCAGACAAGGAAGTCCCAGGGAGCGTGTCTGGCACTCAGTAGACGTTTGTTGAATGAATGAATGGGCTCTTCTGCTGCTTTGGGGTGGTACCAGTCTCTCTGAGTTCCTCAGATGTACCATCCTCATGCTTCTCTGGGCTTGTTCATGCTGTTCTCTTGACCTGGAACGTACGCCTCCTTGGAGAGACGCACTCACTAAACACTTTCACAGACACACACATCATCTGGACAGTTTCTGTCATCCTCTGGGTCTCAGCTGAGACACTGCTTACTCAGCCAAGTCTTCTGTCATCACTTTGTGGGCTAGGTGGGGTTTCCCTGCCCTGTGTTCCCTCAACACCCTTGACCTCACCTCTTTGTAACATGCATCAGGCCTTGGATACTTGTAATTATCTGTCCAGAGTCTGTGGCTCCTGAAGGATGGAGTGCACATCTACTGTCCTCAATGTTCCCAGCACCCGGTGTGGTCCCTGTTCTCTAATGGATATTCAGTAGATGTTTGTTGATTGAATGCTCTAAGAATCACCTTCCCTATCAATTATTGTTCACTTGAAAACAGGGTTTCACTTGCTCACAGTGGAAGTTGTGGGAGTCTGTCTACACTCCCCTCGTGACATGCTAGACCCGTCTTCCTTATTGATCAGGGTCCTTATGTGTGTAGCAGCCTCTCAGAAGTATGGCGGGCTCTTTCCTTCTGAGGGAGGTGGCTTAATAGGCTCTGGAGCCAGCGCACCCGGGTCCAAATCTTGGTTCCATAAGTTACACCTGGGTGACTAAGGCCAGTGCTTAATCTCACTGTCTCTGTAAAGTGGGTATGATGATGCCCATGGTTACCTGCCTTATAAGAGTGTTGTGTGGGTAAATGAGATAATCCAGGCATTTAGCAATTATCATGTAATGGGTGCTCAATAAATAGAACTCATTCTTCATATTATTGCATGTGCATCTGTCCTGCCGGGAATCTGGCATCTGCAAAACAGCGGAGTGGAGCTGGGCTCTAGCTGATCAGGCAGGAATGGGTGAACTCAGTGGAACTCAGGTAAGGACTGCATGCCCAAGAGGTCCTGTGGTGGAAGGCAGGAGGGAGCATGGATTTAGTGAAAAGACAGGGGTGGCCCTGAAGGACCATACTACATTCAGCCCGAGGTTTTTCTGGTGTAGACCTAGGGCTTGGATTCAAATCTTGGCTCCACTACTTGAAAATTAAGCATTATTTGGGCAAATTGCTTCATCGTCTGAGCCTCAGTTTCCTCCTCTGCAAATGGGTTAATGATAGTAACCTCAGAGAATGACAGGTGCAGACAAGAGCATGTCTAAGCAGGGCCCACACCAGATCTGGCACTAGTTTAAGAAGAGCAAGATGGTAGGGCCTCCACGAACAGGGTGGACAAATCCGCTTGTCCCAGCGAGAGATCGTGTAAGTCTGAAGACAGGCGGGGTGAGCTGAGTGCGTTCAGCACGGCTTCTCAGGGTGACACCACTTATTGTGTAATTATGGAACAACCTGCATGAAAATGAAAATACGGGTCCAGATGGCAGGCCTTCCATGCTGTTGAGAGGCAGAGCTAATGAACTTAACAAATCACTGATAATTAATTTTCAAAAGCCAGAGGAAACAGGGGAGCCACGAATAGGTCTGCAGAAGGAGAGAATGTAGAGTAGTGTCAACTGTCAGCCAGGGGAAAGGTGTGAGATGCTGGCACTTCCAGGCCGGTGAGACAGATCTTGATGTCTTACAGACTCGCAGGGAAGGAGAGGAGACACGTCTTGCAGGTAGGTGCTATGGTAACAGTCGTGACAATATCAGCCAACCTTGCCTGAGCCCTTCTACAAGCCAGGGACTGTGTGAAGTGTTTTATCTGGATCAGTGCTGTGTCAGATAAGCAGCTTCTTCCTTTGGGTGGGGATGGGAGGTCGGGAGGGAGAGCCGGAGTGGGGGGCTGATGGGAGCCTTTATTTTAGCACCAGGGAGCGGTGAAACAACACAGGGATAATAGTTACTATTTGCAGAGCACGTGCTGTGTGCCAAGCACTCTGCCGAGCTCTTCCATGGGTATTGTCCACTCAGAATCACAAAGATCCCCGGTAGGATGCCCAGCCCATGAAAATGCAATGCCAGTGAAGGCATGCACCTCTGTTAGGAGCTTCCTCCTGGACACAGCGTGAAGCATGAAGGATCGGAAAACCTGGGTTTTGGCTCTCGTCCTCCGAGATGAGCCACTGCACTCTCCCGGATTTTTGAATCTTTTATTCTAAAATGCGAGTAGCGGATTTGAATCAGCAGGGCACAACGTTGATAGGTGGCAGCCTGTTCATTCAGAATAAATCTCACAGGGAACCCCGTGATATAGAATAGACACGGGGGGCGGGGTGGGGGAGGAAGCAGGGGCCCTGTTCACGTCTTCACTGCCCCTCGCCTCGGGCCTGCCTCCAAAGTTGTGTGAGACACACTAGAATGGTCCTCGATGATCTCTAGGGCATCCTCAGCTCTAACTGGCAAAGGTTCTATGACTCCAACACCCCCACCCCCTGGCGGTCACATTGACATGGTTGTAGGGAGAGGGGTTTAGGGAGCCACCTGTGTTAACAAGGGCCTGGTCCGCTGTCCTTTTTCACCCAATCCTGGGTTGGAGTCTGGCTCTGCATTTGTAGCTCTGCAATCCTAGGCAACTAGCTTAACAGCTCTGGACCTCTTTTGGATCAACTATAAAATGGAGATATAAATAAAATGGAGATAAAACTTCATTGTGTTAGCTATGAGGATTAAGTGTGGTAACGCTGTGCCTGGTGCTTAGTAAGCGATCAACTATAAAAGTGACTTACTGATAAATGATTGTTAAACAGATGAGTACTTTTGTATATATATGAACAACTTCTCCTCCTCCTCCTCCTCCTCCTCCTCCTCCTCCTCCTCCTCCTCCTCCTTTGACCTTTAAGACTACATGCGGAAGAATGAGAATTAGGGAAGATGTAACAATGTGCCGGCGTCAGGCCAGGCAGGAACAAAGCTACTGATCTGGCTGATGGGACTGAAATGTTTGGGTCCCTTTGTCTGCCTAGCTGGCTGCCAACACAGAGCAGGCTGGCGTCAGTCGGGCTCCTCCCAGCTGCTGCTGGGCCACCTCCTGCCTGTCCTCTGGGGGGTCAGATGACAAAGCCAGGCGCCATCTCAGAGTCCTCCAGGACACTCCCAGTGACCTCTACACCCGCCCACCACACACCACCTTCTGTTCACGGCCCGTCAGCCGGCTTTCTCCCTGACTGCGCTTGGATTTGAGCCTTTGTCAATTCATGTTTCCAGATTAATTAGCGAGGCCCCATGTCAGATGCTAACTGAAACCCAGATGTCGGCTTGGTTCCTCTCATCAAATCATTTTGTACCAGTAATTGAGGAACACAGAGGCAGTAGTTAGGTTGGCCAGGAGCGCCTCACGTTCCCCCTCCTGTTTCAATTAAAAGATAAATAGACACCCCCCCCCCCCCCATCCCTCGGAAGATCACGGGAAGGGACTTTGCCTGCCATCTCGTGTAATAATAAAGATGGTGAAGAGCCAATGCCCTGACCTTCACGTTGAAGGTGGGGCTCCCCAGAGAAGTTTCCTGTGGGTTTATAAGAAGGTGGGAGGGGCAGTGGGAAACCTCTGTCTGATGTTAACTTTAACCAGAAACCCTTTTCCCAGCCTAGGAAACTGGCCTCTCGCAGAACAGATGTGAGTCTAGCACAGTGCCTGTCAGCAAGCTCTGTTGTTGCATGTGCTTCTAGGTGAAACGCACAGGTCAGAGCAGGGATTTATTTCCGTTTCTCTCTAAGCCATATGTTGTGAGTGTGTGTGAATATTTTTTTTAAGCTACCATTTATTGAGCACTTACTATACCCCAGTAGTCATGGTAGCACTTTGTGTATATTATGTCACTGAATCCTTACAGCAACCCTGTGAAGTAGGATTTTTTAATCGCTATTTTTCCAAGGAGGAGACTCTGGCTCAGAGCAATGCAGGTGCCCACGGTCACTTAGCTAGTGTACAACAGAGAGGGAGTTTGAATCATGGAGCACATTGCTTCTCTCTGTCAAGTGGACGTAGCTACTGTAGGAGAGACTAGCCACCTTTGCTTCCTGCTTAAGAAACACGTGTTCTCCTGGGCAGATAAGATGAACACAGGGTTTGGTCATGCCCTTGCCTTTCTCAGTCGAATGTCAAAACACACAGTGACTACTTTGGAGCTAGAGGAGTGCTTTGAAGGATGACACAGGACGACATGAGATGCTGATCTTCTGTTAGCTTGGGCTGGAGTCTGAAGTGTGTCCCAGAGGGCTGAAGAAAGCTCTTGAGAGCTGGGAGCAGGCCCTGAACTCCATTGCTTTCTGGGAATCCCGGCCCCACTGCACTGAGGATGGAGTTGAGAAGGCTTCGGGGTCTCTGGAAAGTTGATGGATGTTTGAAAAATGAAGGTTCAGACCCAGCTCATTCAGTTTGTGCTCTTGGGCTGTTGTTCATGGTGCCTCTTGGAGCCTCAGTTTCTCCATCAGCAAAATGGGCCTAAACCTGTCTTACACTATGGAGTCCTCGTGAAGCTGCACAGAATATTGTGTGATATTCAGGCCTTCAGGAAATGTTAGGGTGCCACGACGTGCCCAGACACCTCAAAACTTCTAGATTTAATAAAGCAGCATCTTAAATATTACATGCAAGGACTTGGGGTAGCCATTCTCAAACGTTAAAGAGATAAGAATCTGCTTGTTAAAAATGTGGATTTTAGAGTTTCCCCATGTTATAATTTAGAATCTGAGGCTGGAACCAGAAATCTGCATTTTTACAGACACCTCTGGAGGCTCTGAAATATATTCATGGAACTTCCAAACGTCAGAGCCAGCAGAGATCCCTTAGGTCTCTCCTTCGTCTTATAGACAAGGAAGAGGTTAGCTTGAAACTCAGAAATGAGTTGCCTTCCTTCCAGCAGGGCCGGGAACGGACCTTAGTTCGCTGATTGTTCAAAACGGTTGCTGGTAACTAAGGAGTGGCCTGAAGGTGGGTGATATGACCAAAGCCTCATGGCTTTTTCAGATTCAGCAACCAAAGAGATTTATATACTTGTATCCAATTCCGTGCCTCCAATTTAGGTACACCGTCACGAGGTGGCAGTAGAGTGCTCCAGACCCTTCAGGGTGAAAATACTGGAAATCCACCGTCCCTTGGGTTTATACCTTGCAGAGTCACATCCTGTTTTGTTTTGTTGTTGTTGTTGTTGTTAAACACAAAGATAAATAGCTTTATTAAAGAGGCTAAATGCAAGCAAACATCAATCAAATATTGGAGAGTATGTTTATAAGCAAATCAATTATTAGAGGCAAGAAGCTATGATTTTTTTTTTTAATTTTTTTTTTTCAACGTTTATTTATTTTTGGGACAGAGAGAGACAGAGCATGAGCGGGCGAGGGGCAGAGAGAGAGGGAGACACAGAATCGGAAACAGGCTCCAGGCTCTGAGCCATCAGCCCAGAGCCCGACGCAGGGCTCGAACTCACGGACCGCGAGATCGTGACCTGGCTGAAGTCGGACGCTTAACCGACTGCGCCACCCAGGCGCCCCGAAGCTATGATTTTTTAATAGATGTTGTTCCCAGTCTTTCTTCTCCCTGTATTTGGTTCCTGTATTTACCTGCATAATTTTTTGCACCCTTCATTCATGCGTTTTATTCTCAGACTTTCCAGGGTAGGTTCCTTGCTTTCAGAGTCTCTTTTGCTTTTCTTCATGCTGAGCGTTTTTCTTTCAAGCCAATCTCTCAGAGGCAGAGATAAAGTTGCTTTTTTGTGTGTGTCTCTGAGTCTATAGTCTCTCCCTATACAGCAGGGTCCTGGCATATTTCTGCCACCCACTCTAAATAGGGATGGGAAGGGGAGAGAGGAAACCAGCAAGTCATTGGGTACTGACTGTGGACCGAGCTCCAAGCCATGTGGCTTAATGTTACCTTGTGACAACACAGGGCGGAGCGTGCTGTCATTTTATAGACAGGTAATAAGCTGGGGCCAGCAGTGAATCCCAGGTCCTGTCATTCCAGAGGCTGCACATTTTTTGTCTCCACGGAGTGCATGCCCCAGAGGGGACCTGGGTTGCCAGATGCTCCCCTACAGAGGAAGCCCAGATGCCCTGAGGTGGGGCCCGGGCCTGGGCCTGGTGGCAGGTCCTTGGCAGGTACCCCGCCTCCTCGTCTCCTTGGCAGTTCCCGGACCCTCCCTGAGCCCGTACTTGAGAGGTGGCAGGAACACCTGGGCCCTTCTCCCTGGGGAGTCCAACTGCTCCTGCAGCCATTCCACTGGCATTCTTGAGAGTGTTAATTGGGCAGGGTGCCCAGCCCCTGGCCCCACTGTCTCCCGAAATGAGCTAGCCAGGGAGACAACCTCATTGCCACCATGTGTGAGGGAGCCGGGACAGGCTCCTGGTCAGCAACACTGGGGAGAGGGTCCAAGAGGCCAGGCTGGGCCTGTGGGCAGTGGGCGCCTGCTTGTCAGTGGTCTCCACTCTTCTAGCCTCTGTAAGGTGGGGAAGGGGAACTGACCCTGGGCCTCAGGACAGCTCATAGGGAGGAAGAACCTGGAATGTTTGCAGTGGGTTCCAGCAGTTCAGGAAGCAGTCTTCTCTAGTGGGGGAGAGGGTGGTATGGTGTGGTGTTGAAAGATTATTTCTCCTCCTTCTCCTCCTTCTGGTTCTTCATCATCACCATCACAGTTGAAGACCGTTATTCACTCCCGGCCCTAATCCAGGCCAGCTAAGGACCCTTCTTACAATAGCCCTGTGAGGTACGTTTTGTTGAGTCTCCTTTCACATTAAAGCTCAGAGAGGTCAGGCAACTTGCCTGAGGTCACACAACAAGCAAGTTGACACAGCCAAGGCTTGCATGCAGGTTTGACTCCGAAGCCTGTGCTAGGTCCTCTCACCCTTGACTCCCCCACTCTACTGACAAGGACAGAGCCCACTACCCTTATGGGAAGGCAGCTCTCCCTAACTGCCCGTGGTGCTTCTGGGGGGAGTATATGTTTCCTTCGTTTTCAGAAGACTTGGAATCTGATACAGGCTTCCTCTCTGAGCGTTGGCTCCTTAGAAGGAAGGGCAGAGAAATACTATTTCCACAGTTCTGTGGGAGATCGGGGCGATTCATAGGTGGGGATTGGATTTCTAGGGGAGAAGGACCCAGCACACTGGGTGCACAGTGATGGGTCTTACTTACTTACTTACTTACTCCCCTCATCAGTGACCTTAGTCACTGACATGACGTTGACATGATATTGACATGACAACCAGTGACAGAAGACCCCTACATCCCAGAGGGATGGGAGAGACTCAAGGGACATTCCAGGCCTGGGACTGGGGGTCAGGGAGGCCAGCAGGGTAGCTGAGGACTGCCACAGAAAGCTCCTTCCCTAGAACTTGTTGCCAGGCTCCATACTCTCGCCTGAAAAGTTTGCCAAACCCACAGGCACCGAGCATCGACCTGTGAGGGGTCAGTGAAAAAACTGGAGAGATGGAAGTCAATGACTAGCAGGCTTGGGGGTGGTCCCCAGAGCTGCTGAGAGCGTCTGAAGGAATGACACAGGCATAGGAGGGCATGGCTTACTCTACCCTCTCCAGAAGTAGGATCGGCACTGGCAGGTGGCTTAAGTCAAGTCTGAGGAAGAGCGGCCTGAGAGTAGATGCCGGGCCTCCGTTAATAGTCAGAGCTCTGACCTGGGCATGTTCACACAGAGCCTGGGTGGGCAACCCCTATGCCTGGAAGGGGCTCCTGAGCTAGGCTAGCCCCCACACTCTGTGATCCAAATATTCCCTCCCAGCCTGAATGATGTCTGATGGCCTGATGGTTTAGTCACTTGCTGTTTGCTGAGCATGTAGTCTGTGGCCAGGCACTCGGGGGCGACCAGGTAGGCATGGTCCTTGTTCCGAGGCAGCATACAGCTACGAATCTTGCCTATAACAGGAGAACCTTGGAACGGTAGGAGATGCCATTTATTAGGGGCCTGTTATGTGCTATGGGGTTTATATGCCGTGTCTTATTTAATCTTCTCGAAAGCCTCGTGAGGTTGGGATTGTTATTATCCCCATTTTATAGATGAGAAAACTGAGACTTGGAGTAGCCAGCGGTTTTCATAAGATCCCACAACCAACGAGGGCTCAGAGGAGGAGGCTGGGAAGGTGAGCCTCCCTGAGACTCTTTCTGAGCTAAGGCGTGATGCCGGGTGTCTGGGCGGAGTACTCCCAAGGTCTCTGCTGTCCTTATTGGAAGATTTGGGACTGTGCAGTAATGATGCTCTCTCGGCTTCTGGGCTCACTTGGGCCCCCTTCAGGCTGGGTGGCCCCCCCTTGGGCAGGCCCCAGAGTGGTGCTTCTGAGGTGGATGCACCACCACTGCCTTGGCCCTCAGGCACCCTGTGTCCAACCGCATTCATTCTGTGGGGGACCTGGGGCCATGGCTACCGCCTTGTTGACTCTGAAGATTGTGGTGAATTGCTCTTCTTACCTGTCACATTGGTCCCTGGCTTATAATGTTGCTGCCATGGGCAGTCATACTGTGAAGCAGTCAAGAATTGGGCAGATGGTGCACGTCTTCTGGGTCACTCATCTCCATCTCCTGCCTTGCTGGGAAGGTCCCTAGTGTCCTGAAGGCCTGGGTGGGGTAGGAGTGGCCTCAGGCGCGCAGGACCTAGGATGCTCAGTGCTGTTGGGGGCCGTCCACCCCCCACTGCCTCACTGCCATCCTCTGCCTTGCTTGGGGGGCTGGTGAGAAGCTTCAAGTGTCCGTAGGCCGGTCTTTGTACCAGCTCATGCCACCCTTGGGACAACCCATAAAACCCATCTTCAAAGTGCTCAAAGGCAAATTTTCAGAGAAGCTGATTAAGACAGAAAATCTTTTGGAACTGCAAGGTGCTGTACAAAATCTGAGGTGTTGTCATTCGTGCATCTTATACATGATTAAAAAATTAAAAGACTCTCGCAGACACGACAATGACCACTAAAAATCATTATTGCTTCCCAAGATGCTTTTCAGGGCTCACGTCCTCTGATTTCTAGATTCTGAGGGCATTCAACTGTTTCTTCAAAAAGTTAATCACGGATCATGGGCTTTGGAGTCTGACAGGCCTGGGTGGCTGGCTGCGTGATTTTGTTCCTGACACTGGACTTTTCATTCTGTCTTTTTTTTTTTCTTTTTGTTTTTTTATTATTTTTTTTAGTGTTTGTTTATTTTGAGAGAGAGAGGGAGCATCAGCAGGGGAGGGTCAGAGAAAGAGAGGGAGAGAGAGAGAATCCCAAACAGGCTCCGTGTTGTCGATGCAGAGCCCGACGCGGGGCTCAGACTCATGAACCGCGAGGTCATGATGTGAGCTGAAATGAAGAGTCAGAAGCTTAACTGACTGAGCCACCCGGGGGCCCCGACACTGGACTTTTCTAAAGCTCGGTTTCCTCATTGGTGAAATGGGGATGGTATTGCCCCGTGGTGTAGTTATGAGGATTAAGTCAGATCACACTGTCAAAGCTCAGCACAGGCTGGCACGTGCACATCAACACAGATCACCTGTCCCGACCCACCGTTGTTTTATGTGGCCCTGGGGCATGAGGCTCAGGCAACAACATGCATTTATCTATCGTGAGCTCTGAATTCATATCGGCCCAGCCTAGGGGCTGTGGATGCAGAAAGAGGAGCTCAGGGTCTGTGCAGAAGGATAGACGAGAAAACAGGGCTCGTGCCGAGGGATGAGTACCAGGGGACGGTTTGTGCAGGAGCTGTGGCAGCCCAGCCATGAGGCTTAGCAAAGCCGCCTGCTGGACGAGGCACCACTGTGAGGCTCTGAGCGTGCGGTGGGCACTGGCCAGGCCAGCAGAGGGGGGAAGAGAGGAAGGGGAGACAGAATGGCCAGAGCAGGGGCAGGTGGCGAGAGGGAGCACGATGCATTCGAGAACCTGCCGCTGGAGCCCAGCCTTCCTTCCATTCAGGGTGCAGGTGTGAGCCGTGAGCGGGAAGATGTGAGTTCAGCCAGGACGTGTCATTCTGTTGAGGGGTTTGGATTTCATTCCGAAAACGGTGGGGAGCCTCTGGCAGATTTTAGGCAGCAGAGAGCCATGAATTCCCTCACAAACAAAGCCTCCTGCGGTCCCTGAGCACCCGAGTCTTATTTTCATGGTGTGTTAAATTGATGGCGATGAGTAACGGGGCAGAGGACCATCTGTGTAGGATGTGAGTGCAGACATAAGTGTGTGTTCATGGAAATGAGTTAACATTCCCAGGTGAGCCGCAGCCTGCTCCCACAGAAAAAGCCCCGTTTGTCTGACGCCAGGCACTTCAGAGAATAGGCCTTATCAAAGCAAAACATTTGGTTATAAATATTTATAAATATGTGTTGGATTGAATTGCGCTTTGGTTCATTCACCATTTATGTCTATAAATATTTGAGAGGCTGCTTGGCATCATGGAAGGACGCGGTCTTTGCAGGCGCGGACAGATGGGGGGGTGTGTGCTTGCTTTCTCACGCGGCGGCAAGACCAGCTTGATGACCCTGGCCTTGTCACTTCACCTCTCAGAGCCATGTTTTCCACGGCAATAATGGCTCCCATCTTCCACAAATGGGAATTAGGATAATGTCTGTAAAAAGACTAGCATGTGCTGATGACACATTGGGCCCCAGTAAAAGCAGCTTTGTTATATTGCTCATTCGTGTCTGTGGTTTTTATAACCTGAACGCTTAGCTGGCAGGATGTTAGCGGTCATCTGGTTCGGCTTCAGCGATTCCTGAGAGTTCCAGTGCCTTTTTGCCTTCAGATGCCCCTCCCAACATTATCAGCAGCCCTCTGTTTAAACATGACATTTAAGTGAATTTGTCATAATACAAAAGAATATTCATAATGTGTTATACATGATGTATATGTTAATGTCAGAGCGTAATAATAAAATGAATATCCATGACTTCACCAGCTGACTTAAGTGAAAGAGCATTACGGTGCTGTTGGAAGGTCCCTTGCCCTTCCTGTCCAGTCCATGACCACCCCAGCCTCCCAGGAACACAGGGAACCACACACTGGTTTTGGGGTTTGTAATTTTCTTGATTTTCTTTGTAGTATTACTACATGTATGTGTATATGTAAGCGTTATTTTAAGTTTTACCTACTCTAACTTTTTTAAAAATTTTTTATATACTTTTTTTTTTTTACATTTATTTATTTATGAGACAGAGACAGAGCATGAACGGGGGAGGGTCAGAGAGAGGGAGACACAGAATCTGAAACAGGCTCCAGGCTCTGAGCTGTCAGCACAGAGCCCGACGCGGGGCTCGAACTCACGGACCGCGAGATCGTGACCTGAGCCGAAGTCAGCCGCTTAACCGACTGAGCCACCCAGGCGCCCCGCTACTCTTTAACTTTTAATAAAAGGAACCAAATGATGTACATTCTTCTACAATGTTTTTTTTTTTTCACTTAGCATTATGTTTCTGAAATTCACCCATGATAACATGGGTGGCTGTGGCTCACGCATTTTCACCACTGTACAAATTCCCACAATGGACGTATGGGGTGTGTTTGACTTGTTTCCAGGTTTTTGGGCTGCAGCCAGTGCTGCCGAGAACATCCGCACGTGTGCTTCCTGGTACACATTTGGGAGAGTTTCTTGGGTGAATTCCTGGGAGCAGGGTTGCTAGGACGCGGGGCTGAGCATTGTCAGCTTTACTGGCTCTTGGCAAATTGTTTTACAAAATGGTTGTAAAGTTTGTCCACTTTCCCCCGTGTCATGCTCAGGGCTCTCAGGAGAGTCTCCGTCACTGTGACTGTTTTGACTATGCACTAAGTGAGGGGCTGAAGCAAACCTTTGCATGGTTGTGGGCCATAGAATTGTCTCTGTGCTGTCTCCCCAGGTGTGATTCTCAGAGGGACAGAGAGTGAGCCAACAAATACTTTACAGGTGAAATCTGATTGTAGTGGTTTTTGAATGGACAGTGGATCAACGAACAAGTGATTGATGCTTCTCTGTGCTTCATTTGGGCCAGTCTGGGAGGTTCGTAGCCGTCTGACCGAATGGCTAAGCAGCCTGGGCTGAATGCGCTGTTCTCATCCTCCCAAATTCCGGCCTGTCCAGTCTGACAGAGGTCTGCAGGAGGAGAGGAGGCCAAAGTTTTCTCCCTCCCTTCCTTCGAGGAGAGGACAGGGCCGCGTTTGAGCGCTGGCTTAGCTTGCCTAGGGTAGATTTGTCAGCGATGTTTCTCTTTTATGTGCTGCAGAAGGAAGATGAGACATGACTGATCAGGCGCAAAAGCTGTGGGGACTGCACATGCCAGATCCGCCCCTCAACCCTCCTCTGTGCTGGGGCTCCTCACATGCCACTCAGGAAGCGGGAGGCAGCACATATCCAACGCTGACTTTGAAATGTTAATTTCTAGACTCCAACCTTTCACGCCTTCCTCTCTGTGTGTGACAGGCTAACAGTGTAAGGAGGGAAGACTGCACAGTTCAGAGAAGAGATGCCGAGAGCGGCAGGGGCCCACAGCTTCTCCCCGGAAAGGGTCTCTGCCAGGATATTTCCAGAACTTTCTTCTGATCTGGGCTCTGAGTGGGAAGGCAGTTCTCCTCCCCCAGCATCTCAGAGGCAGTCCTTCTGTTCTGCGTTTTTCCTTTAATACCTCTTGAGAAAGTAGCCGCGGTTCCAGATAAACTCAGGGTACCCACTGTTCATTATTGATAGTAATCCAGTGTTATTATTACTAAAAGTGACAGAACCCATTACATTTATTGAGACTTACCATGGGCCAGGTACTGTGCTAAGTTCTTTAGAAACATCCTCTCATTTGGTCCTTAGAGTGACTCTGTGAAGTTGTTATTAAAAAAAATTTTTTTTTAACATTTATTCATTTTTGAGAGCAAGAGAGACAGAATGTGAGTGGGGTCAGGGGGGCAGAGGGAGTGGGAGACACAGAATCCAAAGCAGGCCCCAGGCTCTAAGCTGTCAGCACAGAGCCTGACACGGGGCTCAAACCCACAAACTGTGTGATCGTGATCTGAGCCGTAGTCAGACACAACCGACTGAGCCACCCAGGCGCCCTCAGGTTGTCATTTTTAACTCGGGTTTAAAGATGAGGAAACTGAGGCTCAGGGAAGTAAAGGAACCTGTTCATGTCACTGCACCCTGACCCTGGACCCACACTGGAAATAGGACCGCTGAGTCCCGAATGTGGCTCTTAGTTGTCACCTGTATCCCTCACTCCATTTCTGACCATTTCTGTTGGCCCTGTGGAGCGTTGTTCCATGTTGCTACCTGGGAAGTGGAATTGGCTGTGTGCTGGGGACACGGATGGGGGTGACACCCAGCCTGCGTCCCCAAGGGGCTCTCCATTTCATGGAGGAAAAGGAACAAGTTAGAGATGCAAAAACTCACATTTATTGCACGAGCCAGGCACTGATCAGTCATGTCTCGTTTTCCTTCTGCGGCGCATTAAAAGGAAACATCAGTGAAATCCACGAACGATTTCATTGATTCCTCGGTGTCATTCTCCCCCATTTTACAGATGATGACGGTGAGGTACGAGGAGGCCAAGTGACTTAGTTAAAAATGACAAAAGTGGCAGAGCAGTGTAACCCGGGTAGCAGAGGAGGGGGAGCCTACCCTCCTATTCCTGTTTCCTCTGTTTCTGCTTCTTACCTTCCAGAAGTGCTTCATGCAGGGACCTACCAGGTGCTGATGTAGCCCCAGGGGAGGGCACAGCCCCTGTTTGTGGAGAGGGCTTAGGTGGAGAGAGGAGGAGGAGGATGGCAGGCACAGAGGATTTCCCAAAGGAGTCATCTCGTGGGCAGATGGGGGAGGAGGGCAGTGCCTGAGGCAGGAAAGACCGAGGCCCAACCCTGCCCCGTTTAGGGTTCCTGGTTTCCCCCAGAGGAACGCCTCACCCTTTGATTTCTCTTCAAGCAGCGGCTTCTGGCTCTGCCCTCATGTTGGCAAGTCTGCACTTCTTCCCTGTGGGTGAAATGGGGGTGGGGTGCTCGAGGCCCCCTCTGCAGTGGTTTGGGGCCTCCCTGCCCCAGCACGGCTCCTGCTTTATCCTGAGCGCAGGCCCTACCAGTGAGCTCCCCATCCTCCAACAGCTCATGCCGCTCTTAGCTGGGATGGCAGCACATGGGATGGGCCGGGGGCTTCCAGACTTCGAGGGGGGGCTGCCAGCAGGGTGGGGGTGCCAGCTCTCCCAGCCAGACCTTGGAGGAGGTTGCTTGTGTGCTTCCTTGCTCTTCCCTCTGTCTTCTTTAGGATTTCCCGCAGTCCTGATTATTCCTCTTCAGGCAGCGAAGAGCTCTGTCTTAGAAACGGGAACTGGCCCACGACCAAATGGGCTTGAACGTCAAGGGCAATGAGCAGACCTTTGGGGGCTTGTGTGGTGTAGTTAGGTGTGAGGTACCCCAGAGCCAAGGGACACCCAGGGAACAGAGGTGGCGTCCTTGGCAGGCTGCCCTGCCTGCCCTGGGGAAAGACTGCCGTGTCATTTTAACAATGGAGGCTGAGTCTTCACAAACCAAGAACGGAGTTAAAATAATGCCACTGCTCCACATCTCACAGCACGTTGCTGTTGTTGCGACGCATTGCCAGGGGCATTCCGTCCTCCCTCACGTTGGTGGCGGCGTGAGCTGGTAGTGCTGTAGGCGCATCTCCGGAGCAGCGGGGGTACTTTCTCCCCGAAGTAACACGTTTTTGTCTTTTGTTTCTGACACCTTCCCCATGGTGTTGTACCGCCTTGTGACTTTTCTGGCTTTGGCCCGTATCCTTGGCAATCACCCTGGAGGACTCCGAGGGCTCCCTCTTGGATTACCACTGACGGCTGAGAGTCACTGCCGTTCAGAAAGCTTAGATGACTGCCCACTCTGTACCTGGAGGACCGTGTGCACATGTGTTTGCCAGCTGCTCTCTTGCAGGTTTCGGCAGTCCCTGAGAGATCCTTCTGGAGCCTAGTCCAGCAGATAGGGCATCTGTCTCCCGGGAAACATTATGCCCAGTAGTCCCTCACAAAGATGCTTCCCTGGAAGCCCTCCTCTGGCTCAGTGATCAAAATGTGAGCTCCCCTGGGTCCACAGCCCTCTGAGGATGCTCTCCAGAGCTCTGGCCTGTTTGCCCAGGGGCGGAAGGGCACAGCGTGAACATCATAGCCTTGGAGGTGACCCTTGGTTGTGGTTTTGCCTCTAGTGAATCGGCTGACCTGGGACAGTTAAAAAACCTCTTTAGCCTTAGTTTCCTTGTCTACGAATAAAACAGGCAGGGGGGAAGCCTCACAGAGTTATTGTGAAGATTAAATTCAATAACATTTGCACTGTGTCCAGCAATAAACACTCAATACCCATTAACAGTCTTCCCTCTGGAATCAGGCAGACCTGAGTTTAAATCAGATGAGGCCTGATCAAGGGCTCAAATGATGATACCAGGGTGTTTCATTCATCAAGTGATGATTCATTCATCTATCCATCCATCCAGTCTCTTTGTCTCTGTCCCTCCCTCCTCTAATCTCTACCATGCTGGCTCTCTTCTCAGCACTTTCTCCATTCATGCTCTAAGGTGGCTACAGAAGCTCCAGTGTTTAGCTCCAAGTCCACAGGAAGGAATGTTAGCCTCTGTCCCCAAAGTCTCACACCATCATATTGGCTTTGATGAGTTCTGTGGCCATCTTGAACCAGCCACCATGGCCAGGTGATGGGGCCTGGAGTTGGGAGTGGAGTCATATCTACTTGACCATGAGAGCAGAGTTGGGAGGGATAGATCCCTAAAGAAAACAATTGGGGTTATCACTGGGAAGTAGAGTGAGCAGATGCTGCAGATAAAAAAAACAGACAAAACCCACTGGATGTCCATTATAAGTGCCATTTATGGGACCGGAGATCCAACTGATCGTCCTTTGGCAGAGGCCTTTTGATCAGATTCTGGGTACCGGTTCCTTCTCTGGCTGGTTGCTTTGTCTGTTGGGTTCTTGGCCCTGGGAGGGGGCTAACCTGGTGAAATAGCTTGAGAGAGAGAAGCCAGAGCCTCCCCAAGAGGCCCGGGTAACAACAGTTCATGAGTCCCGGCCCCATTTTCACCTTGAGCTCCTCAATTCAGACCCTCTGGAGGCTGCTCTGTGGTCCCGTGATTTATCCGCATCTGGTTAAGCAGTCGTCTAGAAGATTCTGACCCCTGTTTGATCTGGCATCCCTTCTGCCTGCTTCAGAAAACCATGTGGGAGTTCAGAGCTCTTTAATATGTCTTCCATAGAGACGGGTGGTGAGTTATGTTTCCCGCCCTCATTACACCATGGTCATTGGAGGCTTCTATGATGTAGCTGAAGTGCTCCCCGCCACTGACTTTGCAAGGATGGCCTCAGTTCCTTCTCATCAGGCTCTTGCCTCGTGGCTGCTTCAGGGCTTCCTCGTTGTGTGAGGGATGTCCTTTCTCTAGATGCAAGAGCTTGAATGTGGCCACACAGCTATGCTAGGCGTGTGGGTGCATGGCATGCGTGTGTGCACATGTGTGGTGTTGAGCAGGGGTTTTGAACCTCCCCTCCTCTTTACCATGGCTGGGGTTTTTTTTTTGGTGAAGTGCCTGTATCTATGCTCACAGAGGGGCCAGAGCCTTTGGGCTTAACTGGTGATCAGAACAGTTCTGATCTGATCTGAGCAGTTGTTAGATTTATTTTTGTCTGTTGAGTTTTTATATTTGAAGGAAGAGGAATACCCCCTCCAGCCTTTTTTATTTATAATTAACTGGCCCCTTGGGAGGGCCTGAGAGAGTAGGTTGCCCCCTTCACTGCTTGGCTGAGTCTCAGCCAGGTCTTTGCCGAGTGGGTGGGGGTAAACAGAGGCTGTGCGTTTATTGTATTATTCAGCTGATAGTCATAATGGTTTATTCAGTGTTTGGCTAAGCCCTGTGGAGGAGCTTGGCGGGCAGCTTCCTCGTGGCTGGTGGCAGGGGCTGGAGGTGGGCTTCAGTGGGGGGATGAAACCAGCACCAAGGATAAGAAGGTCCATTAGTGGCACGGCTTGGCTAATGGTGGAGATGTGTCTTCTATCAGCTGATGCACGAGGGAAGGCTTCATGGAGGAGGCGGCCTTTGAGATGGATGTGACCTTGGATACCAAGAAAGTACCTCCTCTCAGGAGGAAAGGAATTGTACAGGGGAAAGCAAAGAAGAGGGGAGGTGTGCAGGTCTAGGGAGAGCGAATCTGTAGCTGGGCGTGTTCTGGGCCAGTGGCTGGAAGTGTGCATTGGGCCTTCTTATAGAGGGGCTTGAATCCCAGATGGAAGGACTTGGGACACCTCAGTAGGTAGAGAGGTGTTACTGAAGGGCTTTGAGGGGTGTGTGTATTTGCATATTGGGGTGAGTACATGGAAATTTAGGGGGTAAAGTACAACAGGAGCTAGTATTAATTGAACACTTACTCTGTGCCAGGCTCTGTTCTTGGTGACTTAAGTGTATCAGCTTATGAATCAAGTTGCTCGTCTGTTCAGAACCCTCTGATGGCTTCCTGCTTCCGTGTGATATCCCAAATCCTTAACCTCCCACCCCTCACCCTCTTTCTTAATCCAGCCTTCCTGACAATCCTGGCTTTTCCTGGAACACTATGCATACTCTTGCCTCAGGACATTTGCATTGGCTCTTCCCTCTGCCTAGAACACTCTTATAGATACTCACGTCTTGCTCTCTCCCTTCTTTCAGGAGCAGGGAATGGTCTGAGCTATCCACATAACCCACACCACGCACACTCTCTTGTTGGTTCATTGTGACTGGATGATAAACACTTAGGGGCTGAGTGAGGGGTTTTTTTTTGGCTTTGTTTTTAACAGTGTCTTTGTTAAAAGGAACTTCGTTCCGGCGGGATCATTAATCCAGGGTGTTGCACTCTGAAGAAACCGCTGTCAAACTTGGTTTGGAATTTCCACTGTGTTCTGTTCAGTTGCGCTAAAACGAACACTTAGAGGAGAAAAAAAGAAGAGTATGGCTGTTGTAAAAATTGAGCAGTTTGTGGGGAGAACCAGAAGCGTGTTAAAATCATTACCGAGGGGCCTGGGAAGTGGGCACTAAGGCGGCCGGTGGTGCCTTCGTTCTTGGCTACGTGATGAGAGTTGCTTGCCAGCCGTGTTGGTGAAAGAGCGCCCGGCTTGCCGCAGGTTGTGGCACCAGCTGCAGCGCAGCTCTGTCTGTGCCACTGCTGGGAGAGAGGAAGTGGGAGACGCCCGTTTGCATCTTGGGGGAGGCTGTGCCCTACCTTAGAGCAACAGGAATGGGGAGACGAAAGGGTGTCGCCTTCCGTCTTCTCTCGGCTCCCGTAGCGCCACGGTCCCTCTCCTGAGCTCCGGCAGCGTGTGCCACGCTTGCACCAGCCCCTGCTGGGCATTTGTTGTTGAGAGCTCGCTCGCTGCTCGTGGTTTTCCCACGCACTAAGCCCAAACTGCTGTCCTGGGACTTGTACCCATGGCTCGCTGGCCCACGTCTGCCCCCTTAGGATATTTGGAGAAGCAGTCAGTCTCCCCACCCCCACATCACAATCAGAGCTGTTACTGCCTGGGCACCCATCAGGGACCAGGCCAGGGCCGGCTTTTTACATCTAGGATCTTCTTGTATCCGTATGTCACGATGGAGATGTGGAAACAAGTCCTGGAGACCTGAGCTGACATGCAGGTGTCCCAGCGCTGGGGAACAAAGAGTGGGGATGCAGAGCCGGTCTGGGAGCCCGGGACCTGTGTTCTCCAGACACTGTGTAAAGGAGGTTGCCTAACTTGGCGGCCGGCTGCATCATGACAACAAGGGGGAGCACGCTGTTTGCCGTCCTCAGAAACTCAGAAGCTTTCCACCTGAGCTCTTACCGAGCTGAGCCTCTCCCATCCGCCCGAGAGCAGAGGGACAGTAGCACCACGTCACACGTGTTCTGTGATGGTCTCTGATGGTGTGCGGGATGCTGGCCTGTCTTCAGGGCCATCACCTTGGAATGTCCCCACGCCGCCCTAAACCAGTGCCCCCCGAGCTTGAAGGTACATCCGAGTCACCTGGGGGTCTTGTGTCAATGCAGATCTGGATCCAGCAGGTCCGGGAGGGGCCTTTCCAACTAGGTCCCAGGTGATTGGACCCTCCTGGTCCGCCGACTACATTTTGAGAGGTAGCAGTTGAATCCCTGGTAAATCAGCAGTTGAACCCAATAGGATGGAGAGCACCTTGAGGGCGGGATGACGGCTGTGTCAGGTACAGTTAGTGTTTTCCAAGACCCTTGACGTTCCCAAATTTAATGATAGTCCAGGCCAGTTTCAATGGTTATGACACAGCGTGTATCGAAGAGAGGTACTTGGTCTTATTGGCCGTGACTCAAGCATCCCAGATACGCAAAGTTGTATCCCACCCCCAAAGCCAGGATTGTGCTGTCTGGGACTGGGGCACTGCTCAGCTGCTCAAAGGCAGTCCAGCCACCAGTCCAGGCTGCTACCCAAGGCCAGGAAGCACTGGTGGTGTATCTCACATCACGCAGCTCTAAGAGGAGAGCAGATCTGGACCTTAACTCACTGACTGCAAAGCCCCTATGATACCATAATGCTTCTCAGAAGCATGGCAGGCAGGGGCATGGAAAGAGCACCAGCTAACCAGCTGGGTGACATTGGCGAAGTCTCTTGACCTCTCTGGGTTTTTTACGTTGGTTAGAAGAGAGAGTTGAACTAGGTCATGATTAAATTCCCTTCCAGGTCTTATTCCTTTGAATGTGCACTCTCTGCTGGGGGTTCATTGGCTCCTTTGGATGGCAAGAGAAAGTTCCAGAAGGGGAGACAGAAGTGCAGCCTTGTGCTTTCTGAGACCTATCCTGGGGCCGAGGGGAGGCAGTGTTTTGTGTTGTCCCAGGAGAGCTCCAACCAACCAGTGAGAGGATCTAAGCCTCCCTCCCTGTTATCTTCTCCAGGTGTTCCATCTATGTCCCAGCCGGGACCATCCCTGACCCCCTCCCATGTGAATCTGGTCTCCTTGCAGAGGCTTGCTTCCATGTGTCCCTTTGGTGTTTACCCTCCTCCCACAGCTCTGCATGGCCCTCGCAGCCCACCTGGGGATGCCGGTGACATCATGGCCCCTGCTGCCAGCAGGATGGGGTGCAGCTTCGGTGGGCCACACAGAGGTCTCTTCCGTCGTTGTTTCTTGCTTCCGCAGTGTGGGCGGAGCATATTCATGGGGCCCAACCCAGCCTATGTCTGTCCATCCCTGTACCACGCAGAGCACCTGTTCTTCCCCCCACTCTAAAACAGTTTCTCCTCTGAGGCCTCCTCCCCCTCCCCCTCTGCAGCCTTCCCCGCTCCCTGGGGCTTCCAGACCATTGTGCTCATGCTTACTAAGTAAGGCTGAGGTGGTGGTGTGCCAAGGGGGTGGCCGTGGGAGCCTCCTTCTAAGTGGGGAGCAGTACTTTATCAATATTCTTTAGGACTACTTGTGCATGGAGTTAATGGAAATCAGACCAACTTTCATTATTATTGTTATTATTATTATTATTATTATTAAAACAAGGATTTTATTATCATTTTAAGAATTTTATTCTTACTCTACAGACGATGCACTCTTTTGGCCACACTCAGGCCAGCTGATCCCTCTGCCCCTCCTCATACCCCACCAGGCTGCAGGCCCCCTCACCCATTCCCTGCCTCCCAGCTCTGTGACTTGTGAAGCGACGTATTCATGTCAAGCCTGTTTCTGAGACTGAGTCTGTCTGTGCCACATTGATCCAAGAACCGGGTCGAAGAGTCCCCTGATGCTGGAAGGCTCTCGGTACAAGTCGTGTGACATAATGTCACTTACTGTCACTGGGGGAGATGCTTGGATTCAAATATTGTGTCTTGTAGGGTGATAGAAGTGAGAACATTTGTTCTCTGGCCACACTCTAAGTATATATTGTCAGAGGGATTTAAATACAGATAAGACATTTAATTATTAAATGGCTTTTCAACGCGAAGCTCGAATGCAGCTTTCTAATTAGCTGTCAGCTCTGTCAGAGCCACACTTGGGGTGCCCTGGGCTGCTTCTCTCCTGATTTTCATGTATAAATTCCATTTCATGGCAACCAGCCGCTGCAGGGCCACTGCCTGGGGTCTACTTCTTCCCCTAGGCAAGAGGTTGCCAGGGTTTCCTTCTCCTTCTGGGATTGCCTTTTCCCCCTCTGGGTCAGGGCAGCTGCTCAAGGACCGTCAAACCAGACAGATTTGCTTAAAAAGGAAAAGCAGAAGAAAATTCTGGAAGTGCCCCCTCCCCGAATGCCTAGCGCCTGTGTGTGTATGTGTGCTGACCAAGGGCCAGGGCCTGGCCAGGGGCACAGGTGGAAAGGGGATGAGCCAGCGGTAGTGGGGTGCAAACAGACACCTGACCAGATGCGCCGCAGATCCAGTAACGTGTGTGACCTCTGCCCCTGGAGAGTGTCACCACCTTTGTGCCATTTTTGCTTCTGGAAACTCTAGGTGGCATTGGCCCCGTCCTGCTGTTGTTGAACCTGCTGCTCTGGGAGGCCCACGTGAGGCTGAGAGATCTGATGCCCTCCTGCCCCCTGCCCTCCTGGCCCTCCCTCCAGTGTCAGTCCTTCAGCAGCCCCACGTGAGCAGCCCCTGTTTTACTGCTCAGGAAAGATGGGACCCAAGGGGCTAGGTGTCTTGCCCAGGGCCACTCAGCTCCAGAGCTCGTGCTCATAGCCATGTTGATCTGCTGCCCTAGACAGTTTCACCTCTGGGGGAAGCCAGGTCCTCCAGGTCGGGAGCCCCATTGATAGTGCTAGAAGGATTAGTGTGGCTTCCCAAGTGGCCCCACGCCCTCCCTGGCCCTCCCAACCCCAGCCACCCTTTCAGGGTGCCAGGCATCACCTTCTTGGACATCACTCTGGTCTATTCACTCTTGTCTTCGAAAATACAGAGGTCCTCATTGCGCTGGCTCGGGTCCACCTTCCTCTTGCTGGCTCTCAAGGGCCCCCTGGCACCAGGCCCCTTCCAGGCTTGCGTCTCCCGATATGCTCCGGCAGACTGGCTTTTCAGCTCTGTCCCAGCACTAGGAGTATGGTTCACTGTCTGCCTTTCCCAACCCTTGCTTTCTCCTGGGACACTCACCTCACTCCCAGACACCCTCCCAGGCCTCTCCAGCCCAGGGGCTTTCTTCCATATGACTTCCCTCCATAGTCCGTTCCTCTGTGTAGCCCTGTCTGTGGGTGCTGGGTGGCTGTTACATGCTTATCCTATTCATTCAGGGTCCTGTCTCTCCCTGTCAGGGTCCTCTCTCTCTCTCTCTCTCTCTCTCTCTCTCTCTCTCTCTCTCTCTCT
>NW_024412404.1:36801455-36804015 GCF_014898765.1 Herpailurus yagouaroundi | reverse complement strand
TCTCTCTCTCTCTCTCTCTCTCTCTCTCTCTCTCTCTCTCTCTCTCTGCCAGGGTTCTGTCTCTCTCTCACTCAGGGTCCTGTCTCTTTCTCTCTCTCTCTCTCTCCTATCTCTCTCCCTGTCAGGGCTCCTGCTCTCTTTCTCTCTGTCTCTCTCTCTCTGGGTTCTTTGTCACACAGAGTCTTGTCTCAGTCAGGGTCTGAGGAGGTAGAATTGGTGTCACAGTTACTACTTAGGTTCTGGAGTAGGAATACCCGAGTTGGAAACCCAGCCTGCGCTTCCGAGCAGTGTGGCTTCCTCGGAGCAACCACCTCCCTAAGCCTCATTCTCCAGCTCTGAACTGGGGATAGGAATAGCACTGAATGGCAGGGCTTTTGTGGGGATGAAATGTGGTACTGTATAGTGCACAGTGAGAGTTCCAGAACTCTCAGCTCTCAGGATCACCGCTGTTTTTTCGGTGAGCTCCATGAGGACAAGGCCTGTGCCTGCTTGCCATTTGTACCCCTTACACAACCCAGCCACTGTGTTTTACGTGGAAGGCACTCTAGGAACATAGTTATTTGTTCCAGCTGTGATAGCCCAAGGTGATTGCTTTTGCCAGACATTTGCCGGCTGGCAATGTGATCAGAATGTTGCAGATTGAACTATAAACTGGGCTTCCTGATTTGCTTGAAAGGGTGATGTCAGAACGGTAATTTAACACAATTATTATGCTGGTGATTATAGATACGCGTGTGGTAGTGGAGGGCAGTTTTGAACAAGCCAGACACAACGTGGCACCTGTCTTCACTGGGGGTGGCAGAGAAGGACGAGGCCCACGGCTGCCCACGGACAGTGTATGGCTGGGGAAGGCCTGCCTCGAATGCTGGAGACAATGAGGAACTTAATGTTCTCCTGAGGTGCAGTGGATTACAGACCAGACCATATAGCCAAGTGCTGTAAGACAGTAATCTTTATAATCTGAATGATTAGATGGGGTAAATCAGGGAAGACTTCCTGGAGGGACTCCTTGAGATGGACAGGTTTTGTTGTTGTTTGTATCTATCTATCTATTTATTTATTAATGTTTATTTATTTTTGAAAGAGAAGAAACAGAGTGCAAGTGGGGAAGGGGCAGACACACACACACACACACACACACACACACACACACACACACACAGAATCCAAAGCAGGCTCCAGGCTCTGAGCTGTCAGCACAGAGCTCAATGTGGGGCTCGAACCTGTGGACCGTGAGAGCATGACCTGAGCTGAAGTTGGACGCTTAATGGACTGAGCCACCCAGGAGCCCCTGTTTGTTTTTTTTTGTTTTTTTTTCAACATTTATTTTTGTGACAGAGAGAGACAGAGCATGAACGGGGGAGGGGCAGAGAGAGAGGGAGACACAGAATCGGAAACAGGCTCCAGGCTCTGAGCCATCAGCCCAGAGCCTGACGCGGGGCTCGAACTCCCGGACCACGAGATCGTGACCTGGCTGAAGTCGGACGCCTAACCGACTGTGCCACCCAGGCGCCCCGCCCCTGTTTGTTTTTAAGACAACCACTATCATACATCTTAGGCCGTTTGCTTTTGTATTAGTATCTTTATATTTTGCCCTCCATGGTGTCAGTTCCCCATGGCCAGCTGTGGTCCAGAAGCAGATGACCCTCCTGAGGTGTGGCCAGAAGGTCACCAGTGGCCTAATGCTACGTCACAATGCCTGCACAGTTCACCTCACCCCATCTCATTGCGTAGGCATTTCGTCATCTCCCATCATAAATGGTGTCTGTCCTTCCTGTGCTTTGAACAGCTCATCTCTCCTTCCAACAGAAGAATCGCTCAGATCCTAATTCTCACCTCTAACCCCCACCCACCCCCCACCCCCCGCAATGAACTGACATCATTTTAGTGCATTGAGTTGGAAATGCTTTCTCTATAAAAATTATTGCCTCTCTGACCCAGGAGTAAATTATTTAGTGGTGAGTCAGACGCATTCCTGTGAACCCTGCCCTTGCTGAGCAGACATAAAACACAGCCATGAATTTCTTCAGAGACCGTGAAGCGTGGAGGCGCTCCTTGCTCTCATGTCTCTTCTTTCTGAGGCTCAACAGTTCAGCAGCTTAAAGGATCAGATGTGGTTGTAGCAATTGATGTCTGAGGTGTAGGATGAGGGAGGCCCCCGAGGGAGAGGGCGGCCGTGAGGCTGTGGCGCTGGCCGAGCCTGACTACAGGCACCTGCCTCTTCCCATTTCATGGCCCAGTAACCCGATGGGCGGGGACGATTACCCCCTTCTAGAGAAAAAACAGAGCTTCGGATATTCCAGAAGTCAAGAGAGGAGCCAGAAAGCCGTAGGTTCAGCAGAGCAATGGTTGGGCAGTGAACATTTGTCTGATGTCTAAATGGGGAGAAAGCTGCCCAGGAGGGGCTCGCTGGTGGCTCTGATTACACCGCTAAATGGGATTTAATTTTTCTGCCTCTATGAGTCTTTTCACATCTGTGCTTTTCCAAATCACACCACGTGTCCTGATTGTTGAGAGAGACAATGTGGTCACTAGAACAAGAACCCGCTGGCCGCCCGGG
>NW_024412404.1:36622534-36801055 GCF_014898765.1 Herpailurus yagouaroundi | reverse complement strand
AAGCAGAGACGGATGTGGAGGAAATATTTGTTTTCTTTTCTCAGCTGTTCTGTGATTTAAAAAAAAAAAGTGACATCTCAAATTTTGTTTGGAAAGGGAAAAGAAGAAGGCAGCTGGCTGAGGTCCCTGGGCTCTGCCTACAGCTGGCTGTTTGGTCTGCTGGGCTGAAATTGCAGAGGCAGGAGAGAGGCCAGCTGCCAGGCTCACTCAGTGAGGCTTGCTTTCTCTGCTTGGCTGCTGAGAATGAGGCCCAGGGCCACTCTAGTCAGAAGTGCAGACTTTCAGGCCCTCCCCTGGGGTGTGAACGAGACCCCAGAGGACTTCTGTGCACCCTGCAGCTTGAGAAGCACTGCCTTAGACATAGTTGGGGCCCTCATTTTGTAGGTGGGGACACTGAGACCCAGAGGGTCAGGGGGTCTTGCCCAGGGTCACACAGTACAAGAAAGAAAGCCTCTGAATCAGGGTCCAGAGCATTTTTCCCCATCAGCTTCACGCAACCTGCACGTCCATTACGGTGCCTGGCACAAATGTAAGCTCAACAAGTGTGGTTGTCATTTCTCTTCCTGCCACAGTGGGATGGCTTGTCTCTGCCCCGGGGAACAGTTTCAGGAACCGTTTGGCATTGATAGGTGAACTCCAGCTCTTCTCGTTAACAATCTCTCTGGCACCTGATTCAGCCCCACCCCTTCCTTCATCTGAGACATGCTCACTTCTCTCTTGCCACAGAGTCAGTATGGGAAGCTGCGAAGGGCAGCAGGGATGTGCAGGGCCTGGAGAGCCCCCAGCAGAGGGACCTTCCCTAGAAAATGTGGTTGGTCTGCAAGAATAGCATTAAGGTGTGGTGAGGTCAGCAGCTGGGCCCTGGCTGGAAAGCATAGATGCAGTTTACTTTGTTTTTTGTGGGTTTTGTTTTGGTTTAGTTTGGTTTTTAGTTTTGGGGGCTTTTTTGGTAGTTGGGGTAGGGGCAGAGAATTAAGGTTGCAATAATTTATTTATTGAGATCTATCATTGCTTTTATTTATTTAAAATTTTTTTTTAATGTTTTATTTTTTTTGAGAGAGAGAGACAGAGCATGAGCAGGGGAGGGGCAGAGAGACAGGGAGACACAGAATCCGGAGCAGGCTCCGAGCTGTCAGCACTGAGCCCGATGTGGGGCTCAAAGTAGTGAACCACGAGATCACGACCTGAGCTGAAGTCAGATGCTCAACTGACTGAGCCACCCAGGCGCCCCTGCTTTTTGTATCTAAAATAATTCCATAAATTGTAAAAGTGCTTCCTTCCCTTCAAGGGAAAAAATAGACCAATAAAATTATGTAAAGAAGCTTGAATTAATTATGATAAAGTTCAGAGGCACCCCTGTCTTCTTTTATTTGGTCATTGATTGTTGCAGTCCACAGATTCTCACTAGGCTGGGATTTCTACTTAGGTGCCGTGCTTGGTCTTTATCAAACTCGTGGACAGGAGCTACAGTCACTTCTCATCTTAGTGTAGCTGTGACCTGCCTCACATAGCTGCATTTTCCTTATGAGTGACATTTAACCGGGTGCTCGAATCTGACATTGCATTTTTTTTTTTTTTTTTAGGGTGGAAATATCTCCTGCCTTTTTAACCAGGGTCCATATGGCCTTGTGTAATCATCCCTTAATAATGCTGAGACATCCTTAGGGGCATAGCATTCAGCCACTTTTTGGAGCTATGAAGTTGATGCAGGTGTGGTGGGACCAGACAGATCTGCAAAGTCACTCTTCATGGTTGTGCAGGCTGTGCACTGTCCAAGGGCGCCATTTCTAAGGGACGCCATTCATATCACAGATGTAGATTTGTATATTTATTATGACAGTTTCCAAGTAAATGGAAGTGTTTTGAAGAAGGGGCCCCTTTCTCCAGTTCCCACAAAGGTCCCCTATGGCCTGGCAGTGGTCCTGGGGGTTCTGGCTCCAGAACTAGCCCTGGAACTTGCTGCCTACAATTTTCCCACAGATTAACATACTTTTGGAGCTTCTGAAAATCCTCGTCTTTGCAGTCATCAGCTTCTCTGGCATTCACTCTCATTTTCACACCACTGTGTCCTCCCACCCTCTCTTGTTACCTGCCTTAAGAGAGTCTGGGGTGTGAAGGAAGCCTATCCCCCCTGCCGCCCTGCTTACCTCAGGACTCTGCTTGTCTGCTGTGGTCAAGCCTGCAGATCCTCTGTCCAATGTTTCTGAAGATATAGTGCTGGGCTCTGCACGGCTCTGCTGGTCTTCTCCCCACAGGGGATTGATTTGTGTCAGTTGGGGGGATTGGGTTTGACTCTACAGAACAGAAAACTAAAAAAAAAAAAAAAAGTAAATATTTAAAAGGTGGCTTAAACAAAGTATAGGAGTTTTCCTCTCACATCAAAAGATGGCAGCTCCAGAACCAGCTAGGAGTCAAGGTCCCAAGGTCCCTCTATCTTTTGCTCCAACATTCTTAGGCTTTGTCTTCTGTCCTTAAGGTCACCCCATGGCTTGAGATGGCTGATGGAGCTCCAGTTATTTCCGGTGGGCCCTAGGTAGGAAAAAGGGGGAAAGAGGGGAACAAAGGATACAGGGGAACCTCCAGCAACTGAGTCAGCCCGCTCTACAGATTTTCTAGAAGCTTTTTCATTGACAACTTCTGTTTACCTCTTCTTGGCCACGCCTACACACAAGGGAAGTGGAAAATGTACTCGTTTATCGGGGCACATGGCTGGCCAAATAGAATCACAGTTCCAGTAGAAGGCAAAGGGGAGAATGAATTTTGGCTAGGGACAACGGGCAGCCTCTGCCACATCCAGCCGCTTCTCCCCTTTTCCTTCCCATGACCTTCCCAGCGTCTCATAAATGCTGTCCCAGCAGAGCTTTGCAACGCAGGTCCTGTCTTCCGACTGCTACAGTGCCCTCTCCTCGCCTCACCCCACTTTCTCTCTGCTGTGGTTCTCTCCTCTGCCACTCCTCCCATGCATCCGGGGAGGCAGTGTTGTGTGGTTAAGATTGGACTATGACAGACCTGGTCCAGGTTGTGGATTGGGCTCCTCAGCTATATGACCTTGGGCAGGACACTGAGCCTCTTTGAACCTCACTTTCTGCGTGTATGAAATGGAGTGCACAATAGTACATTGACCTAGGGGAGTTGCTGTGAGGAGTGAATGAGGGAATGAGGTCAGGGCATATTAGCACAGAGCCTGGCACACAGGACAGGCTGGATAAGTGTTAGTTGCTATTAATCTTATTCTTATTTTTGGGTCTTGCCCTTGGCATGGCTCTTATCATCAGTCAGTGACATGTCTCTTCCCTCCTGGACAATTCTCTTTCAGTCAGCATATATTTATGGAGCATCTACGATGTACCAGGCTGTCCTCTAGGTCTTGGGGTAATTGGCCAACAAAGCAGACAAGAATCCCTACCCCAGGGAGCTGACATCTCCTTTTCCTGGGTGAGACCCTCTGGCCCTTGGCTGCTTTTATGTCACTGGAAGTGGCATCCGTGTGGGTCTATGTATCTCTAGGCCTGAGCCTCTCACATGCAGTTTATACATCCTGAGCCTTTCAGGTACTTGACCAATGAAATGACCCACTTTTTAAAATATAACTTTTGGATTGCTTTGTTCTCATAGTCACAAATGGGCCCATCTGGGCAGGCTGACCTACGCAAGTGCTCAGGAGGTTAATGTGTTTTCCTTCTCAGGCAGCTCATTTGCTTCTAACAAGGGCCCTTCTGCAGACAAGGCAGGATATGAAAGCTTTTTGGAGTTATATCCCTTTGAGAATCTGATGCACTGTGCACATAAGGCAAAATTTGCACACAACTCCAGGAGATGCACAGACTTTGGGCAGCCCCTCTGTGGTCCTCTAGGGCCTCCACGGACTCTGGGTCAGAGCATCAGAGACCTGTTTGACACTCTAAGGAGTGGCTCTGCCGGATGCCTCACCTCTCCAGCGAGCAGGTGAGATTCTGTTGTATGGCAGGCATTCTTTTTTGCTCCTTGTGAGTGGCCTTGATTGAGCAAAGACCTGAGCTAAACGTAAGAAGACGAGGCAGTAGTTACAAGAGAAACAGCTTTTCAGCTGCAGTTGCCCTTTGTCCTTTATCAGCGTGCGATAGTGTGCAAGGCTTCAAGTTCCCCTTGGTCTCAGGGTCCGCTCCTGTAACATAGAGGAGTTTGGTCAGGCCATTCTGAGCCCCTGTGTCAACTCAGATGACATGTGAGACCTTCAGGGGCGGTTGCACTGTGAGCTCTGGCATTGGGCTGAGGGGCGTCCAAATCTTGCCCATGCACCTGCTGGCTCTGGGCACTTCAGCTAGTTCACTGGCTTCTCGTAGCCCCAGTGGCCTCATCTGCAAGATGAAGATAAACTACTGCCAAAGTGTCACTGGAAAAAGTTAGATACGTGACTCTCACGCAAATAGAAAGTGGTTGTGGGACCAAAGGTTTATTTAAGCTATTAATGAGAAAACCGCAGGATGGTAAAGTTGTCTCAAGGAGGGTTTGAGGCCCTTATAAGCAATGAAAGAGAACATTGAAGTAAAATTACAAAGTTAGATATGATGCTGGCTAATGTCCTGCAGGGCAGTAACTCATCTTTGTGATCTTTGCTGCTGGGCAGTCATAATTTACCACTCTACCACACAAAAATCTCCAAGTTCACTCGTAACTTCACAGAGGATAGGCCCTAATCAGTAGAGAGATGAACAAAGGTTAAGTTCCCTGGGGGCTTCATGGAAAGACATCAGGAGAAGCTCGTTTCCAGGAAGAGGGTGGTAGAAATGAGGCAGGGAACGTGTCTGAACAGGCCCACCCTGATTGGTTTTCTGATGCAGCTGCGAAGTTAATGTTAAGTGAAATGGAAAAGAAAAGAAAAGAAAAGAAAAGAAATCCGTGCTTTGAATCTGTAGCATTTGCCTTCTGCAAGAGACAGATTCTGAGGTCTGAGGATAGGTTATAGAATCTCATCAAACCAGAGTGTGCTTTGGGTAGGACCAAAATTTGGTCAGGTAAGTAGGTATCTTCTCAGACTTAGGTAAATGATCTCAAATGCAACATAAAGGGTTTTTTGCCCCTTGCACCACCTCTGACATTGAATGGCCCTCCTCCCATCCCAGTGGGTTGTTTCCATCTGTGACATGGGCAGGTGTGCTGAGATTAGAGCAGGGAAGAGCTGTGTGGGCAGACCCAGGGCCCCCAGGGTTTTCTCCCCTCTCCCAGCACCAGCAGATGGCCAGCCTCAGTGGGTAGGGGCAAGGACTTTGGAGCCAGCCAGACCCGGACACCAGGACCGGCTGGATGACTCTGGGTTCTCAATGGAACCTGTTCTGTAGGTGGTGACCGTGCAAGTACAAGCCATGGGAGACGTAAGCACTCCGTGAATGCTAGCTACTGTGGGTCCTGTACTCCTTTCGTCCTGCAGCAGCCACCAGAGCTCAGCTCCCTTACCATAAAAATCCTACCTCTCTGGTTATTAAGAGGCTCAACACTTGGTTTCACTACCCCCTGCCTCCCCCACATTCATAATACAGACCCCTCCCAGCAGCCAGCTCTCCTGGAAAATGTCAGTCAGATCCTGCGTCTCTCCTACTTAACCCCCTCTAACTCACGTAGAGTCCACCTTACATCCTGGCCATGCCCATGAAGTCCTTGTCGCTGGCTCCCTGCCTCCATTCCTGGCTGTGTCTCCTCCCTTCCTCATGGCACGCTGGCCACGCGGGCCTCCTTTCTGTCCCCTGATACTTCATTCCTGCCTTATTGTCTCTCGCCTGCCTTATTGCTTCCTCTGCCTGGAATGCACTTCCCCAGGACTCCGTATGGCTCCCTCCTTCTCACCATTTGGCTTCCCCTTGGACAAACTGGGCAGCCCTCCCTGACCACCCTGGCCACTGAAGCCTCCTCCTTCCCAGTCACTCTTTAGCATGGCACCCTGTTCTAGTTCCTACATGGCACTCATCCGTCTTGGAAATCAGCTTGAAGATTTTGGGTTGTGCTATTTAGTGTCTCTCTCTCTCCAACTCGAATGGAAGGCCAAACCCATGGCAGCATGCACCTCTTTGTCCTGGTCACTGCTCTGACAGAGCCCCCAGCCCAGGGCCCACCACTTATAAGGGATGAACGACCAACAGTAGCAAGGATGATGATAACTAACACACAAGGCATTTATCATGTGCCGGCAGGAACAGATATGAACACTTTATGCATATTCACTCATTAAATCCTCACGACAGCCTATGAGCTAGATATAATTATTATTTGTTATTCCCGGCCTATGGAGGAAGACATGAGGCAACAGAGAGGTTAGGCAACAAGCTTAGAGTCACCCAGCTAGTAAGAGGCAGAGCCGGGATTCAAGCCCAGATAGTCTGGCTCCAGAGTCTATATTCTTAACTTACATGTAAAGTATTTGTTGGGTTTGTGGTGTGCAAGAGAGAAAATGAACCATGCACCCCACACACCATCATTCCCCAGTGTCCCCCACCCCTCCATGATGACAGCCTGTCCCTACTGGCTCTGTCCCCTCCCTAGCTTACTGCTAGCCTTCAGGGTCCTTCTCATGCAAAAGCCTTCCCTCTCCAGGCACGAATGGGGACAGGACCCCCCCCCCCCCCCCCCGCCCATACACACATGGGGATTTGATTCTGCTGGGAAGAGGCCCCAGTAGCTGGAACTCCATTCCCACCTCTGCCCAGTGATTAGTCACACAGGATGTGTCCCCGAGGGCAGGTCACCTGCAGACTTCACACTCATCATCAGAGCCTGACACCTCCAGCCACGGGCAAATTATCCCGCAGCCGCCCAGCCTGCAAGAGAGACAGGCCAGGGGATGTTAGAGCCCAGCTCCCAGAGCAGAAAGCCCCCCACAGGCTCACACGCTGCTTCTTTTCATTTGCACCTCAGCTGGCTGTCAATGGTGACACTGACTCGCCCCTGGCTGTTCTGAAAAGCCAGGTGCCTCCAGTCCTGCCTCAGAGCCTCATCTTCAATCGGGGGGCCTTGGCCCCTCTGTCTCTTTTTGTCTGCTTCTCTTTGTCTTTTCCTCTCGTTTAGCTTCTCTCTTCATTCTCTTTGGCCCATTTCTCTTTACTGGTCTCGTGTTTCCATCTCTCTTTCTGTCTCTGGGTTCCTTGCTTTCCCCCAGGTGGCTTTCCCACGTACCCTGAGTCTGGGGGTTGGGGGCTGCTCCCTTGGGGTCCCAGCCCATGGCTTCCCTGCTGGGTCTCCCCATGCCTCTCCGTGTACTTCCCAAGGGTGTGCCGGTGGGCTCAGAATGTGTTGCCTGGAATTCTGACTTCTGTTCAAGTCTGCGGTGCTCATCTGATAAATAAACTTGCTCTGGCCTCTACCCTCCCTTGGTCTCTGGACCCTCCCCGTGGCAGCTCCTGAGTCTGAGGGGAGTGTATTTGTGCAGAGACATCGGCACCAGAGTCACCACAGAGGTCTGAGAGATGTGGGCACTTCTGATCCTGCCCCCCACGGTGTTGGCCTCAGCCTCTGCTCTTGACTTCTGAAAGTACCCTCTGACCCTCTCCCCTTTTTTTCTTTCCCCCTCCCGCCCAAAATGTCCTGGGACATCCCACCATCCACAGGAGACAGAAAGTAGCCCATACGCACAGGTAAACATGCAGGTGTCTTTGCTCAGTCATCTGACTTTCGTAGTAAACTTTTACCCATGCTACGAGTAGCTCTTTTCGTGGATAGTAAGTTTAGCTGAATAGAAAAGGCAAGTTCAGGGAGACTGGGAAGGCCTACTCTGCTTCAAGTGTTTCCTTTACATTCTTCAGACTGATCAGATGCCACCAATGATGACAGCTGAGTCGGGAACCCACTTCTTTTAAAAGTGCACATACTCATGGGAGTCACAGCTGTCAGTTGTTCACCATCTAGTGTGAACTACTTTCCTCAACACTTGATTATTATCAGTAATCCTGAGGGGCTGGAAATACTGAGAAAGGAAGGGTTGGAGAAGCAAATAGCCATGTAAGGGGAGGTACACTGAGTGGAGGAGGACAAGATGAGGCGCCTGAGGGGCCGAGAGGACAGAAGAATAAGGATTCTCCATCCTGGTTACACGTTGGAATGGGTAAAATGGGCGTTGAAAAGTCCTGGTGCCCAGGCTCTACCAATGAAATCAGAATCTCTGAGGTGAGGTCCAAGCATCAGTGGCTTTTTTTTTTTTTTTAAAAGAGCACAAGCGGGGGAGGGGCAGAGAGAGAAGGGGACAGAGGATCTGAAGCGGGTTCTGCGCTGACAGCAGTCAGCCCGATTGGGGGGCTCGAACTCATGACCTGAGCCAAAGTCAGACGCTCAACCGACTGAGCCACCCAGGCACCCCCAAGCATCAGTAGTTTTTAAAGCTCCCCAGACTCTATTGTGCAGCCAAGTTTGAGGATTACTGCTCTGTCTAGTGCTTCACGACTTAAATGGACACAAGTCACCTTGTTAAATGCAGATTCTGATCCCGTAGGTCTGGGAGGGGGTCTGAGATTCTGCATTTCTACCAAAGCCAATCCTGCACATCTCTGGTCACACTGTGAGTGGTAAGGCTGTGGTTTTTATTACTTATTCTCCAACCTGGCTTTGTTCTCAGACAATGACGGATGAAAAATAGGAAACGCTGGCTGTGCTGATCCACACAAGCCGTCCAGTGCAGAGCTCTGATAAGCCTGAGTTGGAGCACCAGGTTAGCCTGGAGGCCTCCGGCTCTCTAAGCTGCAGTCGGATCTGGGATGTTACTGGCTCCTGGCTACACGCTCAGTACAGGCACTGAAAGCAGTGATCAGCAAGCTCAAGAAGGTATCTGGTACGTTTGTGTGGCTGGCGTTCCGTGGTGGTGTGGCTCTGCCCACATGTGGCCCGGGTGCTGGCCACTCTCCTCACATAAGTATGTCTTTCTCCAGGAGGCAGGCAGAGGGCAGGTGTATCCTTCCTAACAGCTGTGTTGTAATTATTGTCAGGAGGCTAGAGACTCACAGACACGCAATGTGACAGGTGCAGTGATGGAAACAGCAGAGGGTTTTGTGACACATGGAGGAGAGGGTAGGTGGGGAGGAGAGTGGAAACGGACGTGGTGAAAGGGGAGTCTGGAGACAACATTTGGCTTTTCTTCCCAGGGCCTATGGCCCTTCCCACGTAACACTGACCCAGTTCAGGCCCTTTGCCCTTTGCTGTAGGACAGGATCCTCAGAAGAATAACAGCTGGGTGGGTGGGGATGGGGGGGGGTCCCAGACAGGGGGCCTTATACCCTTATCCTGACAGTCCCTGAGAGGGACCTGTTTTTTAATGTCAGAATGTCACAGACCCCCTCCCAAGTGCTAGTTTGACATTTTGAGTAGCCTAAATGATCATCAAATGTTTACTGAATCCAACCTCTTTGTTAGGCATGCAGGAAACAGACACAGGCCTTGCCTCATAGAATGCATGATTTAGTTCAGGAGATAAACATTAAATAATTGGATGACTAACCAATTGACTTAAAACTATGGTAAGTGCTGGGGCACCTGGGTGGCTCAGTTGGTTAAGCATTCAGCTTCGACTCAGGTCATGATCTCATGGTTCATGAGTTTGAACCCCACCTCAGGCTCTGTGCTGACAGCTCAGAGCCTGGAACCTGCTTTGGATTCTGTGTCTCCCTCTCTCTCTCTCTGCCCCTCCCCTGCTCATTTTCTGTCCCTCAGAAATGAATAAACATTAAAAAAAGAGACTATGGCAAGTGCTAAGAAGAGAAAAGCAATGGCGGGGGGAAAGAGTGGTGCCTGGGTGGTTCAGTCGGTTGAGCGTCCGACTCTTGATTTTGGCTCAGGTCATGAGCTCATAGGTTTGTGGGTTCAAGCCCTGCATCAGGCTCTGCGCTGACCGTGTGGAGCCTGCATGGGATCCTCTCTCTCCCTTCTCTCTCTACCATTCCCCTGCTTGCTCTCTCTCTGTCTCTCTCTCTCTCTCTCTCAATATAAATAAATAAACTTTAAAAAAAAAAAGCCTGGGTACAGTTACGTGATAACTGAGAAAACGTATCCTGTTATGAATCCAACAGTACGTTTAATTGCATCTGTCTCTTATCACAACAGCATCTACACCCGTGTGGGAGGGACAAGGAGAAGAACAATCAGTAACAGTTGCGCCCACTTACTAGGCTTTAAACTGCCAACCCACCTGCCCACTCTTCGTGGCACTTTTCTGAGATAATGTGTCTTAACTGTGCCCATTTTCTAGACACGGAAAAGAAACCACAGAGAGGGGAAGCCCACGGTCTTACATAACTCTCAGTCGGGCTGCAGACAGTGCTAGGGGTGCATGAGCATGCCCAGATGTGGCAACAGCTGTGTGGCCCTCAAGGCTCCGTAGCTCACAGGTGGGGGACCCCTGGTCTGGAGCGTTAAAGGGATGAGGCAGGACAGCGGAGTTTCTAGCGGCACCGGCCATTCCTGGGGGAGCAGGGCTGTTGGAGCCAGCTTCCCAGAAGCTGGACAGTGTTTCCATCTCTTCTGGAGAATCAGAAATTGGACCAACTTGGGTGCTAAAATGAAAGCTCCTCAACCTGAATATCAGTTTCTAGTTTTCACACATGGTCAGAGCCCCCCGGCCTTCTGTCTGTCTCACCCAGAAGCTGGCCACAGCCACAAAACCAGGAGGTTATGATGCCCTCTCTATTCCAAGCTTTGCAGCCTAGCCTCATTTCTGCACCTAGGTGAAGACTGGGGGCGGGAGTCCTAGCAGTCACTCATTCTGCTGGGGGATCTTGGGTGGTGGCCCTGGGAGGGGGCGGCGGATACCAGAGGCTCTGAGAAACCAGTAGCTGATGACTTCGATCCTCCATCCAGCCTGCCCACACCAAGACCACTTTATTCTCAGGGACTCAGAGACATTCCTATCTGTACCGACTTGTGGCTGAAGCCTCTCGCCACAGGATTCCAAAGTTCACCTCTTTGTCTTTCAGACATAAGGAGGTTTGGAAGGAGTGACAGTTTCTGAGATACTGGTAGGAATCCAGGTGCAAGAAGTCTCTGGACAATGCTCATCCCAGTCAGGGGCCGACACTCTGTTCTTCCCACAGAATGTCAGCTCAGGGAAAATACTTGAACCTCATGCCATTTTTTAATGGCATATGTCTAAAACTTACTATAGAATCATCTCAGTTCTAAAACAGAGGGTCCTGAACGTAATTTAACCTTTTTTTTTTGATGACTCAGTGTCAACATTATGAATGTTCGTTATCATACTCTGCTTTTTAGATTTTCACCTCTTTTCCCCAAGTTCATCTATCAGATGTCACTGCTGACACGTATATGCTTCTAGATGCCTCCCCACCCACCTGCCTATCACTTTGATGATTCTAATGTGCTGAGCCAGTGTAGCATAATGGGCTAGCTGCAGTCAGAAAGCCTGGGAAAGCTGCTATGCCTCAATTACATTTTCTGGAAAAATAGGCATGGTGAGAATTTTTTTTTTAATTAAAAAAAATTTAATGGTGAGAATTATTTAACTGATTTTATTTTTTATTTATAAATTTTTTTTTTAATTTTTTTTTCAACGTTTATTTATTTTTGGGACAGAGAGAGACAGAGCATGAACGGGGGAGGGTCAGAGAGAGAGGGAGACACAGAATCGGAAACAGGCTCCAGGCTCTGAGCCATCAGCCCAGAGCCCGACGCGGGGCTCGAACTCACAGACCGCGAGATCGTGACCTGGCTGAAGTCGGACGCTTAACCGACTGCGCCACCCAGGTGCCCCTATTTATAAATTTTTAAAGTTTATTTATTTTGAGAGAGACAGAGACAGCACAAGTGGGGGAGGGGCAGAGAGAGAGGGAGAGAGAGAATCCCAAGCAGGCTCTGTAGAGCCTGATGCAAGGCTTTCACCCATGAAACCATGAGATCATGACCTGAGCTGAAACCAAGGGTCGAACACTTAACTGACTGAGCCACTCAGGTGCCCCTAATTTGCTTTATTTTTTTTAGAGCAGTTATAGGTTTACAGCAAAATTGAATGGGAAACACAGACAGTTCCCATATACTTCCTCCCCTCTGTACATGCACAAAGTCCCCCACTGTCAACATCCACACCAGAGTGGTGGTGCTATTTATCTTAGAAGACTGTTTTAAGGATGAAATGAAATAATGTATGTAAAACATATAAAACACCTAGCACAGTGCCAGGCACATAATAAATGTGTTTAATATATGTAGTTATCACCATCTTCATCAATTATAATTGTGTATTATACAAGAGTCAGTGATGATCATTAAGGTCCTAAGGATTAAAGTAAGTGGCTTTGGTGGGAGGATCTGGGCGAGGGCATTTGGGGCACAGGCACTTTTCAGCACCTCTCTGTGCTTGGGTCTGTGTCCAGGCAATGGGAGGTCTGACTTATGGAGAAATGGGGCAGGATCAAACTTCACTCCTATCTGGAAGTAGCTTAATGGTATGGATTGTGCTCAGTACATGCCTCTCCTAAAAGTCTAAGAATTGGACCTTTGCAACTCATAATGGTGCTCACCTGACCCTCTGTGTGCGTGCTATAAGCTGGACTCCCTGTGGGCTTTTGGGAAATAAAGCTGAATAGACAAGGTCTGGTGTGTGGGTCAGATGGGTAAGGTTGAAGGTGGGTAGGATCCAAAATATGTCTTTAGCTAAAACAAAACAAAACAAAACAAAACAAAACAAAACAAAACAAAACAAAACAAAACACAAACAAAATATGTCTTTGGCTCTGACCAGAAGAGCCTCCAAGATCGTTCAGGACCACGGACAGCTCCTCCAGGCACGTGGTCCTCGAGCTCCTGGGCTTTCCTACTGTGGCCACTTGCAGATCACACTCAGCCAATTTGACACCATTCTTGCCCTGTAACTTGGCAGGGCTCTGTTTTTCTGCCTCCTTGGGAAGTGTCTCATGCCCTCTGGGCATCCCTCTGTATCTATGTGGAGGGGACATTAAAAGTGGCAGATGTGCCGGGGAGGCTGAACTCTCTCTTGCCATTCCAATCCTTTAACTCCTCTGAGCAACTCCAGAGACCAAGATTTACAGTGCCTGGACTGCAGTGCAAGAGATGGGGAGACAAAGGTGTTGTCTTAGATTAAAAAAAAAAAAGTCCCATTTTCTCTTGGAGGTCAGGAAATAGAGTGTTGGTAATGCCCCAGGGGCTCAGTGATTCTCTCTTGGCTTCCTTGGTGGACTGGCAGATGGCTCCTGCCACAGGCTTCAGTCAGATATCTATTCTGGCATTAGCTGCCCTCACATTGGTTATGGCTCCCCTCTTCTCCTGGGGAAGCTCAGACTGGCAATTTCGTCATCTGCACCGAGTGGAGCCCCCTCCCCCAGCACAGCCTGGATTCTACTTGCCCAGCCTTGTTGCCCTACCCTTGGATCTCTCCCTTCCCAAACCACATTGAATCTTGCCCATCCCACTCCCAGGTCTTTATTCCCTTGGGGGAAACCCAAGGAGTCTGACCCTTAGAGTTTTGGTGAGCTTAACCGAGGAAAACAACACAGACGAAGGGTGAGACTGCATGCCATGCAATGTGTGTATCCCTCAAAAGATTCTAAATTCCCCCTTGGGTTGGGCCAGTCTAGTGGAGAGCAGTGTGTTTGATAGAGTGGGGTTGGTCCGTCTGCAGAATGGCTTCTCCTGAGCTCTCGTACCCAGCCATGAGTGTGAGTAATTGCCCTGTGAAACACATTGCTATGTCAGAAGCAGACCAATTTAAACCAAATGTCATTTTGCTAAAAGCCAATTTGCCAAAAGTCAATTCACTGAATGGCCAATTTGTCAAATGACCAATTCATCACATTGACTTACTTCCTTTAACTGTTTAGTGTGAGTTGACTGGTTTGCATTTTGTCTTTATTAGAATGTTTGAAGGGTTGTTCCATTTGTCTCTGCCTCTGCTCCTGGTGCTTGAACTAGGGTGGAACTACCCCTCATCTCTTCCTGTGACTGCAGAGCAGGGAGCTAGGGCAGGGACAACCCAACTGATTCTAAAAGGCCAATGTGAAGACAAACGGGGAGCTACCCAACAAAGCCAAATTGGTAAAGGAAACAATGAAATTGACCCTTTGGAGAGTTGGCTGATCTGTGACTTGGCTTCTGGGGAAGTGACTCAGAAGGGAGTGACCTACCATAGTTGGGCTGCCTTTGGAGATGCCGATGACAGTCTTGCTTTTCCATCCTTTGGGCACCTCTTTATGGGGACTGGTGGGAGGCTTCCTTGTTTGGTTTTAGAACAAGGAAAGGCCATGCCTCTCTCAAGCCTGTTTTCATCTGTGGTCTTCATAAATTACGTAGCACATCAGTCTCCACATTCCCCTAGGTTGGGAGAAGCCAGGGCACATTTATATATGAGCAGACGCAAAGGCTTTTGAAGAGTGTGTTTCTCTCTCTTATTTTATGTTTCTACCTCTTCCTTCCTTCCTTCCTTCCTTCCTTCCTTCCTTCCTTCCTTCCTTCCTTCCTTCCTTCCTTCCTTCCTCCCTTCCTCCCTCCCTCCCTCCCTTCCTTCCTTCCTTCCTTCCTTCCTCTTCTGGTTTCTGTTACCTTACTCCATTTAATAATGTATCCTTAAAACTACCTTAATTCCTTCTTGAAACAGGCAGAAAAAGAATCTAGACTTGTTCTGAAGGCTGTTTTGTTGGCCCCTTTCCCCCACTCCTTCCCTGGATTCCCTGAGATCCTCACCCCTCCAGCACCAGCATCTCAGCTCACCCGCTTGACCTTGAGGTGTCGTCCCAGAGCAGGGCACAGCCCCCTCTCTCTAGGAAGACATGGAACTGAGACATGCATTACTGCATTAGAGACAGATGCCCTCCTTCCCCAGGAGATGCAGCATCTTCACCCAGCACAAAATTCTCGCGTGCCCACAGTGCCTGCTTTCCCACCTCCTTACTTGTTTAAAGTTGGTCTCGGGTCCCTCATCAATTTGGGGTGGGCTTTCTTCCCACCACAGTGCCCTCTGTGCAGTTTCCCCTCAGCCCACGTATTTCCCAACCACTTAGAATTGTGAGCCTCGATTCTTCTGGAATTTGTCACTTTGGAAGATTTTCTTCCCCATTTGCCTCCTCCAGTGAGGGATCAGGGAGGCGGGGTACTGGTGTTTGTTACATGTCTACAAAGCACCTGGCATGGGAATCAGTGCTTCACATGTTATTTTACAATCTTTTCACTGAAGAATAACATACATACAAAAAAGTGCAACTGTCTGTGTATGTGTTACATCTTTCATATATATTACTCACTGAATTTTCACAAAGCAAACACACCCATGTGCCCAGCATGGTGGGCCACCAGACCAAGAGGTAAAAATACCATGAGCACCCAGAAAACTTCCTGTACCTCCTTCTGGTCTTTAATTCTCCCCACTCCCTCCAGGGTAACTATGATCCTGGCGGCGGCTGCGGCGGCTGCTTCTTCTTCTTCTTCTTCTTCTTCTTTAATGTTTATTCATCTTTGAGAGAGAGAGAGAGACAGAGTGTGAGCAGGGAAGGGACAGAGAGAGACACACACACAGAATCTGAAGCAGGCTTCAGGCTCTGAGCTGTCAGCACAGAGCTTGATGCAGGGCTCAAACCCACGAACTGGGAACTGTGAGATCACGCCCTGAGCCAAAGTCGGACGCTCAGCCAACTGAGCCACCCAGGCACCTCCGTGATTCTGACTTCTAATAGCAAAGATTAGTTCCGCCTGTTTTGTGCTTTGTATAAAAGGCATGTATGGTTTGTCATCCTCACCACAACTAAACAAGAGGGAGCTGTGATTAACCCCCCTTCACACATGAGCAACTAGACTCGGATAGGTTGAGTAACTTGCCTAGGAGCACACAGGCAATAAATGGTGGTAGAACTTGGAGTCAAACTTAGGGTTGTCTGGCTCCAAAGCTCACGTTCTTTCTTCTATATCTTGATTCTTCCTCCTGCTGCACCACCCCACCCCCACCACCGTGTGTCAGGTCTGGGAGTCTCTGAAGTTGTTGGTTCTAACAACCTGTAGGTGTCCAGGATAAGATCAGTAAAACAGCAGGCACTTCCTTGGGGCCCAGTGTGTGGTGGTTGAGTATAGGGAAGGTCTTGCCCTGGTACCCAGATTAAGAGAGGCCTGCATTCCCCCCACCTGTTCCCCCCACCCCCTCTACCCTATGGCCATTACTGTGTTCTTGCCATGGTAGCTGGGACCTGTGCCTACTGGTTCTGTTTCTTGCCCCCCCCCCCACTCCCCCACCCTCAAGCTGTTCCCTCTTGAATGGGACTCCAGCCTCTCAGCAGCTTTTCCTTGGAAGGGCTCTGAGGTTGCTTTGGGGGGTGTGTGCCTCTCATCTGATATCTCTGTTGTGGGAATCGATTACAGTGATGTTCAGTAGCTGCATAACAAACATCCCGGTTTGAGGAGGAAATGTTACCCAGGCTGGTTTTATGGTGCAGCCATCCAGGGCTGCTTAATGTCTCTTCCTAATGAGGTTTCTGCAACATTAACTCTGCAGGGCTGGAGGTGGGGGGGTGGGCAGCCGCAGGAGGGTATGTGGCTTCAGGGCAGTATGGTGGGCAGAGGAGGGAGGGCATCGCTCCAGCTGACAGCATCTGACATGCCCTGTCGGGACCAGCCCATGTCTCCTGCAAAGCTCATCCCCGCCATCCATGGTGTCAGCCTTTAAAGCCACCTACAGGAGTTTGGATGTCAGGAGTTCCCTGAGAAAAGCCTGGGTATATGCAACGCTTTTTGAACTCTCAGGAGCTCACAGAGCATGTGTGAGCTTTAATTCTATGAGTCTTATAACCACCTTAGGATGGGAAGAGGAGGTGAGGGAGAGGGGACAGAGCTGGATCGCCCAGCAAGAATTACTAGGGCTTTGGAGCCTTACCAGCAGTACCGGTTGATTGTCACCGACTGTGCACCAGATACTCTTCTGGATGCTTTCACATACTTTTATTTACTCTTCTTACAAGCTCATGTTCCAGATGAGGAAACTGAGGTGCAACGAGGTTTACTTTGCAACCCAGGGTTGCTGGCTCTCCTCCCAGAGTGGCTACTGTGTGGCCAGCTCCTCACTGTCACTGAGGCCCCCTCTGGGGATCCTGGCTTCTCTGCTGGCCCTGCCATTCGCTGGCTTGATTCTGCTGATCAGGAGAGCAGAGGAGAGGGGGTCAGGAGGGCATAAGGATTAGCAAGGGGAACTGGCCACTTAGAGGGCAGCTGAGGAGCAGGCAAAGACAGCTCCCTCAGTCTTTCCTTTGTTCTGACAATATCGGGGGGGTGGGGGAGGTTGGCCCAGGTCAGAGGAAACTAGCGTGCCCCACCCCACTAGAGTGCCCCTTGGCATTACACTCTGGTCACTTCTGCACTGTCCTCTTTCCTTCTGTCAAAACTTGACTCCTGGAGATGACGAAACAAGTTCATCCACATCAAGATCAGCCCTTGATAAACACAGATTGTGTCTCCTGGGAGTGCCCGAGATTTATGAGCAGACAAAGCCCTGATCCCTGCATTGAGGTCGGAGCCTGAGGCAGCATGGTTCAGGTCCTTGCCACCAAATGCCTTTAAAGAACCCCCCTTGAACATCACCAAGAGGCAGGGGCACACACACGCAGCCCCCCCACAAGGTGAATCTGGGGCACCTGAATGTTGTCCATGGGCTTGGGAGAGCAAACAGAGAGGGGTAATTGCAGAACTAATTTCCCTCCCGGGTGGGAGGGGTAGAGGTGGAGGCAAGATTGAAGGACAGGCAGAGACAAGAGAGGGGTGGTCCTCCCAGATCCCAGCAGCACCTCAGAGCGAGGTGGGCACCGGGTATCCCACCCCGGAGGCACTGCCAACCTCTTCCCTGAGGGCGCCTCCTGCAGTGGGGACCTGCGGTGCAGAGTATCCCTGGAGCAGTGACCCCTGGCCTCATTGCAGTCTCACGTGCTGATTACTACCACAGCCTGGTTCTCAGCAAAGCCCTCAGACAATATCCCTCCCTCCCCCCCCAACCCCCGCCCACCCCCAAGGAATTGGAGCTGGTGCCTCCGCCCCTTCATTGAAATGCTGACTGGGAGCAGGGAACACAACCCCATTTAGCCCTAGCGGGGGACAGGGAAACATCTTAAACTCCACTCGGTCAGATGCGGGGCTTCTCAAACTTTAATATGCATATGAATCAACTGGGTGTCTTGCTAAAATGCAGATTCTGATTCAGTAAGCGGGGCCAGAAAGTCCACGCTTAGAACGAACTCCCAGGTGGCTCCACTATTGCCGGCCCAGGGGCCGGAGGCATGGGTGCTGGGTCACCCACTGCGGGATGGGGGGGTACTGCCTAATAGCAGCGGCGTGAGCCACCCCACCCCCATGCTGGGCCGCCACACACTGCGACTGAACCCTCCTGACCTCGACCTCTCTGGGAGGGCAGTGTTGTTGGAAGGGGAGACTGAGGAGCTGGGGAACCAACTGCAGGTCTTGACCCAGGTCACCAAGCGGGCTGGGGGCAGAGCTGGCCTCCAGTCTCAGCCTCCTGATTCCCACTCCCGGATCTTCCAGCCCTGACCGCCCATCCCCACCCCCACCCCAGCCCTCCCTACAGGGCCCCGTAAGGACCATTATAAAGGGCAAGTGGTGGCAGCCTCAGTGCAGCCCCACAAGCCCACGATCATTCCCAGCTCACGGGCAAGGAGGCTCCAGGGTCCCCATGGTGGGGTCGTGGCCGGTTTTGCTCCTGGGCCTGAGTCCTTATCGGACAGTCTCACAAGAAAGATCAGGTGAGGGGGCCTGAAACAGGACGGCCTAGTTCCCTCCCACTAGGCCCGGGCTCAGGATAACCAGTCAGGCTGCTAGCGCAAGGGGACAGGCCAGACTGCCCGGAGCCTCCCTCCGGGTGGCCTGAGAGGCAGACAGAGCAGGCCCTGTTGGGGCCCGCGGTGGGGTTGGCGAGCTGGTGGCAGGAACCCAGAGCCGAGTCTGGCCTGGGCTGGTGCCCAGCAGTCCCCGGCTGGGCCCCCCGCCGATCCCCTCAGAGACCAGTCTGCCAGCAGGGTCCAATCTGGTTAGAGCGTGAAGGGGGATTAGCAGCAGGAACATGGGGTCCCGACCTCGGCTTCCCAGGCCCTGCTTCCCCCAGCCCTGGCAGAGGCTGCAGGAGCAGGAGCCCCTGGGATTGTGCCCAAGTCAGGGCGTGGGCCTGGCCGCCCCCTTCTTTTCATGGAAAGGGGCCTGGCTGGGGTCTTCGGGGGGTGTTCCCAGACTTGGGGGCTGCTGCAGTTGGCAGCGGCTTACCTCTCAGGGCCCTTGATCTTGGGGGGTGGGGTTCAGACCCCGAGGATCTTTGCCTCAGGGACCCTTAACTGGAGCTTCCCAGGGTGGGACTCTTAGGGGCTCCAGCTCCCTCTCTTCCTTGTGGGCTCCCAGGAGAGTCACCCTTGTCCAGTGCCACCCGAACCTCCATGCTCGTGCTGCTGGTGCCACCTCAGAACCGCATGGACTCATTCAGTTACGGAGGTTCCATAAGGATGTGTGAGGGGAAGGGCAGGGTTGATGATAAAACAAGGACAAGGGCTTCACCAGCGCTTCCCTCCCCTTTCAGAGCCTCATCTTGTAGGGCCTGCTGCTGCCCAGTTAGGCAGAGTGGGTACGGGGGTACCCAGTGCACGAGTGAGGGGCTCGTGTCTCGCAAAGACGAGGCAGAGCCAGCCCGTCCAGCTCCAAGCCCCTGGCCTCCCCTCTCTGCTGCACAGCCTGGCCTCACTCCTTGTTTTGGCCAGGAAAGTGCAGAGGGATTGGAACAAAACAAAGATGTGGATCCACATTAGTTCAATTCAGTAAAAAATTACTGAGTCCCCACAATGTGCTGGGTCTGGGATAGCAGAGGGGAGCAAGAGAGACAGTACTATGTTTTGTTTTTGTTTTTGTTAGGAATCAGGAACATGTCTGTATTTATTTTTAAGGTTTATTTATTTATTTTTGAGGAAGAGAGAGAGAGAGAGAGTGAGTGAGAGAGAGAAGACAGAGAGCCCCAAGCAGGGTCTGAGTTACCAGCGCAGAGCCCAATGCAGGGCTCAAACTCACAAACTGCGAGATCATGACCTGAGCTAAAATCAAGGGTCAGATGCCGAACTGACTGAGCCACCCAGGCACCCTTAAAAGAGACTCAAGTATGGTCTGGGAAAAAAGAGAGAGAGAGAGAGAGAGAGATTATGGTCTGGAGGGGGAGATGGATGTTAACCAAAAATTAGTACTAATTACATTCAGTATAGCAATATTTCATTATAAACCTGAATTGGTGCCAGGAAGGAAAAGCATGGGGTCCTGAGAACCTGAAGCAGAAGGAACAGTCAGGGGAAGTGTCTGTAGACTGAGATGTGAAGGACAAATAGGCGTTTACTGGGTGAAGACTAGAGGAAGAATATTCTGGGCAGCAGTTATAGCAAGTGTAAAGGTCCTGTGGCAGGAGGGATCTGAAGAACTGAAGGTACGGCAGCATAAGTGGAGTGATAGGCAGGACTGAGAACATACAGTGCCTGTCACATCAGGTCCTGCAAAGTAGGTGCCACTTCTCATGCCCAATTTTGCATATGAGAAAACGGGCCAGAAAGTTTAAGTGACTTGCCCAAGACCACCTGATTTAAGTGGGTAAGCCAGGGTTTATTGAACCCATCTCTATTATGACACTCTGCTGTGGGCTTTCTCTTCTACATGCTGGCCTCTCAGTGTGTACTTCCTGGACCAGCAGCATCTGTATTCCTGGGGAGCTTGTCAAGGTCCAAGACCTCATCCTCACCCTTAGAATTTGTCCCCGGGCCGGTATTTATCTCCCCAGTCTGTCCCTCGTCTGGCTGCTGCATCCTTATTCTGGGAATCTGCTTTTCACTGTCCTGCCTGGGACTTCCTTCTGAGCCCCCATCCGCCCCATGGCTCTGTGCCCTCCGCTTCCCCTGGCCAGGGCCAGACCACCAGGTGCTCCCAGTTTCGGTTTGTCTTTCCAGCTCCAGCACCCTCCCTCTTCCAGGATGGACTCTCTCAGTGTATCTCGTTTTGCCCTGACACACCCAGGCCACACTCAACTTCAGGGCCTGTGACAAGGTCACTATAGGATGGTGGTGCAAAAATGAAAGATGTAGGTGGTGCCTTTGGGACTGCATGCCAACCTAGTGAAAATGGAGATGAGAAACATTACTTCACAGGGGTTTGGGAAAGACAAGACAATTGTTGACCAGATAGGAGGTCAACTGGGGCAAAAAAAAAAAAAAAAAAAAAAAGAATAGCTTTGTTTGGGTTTCTGCAGTGGTGGAGAAGGCATCGCGTCCAGGGAAGGCTTCTTGTGCCCCCTAGCGAGCAAACTGGAAACTACAGTCAGAACCTTAGGAAAGAGACTGGCCAACTGTGTTTGAGGGACAAAAGCCAGCTTTCTTAAATGTTGCTGAATGGAGGTACTAGGACAGAAGCTTAAATACATGAACTCCTCCTCTCCAAACCTGTGTGGTAGGTATTTTTATCTCCATTTTGCAAACAGGGACGGTGAAGCGGGCAGGCCCATAACTTCCGGGATCCCTGGCTATGATGGCAGAAGCAGGAATTGAATCTGGATCCTTTTCCTTGCACAGTTCAAGCTCTTTCCACCCCCTCCTGTGCTGCCAGCATCCTGCATTTTCCTCAGGCTTCCAAAGCTCACCCATTTTCCTCTGGTCTAGAGGCTGGCTTCTTCCCAGGTCTTAAGTTCAGTTTCCTTTCCTCATTTTAATAGCGTGGGCGGCTCCGTCCTGTGGGCTGGCCCTGGCTGGCTCCACACCCACCTCTGGACCCTGACCTCATGGATGGGCTCCTGATGTCAAATCTCCTGCCTGCCTGGGGGCAACATCTTTCCTCTGTAAGCTTTGGGGCCCCAGAGCATTGCCTAAAAGGCCGTTGGATCAGAGCCTCTCCCCTCTCCCGTCTAACCTGTCGCCTCTGGCCTGCAAGGCTTTTTCCTGCAGACACATTTCCAGCACCTTCCACTCCAGGCAAACCTAACTACTCCTGGGTTGCTCCAGGCTCTACTCCACCTCTTGCCTTTGCACACGCTCTTTCTGCCCTTCTTTCCCCACTTAGCTCCTGCTGTGAGTCCTTACAGAATTGCATTTCCTCAACTGTACTTTGATACAATTATAAGACACGCTTGAAACCCGTTTATTATAAGGATCTAGTGTTCTTGATTAGGCCACACTGTCATTTTTCATGAAGATCCCTGGAGAATTCTTGTCTCCTCTTAGTACCCCAAACAACTATACTCCTGAGAAACCGGTCCTTTTAAATGTATACACATATTGGGAATGCTGTTACCAGACCGGTTTCCCCCATGTACGTCAGCTCTCGGAAAGCCTAGAGCTCACGCTTTGCCCTGGACCTGACGTCGTGGGTGATATTGTGCTGCATTCTTGGTGCCCGCCATTGATTTTTCTTCTCTTTGCCCCACTTTTCGCTCTTGCTCTCTTGCTGTTTTGTAAAGCCCTATAAGCAGCCTTAAAGCCTTTCTGGAACAAGGTTGGCTTAAATCAATAAACTGATCGATACAGATAAAAAAACCTCCCTTGCAGGGTTGTGGAGAGGATTAGACGGAATAATGGATGTGAGTTGCTGGCCCAGAGTTCCCTCCCAGGCCTGGCTGAAGGGTGAGCTGCCAGCTGGGGCCAACAGGACTGTCCCGCTGGAGGTCCACGCCTCCTGTGCGCCCTCTTGTCTTCCTGAGTCTGTAGAAGTCTCCAGGCCGCTGCCCCTCCTCCCTGCTCTTGTCTTGCCCTCACAGTTTCTGTAGGTGGCTGGGTGGTCCCGGCGTGGGGTCTTGAATGAGATTGCACTCGCGATGTTGGCTGGGGCTGTGTCTTAGTCTGTTTGGGCTACTGTACCAGAAACACCATAGGTTGGGTCGTTTATAAACAAGAAATATTTATTTCTCGCAGTGCTAGACGTTGGGGAGTGCAGGAGCATGGTGCCAGCAGACTGGTGTCGGGTGAGGCCCCATGTCCTGGCTCACAGACTTCCAGGCTCACAGCTGTGTCCTCCCGCGGCAGGAGGGAGCTCCCTCAGGCCTCCTTTATGGGGCCTTTCATCACACTCACCAGGGCTCCACCTTCATGACCTAAGTACTCCCGAAGGCCCCACTTCCTAACACTGGCACATTGGGCAGTGGGATTTCAGTGTCTGAATCCTGAGGGCAGCGTGTGGACCATAGCCAGCTGCAGAGTCAGGAAGTGACTGAGGCCGGAGAATCTGTTTCCTTGATGACTGACTGACGTTGCTGGCAGCCGGTGCTGGCTATCGGCAGGAGGCCTCCGTTCCTCCCCATGTGGGACTCTCCAGAGAGCTGCTTGAGTGTCCTTGACTGTGGCGGCTGGCTTCTCCCAGAGAGAGTGATGAGAGAGAAGTCGTGTGACTGTGACCCCCTGAGCGCTGGCAGTCTTTTGTTTACTTGTGTGGCCTGTACAGCCCTTGCTCCCAATTCTTTTGTTTACTGTGCTGCCCGGTGTCAGCGTCTACCTAAGAAGAGGTAGAGATCAAGGTCACAGGGTGTATCACCTGCACTCTATAATGTGCAGCAATTACTTGCATAACAGGAACTGGGCAGGGGACAGAGCTATGTAGGCAAGGAAGAGGTGATAATAGGATTAGGCAGATGAGTAAAGGCTGAAGTGCTCCCCTCTCCTCTCAAGATGGAGGGGCTGGTGGGAATTGCCGAGAAAGGGGAAAGTGGGGCGGGTAGCATGGATGGGGAGGCCAGGGGCGGTTCTGGGGCAGCTTAAGTCAGTGGGGCACAGAGAATGTCTCCAGGAACACAGACAGACTAAGCGGGGGCCAGAGATGCGCACTGACAACTGAGATCAAAGACTCTGGGAAGAGGGAAGACTGGCACGTGGCGTGGGAGAAGGAGAGGAAGATGGACCCAAGCGTCACCCCAGACCCACTGCCACCTGCCGGCAGGTGGATGTGGGTGAAACAACTGCTGCATGGAGGGACGGAGACAGCCAGTTATGGTGAAGCGGAGCACAAGCTGTGATGGGGGATTGTATGTAGTTTTGGAGGAGAGAAGTGTCTGTGCCACAGGCTTGAGATGCCTTCCTTCAAGGGGAGAGAGAACAGGGAATGGGAGGTGTTGATGGCGATGAAGCCCCTCCAGAGCACAGATGCCTGGGGACAGGAGAGGCTGGGGTTTGGAGGGGAGGGAGCTCACACTCTATGCAGGGGGACAGGGTTGGTGGGGACAGTCCTTGCCAGGCTCATATCCACACTTTGCACACAAGGACACTGCAACTCAGGCAGGAAAGGGGCTGACTGACAGATACACAGCCAGGGAGCTGGGATCTGAAGGGCCCATGCATTCTACTGTCACGCTTCTGTTTACTGTCTCAGTAGGAAAACCCAGATGGAGTGGTGGTGGCACTCATAGCCCAGGGACTGTGTGCTGGGGGGCTGGCAGTGAACCATAAGGGCTGTGGGGTGAATGGCTGAAAGGAAGGATATGGTCAAAGCCCTGTGGGGCTGGCCCAGAGGGAGCTGGGGGTCTGTGGAGCTGTCTAGCATTGGATTCCATGTTGTGGACCCTGAGGGCACATCTGATGCAGGGCTCTCCTGTAAACCACCGGGGTCCCCATCCTGGTTTAACCTTGGGCAGATTGCTTCACTTCTTGGAGCTCAGGCCCCTCCTCTGCAAAATAGGGGAGGACATCCATTCCCCCACTTCCAGTGCCTGCTCCTAGGGCAGCTGTGTGAGGGGTGGCTCCGGGAGGGACCTTGCCTGCCTGGGCTCAGATTCTGGAGCCATCACTCACCAGCTGTGTTCCCTTGAATTTTTCAAAGCCTCCTTTTTATCTTTTGGAAAAGGAGGATGGTGATAAGTATTTTCCCCGTGGTTAGTGCAAGGTCAAGTGGGTTCCTGTATGTGACATGTTAGGCTATGCTGGCCTGGGGGACATGCTTGGAACACAGTGGCTGTTGATGCCACTGCTGTGGTGAGGGAAAAACTGCCCTGCAAAGGCAGTAGTAAGGATGTTGTAAAAGTCTGTGGTAAGGATGCTGAGAGAGGAAGGGAGAGGCTGGTGGACAGGTGCCAGAGGCCCTATCTGCCAGCAGATCTGGAGGAAGTGTCCAGAAGCTGGTCTGGAAACTTGCAGAGGCCGGGGATTTGCAGAGTCCCTGCAAGTCCGCCTCCCCTCCATCAGGGCATTAATAATGGGGAAACGGCAAAGTCCTTGGTGACCTCTGCCATCCAGGCTGCAGGGCAGGGATGCAGCACTGTGGCCCCCCGCCAGCACGAGAAGCAGGTTCAGGGGCCAGACTCTGGTGTGGGTTCAGGCTCTTAGAGTCAGCTCTGCTGATGGCAGGCTCTGAGCACAGGATCTGGAGTCAGACCTGGCCTGGATTTCGTGACCTGAATCTGCCACATGCTGGCTGGGTTACCAGTGGTGCCTTCCTCCCGAGCCTTGTTCCTCCTCAGCAAAACAGAGAGTGAGTCGTGCGTACCACAGGCCCCAGGGTGGCGGTGGGCTTATTAAGAAGCCCTCCTTGGCTTGCTCCTTTACAGCCCTGGCTGATGCCGTGGGGGCTGAGCTGACCTCCCTGGGATCTGGCAGAGGAGTAGGTCACGGCCGCCCCAAGCTTGTCTCTCCATCTGCAACCCCCTCTCTGCAGAGACGGGAGGCGATTGGGGGCAAAGCTCCTTCCAGGGCAGGGAGCCTCTCTCCAGCTCTGTCATTCATTCATTCATTCATTCATTCATTCATTCAACAAACACTTGCCTTACTGAGCACTGTCTTGGGTGCTGGAGCACTCTCTGGCCATCCTGACCTCCCTGACTCATCAGGGCATTCTGGAGAAGTCTCCTCTGATCGTGTTTTTCTCCCTCTGGCTTTATCCTCTCAGGGACCTGAGTGAGAACACCATCCAGGCCATCCCCAGGAAAGCTTTTCGTGGAGCTACAGACCTCAAAAATTTGTGAGTCCAGGCCTGGGAGGGACAAGGGTGGAGGGGCTGGAGGGCCACCCCTGCAGCATCCTGTGCATCTCCCCTAGCCCTGTGGTCCAGGCAGACAAGGAGCTGGTGTGGGCTCTGAGATGACTGACGGTCTTCTGGAACAATCTGGGGTCGAAGGAAACAGGCAGCCTTTGGGGACTGGGTAGAAGGGAGTGTCATGGACTGTGAGTGCTTAGGTGAGGTCCATTTAAATGGCACAGCCTCTATGTTCTTGCCCTTCAGCAGATTGAGAGAGCTGGGTTTGAATCTTCTCTTCCAGGTACATATTGTGTAAGTGGTTGCAAGTCAGTTAACTTCTCCCATTTACCTCACAGGCTTATTCTGAAGTTTAAACAAGACATGGAAATAAATACACTCTGTCAAGTGCTATTGAAATGTAATGGTTTAGGGGCACCTGGGTGGCTCAGTCAGTTCAATGTCCAACTCCTGATTTCGGCTCAGGTCATGATCTCACAGTTTGTGGGTTCAAGCCCCACGTTGGGCTCTTTGCTGACCGTGCAGATCCTGCTTGGGATTCTGTCTCTGTCCCCCTCTCTCTGCCCCTCCCCTGCTTGAACTCTCTCACAAAATAAATAAATACACTGAAAAAAAAAAAAAAAGAAAATCTTAAAAACAAATAAATGTGACAGTTTATTCCTACTACTCAAATTTGTTCTGGTCCAGACGTCCCACCTCCCTGAGCTCTGACTGCAGCAGGGATGGCAGGTGCCCGGCCTGTGTCTTGCTCCCTGACCCCATGTTTGTAGTAGACAGCGGAGCATGGCATTCTTTCCCAGGGGACCCAAGTCACAGCTTCGGTTTATTCCAAAGGCAGCATTCCAGGTGGCCACGGCTAGTCGGCCTCGCTTGGCACTCAGGGTGAAATCTGTTTGCCAGCGCTGGCTGCCGTTGCTCCAGGGAGAGGCTGTCTCATTTTCTAGCTGCCAGCACCCTCTAGGTGGTCTCCACAGTGGGGGCACAGACGCCTGCTCCCCAGAGCCTATGCCGACTTAGGTGAAGGAATACAATGCAACTTTTATGTAGATGTGTTGTTTTAACTGAATCAGAAAGAATTGAAACTTTTATTAGTACGGTAAAACCTGGGTTTGTGACAAATGCATTCTGGAAACATGCTTGTATTCCAAAGCGCTTGGACATCAGAGCGAATTTCAAGAACTGTCGGTCAGCTGTGATCACGTGGCGTTAGCCGTCACGTACTGCTTGTATTGCAAGACATCGCTCGTTTGCCAAATCACAATTTACCAGAAATGTTTGCTCGTCTTGCGGAACACTCGCAAAACAAGTTACTCGCAATCAAAGGTTTTACTGTAGTTGCTATTTGGATGAAAGCACGTGTACTGAATGAGTGGGGCCAGGCCTCTTTTTTTGTTGTTGTTGTTTTTTGTTTAACTAATGAGTGTTTGATCAAAACACATGGACAGACACCCCTGCTCTAGGCAACGTGCATTCCAGTACAATTTCCTTTGCTCCACAGACAGCTGGACAAGAACCAGATTAGCTGCATCGAGGAAGGGGCCTTCCGGGCTCTGCGGGGGCTGGAGGTGCTGTAAGTAGAACATGGGAAGGGCAGCAGAGGCCGCAGAGCCTTGCTAATGCAGGAGCGGAGGCCCAGGCAGCTGGGGCTGGGCCAGGAGCAGCACAGGAGGTGTCCCGGGACACCCCGGGGGGCAGTGCTAGGCCCAGGGCAGAGACCATGCTCTCTGCTACCCTAGACCCGCCACCCAGGATGGGGGTGGGGCACATGCTCACAGCATCGTACCTGCGGCGGGTGACCCAGGCTTACCCTGCTCGCATGGAGCCCAGGCAAGTGTCTGTGTCTTCCAGGACTTTCTGACACATGAAGCAGGAATGACTCCCTGTCTCCCTCTATGAAACCCCACCCTGGGGGTTTCAAACTGGCTTCAGCCTGTGGGCAGCTTTTCCCTCTCCCTGGAGTCCGTGGCTGCTGCCTGTTAGCCTCTGGCCCACTCTGGGCTATCCCTGAGGGTGGCTCCGTGTCACAAGCTCTTCGGCGGGCGAAGCCTCCGGGGTCCAGCCCGTGGATCTGGGTGTGAGAGTCTGTGTGCTTGTCAGAGAGCAGTCCTGTCCCTCCTTCGCACGTAACTTCCTGCTGCGTAGATGCCGACTGACTCTACTTTCCCCCGGTCAGGACCCTGAACAACAACAACATCACCACCATCCCCGTGTCCAGCTTCAACCACATGCCCAAGCTGCGGACCTTGTGAGTCAGCTCAGGGGCAGCCTAGAGCCCGGCGGGCGAGCACAGGCTGGGGCCCCGCGTGGTGGGGAAGGGGGCAAAGGCTTCCACAGGCAGGAGAAAGAGCTCCTTCTCTGCATTCTCAGTGGTCATCTCAGGCTGGGAGTGTCAGAGCCATCCTAGGCTGGGAGGGAAGTGAGCTAAAATGGAAGGATGTTGAATGTCTTATATTTGGTTTCAACTTGGAGAACAAGTGCTTTGTTTCTGTGTTTGAGAATGAGGTATGCGATTCTGGGCAGTGGGTCTGTGTGAGCTCAGTGAGATGAATTGTTGGCTGGTCACTCTGCAGCCAGCGGCTGTCCCTGAGAGAGCTGAGGGCGGGGAGGGGCAGCGGCCAGAGGAGGTGTCCCCCCCGCTGCAGGTAATCCCCATCGGTGTTCCTGCTGTTCAGCTGGGGGCTGGGGGCCCAGGGAGGTGGGTTGTGAGCTTCCCTGTCTCCCTGCAGCCGCCTGCACTCCAACCACCTGTTCTGTGACTGCCACCTGGCCTGGCTCTCCCAGTGGCTGAGGCAGCGGCCAACCATCGGGCTCTTCACCCAGTGCTCGGGCCCCGCCAGCCTGCGTGGCCTCAATGTAGCCGAGGTCCAGAAGAGTGAGTTCAGCTGCTCAGGTGGGTGCAGGCCCTTGACTGCCCATCACCTGCCTCCTGTTACCCCCACATCTCATTCCCTCCCCCCGACATCTCATTGCCTCCCATTACCTCCTGTCACCATGCACTAACATCTGGCCCACCCATGACCTCTCTTTGCTCATCACTTCCTTTTCCTACTCATCACCTACTGTCCTTATCCACCACTGCCTGGACCACTCACGTCTCCGGTCCTTACCCATTATCTCCTATTCCCATCCATCACCTCCTGCCCCCACCCATCTCCCCCTCCTGCCCCATCCCTTATCTCCTGTTCTCACCCATCACAAAAACATCATGTCCAAGAATATTCAAGACAGCTTCTTTTCATAATAGCCCAGAGTTGGAGACAACCCAAATGTTCACCAGCAAGAGAATGGATTAACTAATTATGATGTATCCATGTAATAGAATACTGCTCAGCAGTGACAAGGAACAAACCATGGATACGCACAACGACATGGGCAAATCTCACAGATTTTATATTGAGCGAAAGAAGCCGGACACAAAGAGGACCTGCTCTCTGATTTCATTTATGTCAAGTCCCCAAATAAGCAGAACAGATCTTTGGAGACAGGTCTCAGAATAGTGGTAACTTGGACAAGGGGCATGGGGAACCCTTCTTAGATGACAGAAATGTTCTATGTCTGGGGACGGTTCTGTGGGTGTATCCATAAGTGGAAATTCAGCCGGATCTCCACTTAAGACGGTGCACTTTAAATGTCGTACTTCAATTTAGAAAATTTATACCAGTCAGTAGGCTTTATCCTGGTTTTACCACCTATCAGCTGTGTGATTTTCCACAAACTAATAACTATCAAGGGCTTAGTTTTCCCACCTGTAAAATGACCACAATAACATCACACTCCTCATGGGTTCAGCGGTAGCATTAAATGAGTTACCATGTGTGTTAACATCGTTGCATGTGGCACAGAGCGAGTGCCCCCATGGACATAGTCCTTGTCATTCTCTGGTGACCAATGAGGAGACTCAAAGTGTTGAGTGATGTGGACTAGAACCTGGAGCTTCGGAATTTAGGCCAGGATTTCCTAGTGTGTGAATCACACTCTCATGCAGCACAGTTAGATCCAGATTCAAGTTCAGCAAACATCTAGCAAGTACCTGCCATGTGCCAGGCACCACAGAGTCACATGGTAGTCCCTGGTGATCTCCTCTGGTTCATCCTCAGTCAGAAAAACACATGTGCTCTGTATAATAATGCTGTATCTGGGGTGGGAGGTGTTGACATGGGACACCCCCAGATCACAGCCCACTGCTTCCTCAGGCCAAGGAGAAGCGGGCCGAGTGCCTTCCTGCACCCTGTCCTCCGGCTCCTGCCCGGCCATGTGTACCTGCAGCAATGGCATTGTGGACTGTCGTGGCAAAGGCCTCACTGCCATCCCCGCCAACCTGCCTGAGAGCATGACAGAGATGTGAGTACAGGGCAGGGAGGGTGCTGGGGCACAGGTGCTCGGGCTGGCCCGGCTCTGGTGGTCCAGGGAGGAGAGGGAGCAGGGCTCTACTGCAGGGCTTGCCTGAGGCCCCTCTGTACAAATGGAGGAGATACAGTTAGCCTCAGCTGGGCTGAGCCCTTTGCCCAAAGCTGGACAGCTCTAGAAGGCTGGGGAAGGGGTGACTCTCTGTGGTCCATTGTCCAGCCCAGCTGAGTCCACTGCAGTCGGTTTCTTAGTATTAGCCTGATTTATGGGCCCCTTGCAGCCACCAAAGCCTGAGATAATGGGCTCCAATACAGCAGTGTACCTTTCCCCTGTTTGTGCCAGCCCATCTACTCCAGACGGAGGATGGGAACAGGGGCAAAGGGCCCTGTTTGGGCAGGTGATCCCAGCAGGCAACAGTCAGGACTGGGGTAACCTGACCCTGGGCTTCCTCTGTGTTCTCTCTCTGCAGCCGCCTGGAGCTCAATGGGATCAAGTCCATCCCTCCCGGAGCCTTCTCTCCCTACAGAAAACTGCGGAGGATGTGAGTACCTCGCGCTGCTTCCTGGGGGGTCAGCCTGGGGCAGGAGGAAAAGCCTGGAGCAGGCAGCCACAGACACGGGGCAGGTCTTGACTCTACCTGCCCAGGTCATCTGTGACATGTGGATGGTGGTGCTGTGACCTCGTCATAGGGTTATCATGAGGCCTAAATGGGGTGTTGAGCCTGAGTCTGGCACATGACCAGAGCTGACTGTCACCCTCCTATTTCAGCAGGGGCACTACTAGGACATGAGAGGGGGTGTAGGGGAAACTGGGATGCGGGGTAAAGCTTTATCAAGAAAGGAGACCAAGGCTGGACTTCCTGGCCTGAGTATGACTGTCTCACGGCATGGGGAAATAGTGGCCGGGGCATTTCAGGTGGATGGGAGAACTGGCCCCTCATTTTCCTAATGTCGAAGAAATGTCTGCCTTCCCATGGCATCTGGGAGGAGGGGCCGAGTAGGGCTTGGTGGCCACCTCGGGATTCAGCCATCTTCCCTCCTGCGCACTTTGCAGAGACCTGAGCAACAACCAGATTGCAGAGATCGCTCCCGATGCCTTCCAGGGCCTCCGCTCCCTGAACTCGCTGTGAGTAGCAGTGCAAGTCTGCCAGGGTCCAGGGAGCCCCCCGCCCCTGTGCTGTGGCCACTCTGATGGGCACTGGAGGGGGATGCTGTGTCCAGCTCCCCCTTCCTCTCTGGTGGACGCTCTGCAACTGGGAAGGGGTGGAGGGAATCCAGGGCTGAGTGCCTGGAAAAAGCAGGCCGAGCTGTTGCCCCTGGCAACTCTGATGCTCTTCCTGCCATGAAGGGGATTTTCCCAGCATCCCTTGCTACAGTGTTCTGACTTGGCCCAGGCTTCCTGTTGCCCCCCCACCCCTCCCCACAGAGGCCCAGCACTCTATGCTCCTAAACTTTCCCCAGCTCACATGTAAGGGCAGCCACTCCCAGCTCCAGTTGTGACAACTGTCACACCTTGTATCTTTCCTCCCAAATGTGCTCTGATCCCAGGTTGCGGTGGGTGATGTGAAAAAAGCGTTTTCCTCCACTTCTGTCCATTTTCCTTCCCTGGAGGGTTTATTGTGTTTGGGGGGGGGGGGGGACGGGGGGGCCCCGGCCGCGGCCGGGTCCATCAATCTACAAAATGTCATGCGGCTTCAAAAATGTTACTTCATCTCTCCTTTTCCCGGTGCCCTTGCTTGTACCCCAAGTTCACCAAGTCTCTTGCTGTTGGAGGTCTATACAGAGAGTGCACTGTAGTTGGGCGAGTTCCCCATTGGTAGGGGCCTTTTGTTACTCTTAAGAGTCAGTGTTTCTGCTTGTCCTTGGCAGCAATGGACACATGCCTTGTATAGATTAGGGGCCTGAGAAGTGAGATAGGATGGAACTCCCCCTTGGGGAATGTGTGAGGCTGCCAGCTCAGTGCCTCTCTGTGAGCCTTATTCTCTTGGAGTAGAGTCTGAGCTAGTGGGTGGGACTGTTTTGTGAATGGCACCCTGTAAGTTGTGCAGTATACAATCTACACAGCTGTACCTGATGGCCTGGTGATGAGTCTCTATCGTTGGCTGAGGAGATCAGAATCTGGAGGTGACCTGCCAAAATGCAATAACATTTAAGTAGGTTCCTGTTGCTCCTGGATACCTGGTCAAAGCCATCTCCCCACCATCTGGGAACTTTTGTGATGATGGCGTGTTAACGGACCTCATTGACAGCATCCATCTTGGCAGACCCTGACCTTGTCTCCCTGCTTCAGCCCCTGTCCCCTCCACTCTGTTCTCCACCGAGCAAATGCAAATCTGATCATGTCTCAGAGGCTTCCTGGTGCTGGCTGGGTAAAATCCAAGCTATTATTCCATTTGTTTCCCCTGAGTCACACTGAACCACCACCCCCCCCAGGGGGAGGGGCAACCTGGACCCCACCGTAGGGCCTTTGCTTCTGCCATGCCCTCCTTCAGGAAGGATCTTGAAGCCGTGTATGAAGAGACCACATATACTGTTTTTACTCAGCCTGAATCGTTTACAGGGGTGGCTTATGGGGGCTGCTTGTGATATTGGGCAAGTTCCCAAGCCCCGTTGGTACTTCATCCTCTGCCCCAACCCATTCTTGCCTGCATGGCTTTTTTGAACCTTTGCTTTTTTTTGTATCATACACCAGAATTCCTGCTCAACACAGAGAACTCAGGTATGACACCCACTCGTACCCCACCGCCCAGATCTCAGCTCGGCTAAACTGATCTCTTTCTTTCTGGGGTGTTTTCTGTTGCTTGACGTCAGAGCTCATTCCACACGTGCCATCTGGCCTTCCTGTTCTTTTTCCGATAATCCTCTGAAAATATGTTAATTATCCTGCTCATGGGATTTTCTCCTCCTTGAACCTTTTAGATCCAGGGCCAGGTTAATTTCCCATGAAGTTCCCCAGAGGGCCCCTTTGCAGGCTTCTGGGGGTTCCATGTGTGAGGCAGAGAGCGGGTTATTGGGGGGCTGCTCCTACAGTAGCGGGGGATCACTGCTGCCTCTAGCCCATAGGGTACCTTTTGCAAACTACAAATGGGGAACCCTTTAGGAGCACACCTTACTGCCACCTGCTGGCAACTTGTTACAACAAACCGACACCACCATGCTGTGCCCTGTGAATGGCTTAGCAGTGGTGCCGTTGTGCGGGTGTGACTGGCAGAGCCCTGTCCCTCCTGGTGGGCTGTCCTCTTACTCTCTCTTTCTGCTGCCTTTTGTCTCCAGGGTCCTGTATGGGAACAAGATCACAGACCTCCCCCGGGGTGTGTTTGGAGGCCTGTACACCCTACAGCTCCTGTAAGGACCCATCTGCAGGTGTCCTTGGGTGACGCCCAGGGAGGGGGCTAGTATTCCTCTGGCTTCTCAGACTAGCCTTGTCAGCCTCTTTGGGGGTGTGGGACTCACTGGGGCAAGGAGCTTGGATGATGGCAGAGCTAGGGGTGCCATGGGGGACTCTGGGACTCTGGCAAGGCCAGAGAGGGAGGGGGGTCAGGTTCAGAGCCGATCACAGGACGCCTGAGCTGAGAGGCTCCCGCGATGCAGCCTGTGTTCCCAAGGAGGTCAGCATGGCTGGGGACAGACTTGACTCCTGCAAGGGGACATCCAGACCCAGCTCAGCCTCCTTCAACCATGAGAGTTCAGGCAAGGGTTCTCTCCCAGAATCTGAGAGGCACGGAACCTAAATGCTCCATCTCAGATACTTGGAAACCCGGCAGACTCTGGAAAGGAGGGGAGCCCCTAAAATGCCTTTGGGAGGAGGCCTGACCACTGTGCTCTCTGCTTCCCAAGAACCCCATGAGCACTTATAGCAGTTGCTTGAAAGGGAGAGGAGCAGTGGAACAGGATGATCCCTCGCTTAGAGAGGGCAGTCGGACTTCGCGGCTTCCTGTATGGAGTGGACATGCAGAGGGCCAGACCCCCTGCACCTGCTCCTGTGCTCTTCTCCCCGAGACAACACATGCTTTGTGCCGGGAGGTGCCCAGGGCGTGTTGATGCAGCCGGATCCGCGCCTCTCCCCTCACCAGCTGGCCCTGTCTGCCCACAGGCTCTTGAACGCCAACAAGATCAACTGTGTCCGGCCCGATGCCTTCCAGGATCTGCAGAACCTCTCGCTCCTCTCCCTGTATGACAACAAGATCCAGAGTCTCGCCAAGGGCACCTTCACCTCCCTGCGGGCCATCCAGACCCTGTGAGTGCCCTCTTGCCCTCCTCCCCTCGGTCCCTGCACTTGCAGGAAGACTTAGCGGGAGGCGACAGCCCCCCAGGGACAGGCAGCTGTCTTGCCCTGTGCCTTTTGCTCACCAGGATGGCCTCTCACAGAGGAAAGAGCACAGATTTGGGATTGGATAGTCCTGGGTACAAATCCCAGCTATGCCTCTTATTAGCTGTGTGACTCTAGGCAACTTAATTTAGCTTCTCTGGGCCTCAGCTCACTCATTCATAAAATGAGGATACTATTTTCTTCAGGGGTTGTTATGAGATAAAAGGGGATGTTTGTGCAGAACTTAGTTCATTGTAAATGTTCCTTAAATGCTGGCTGTAATTAGTAATAATAATATAATATCAATTCTAAGACATCCGTTGTTTCTACATTAACAGCTCTAAGCTGGGATGAATATTACAATCAATGGCATGTCATTTAATTGGCAGGATTTTTTTTTTTAACGTTCATTCATTATTGAGAGACAGAGAGAGACAGAGCATGAGTATGGGAGGGGCAGAGAGAGGAGGAGACACAGAATCCGAAGCAGGCTCCAGGCTCTGAGCTGTTAGCACAGAGCCTGATGCGGGGCTCGAACTCACAAACTGCGAGATCATGACCCGAGCTGAAGTCAGACGCTTAACCGACTGAGCCACCCAGGTGCCCCTAATTGGCAGGATTTAGTTCTTTTCTGCTAATACATAAAATAACAGAGCATCTTGCAACTGATAATATCTTAAACCAGATGAAATACGGTAATAGCAATGATGGCTATAAATTAAAAATTAGAGAGGAACAACCCTAGGCATTTATTTTAATCTTTTACTGAAGGAAATTATAAACATATTCAAAGCAGAATAGTGAGCCTCCTAGAATTCATCGCCCAGCTCTAACTCGTGGCCAGTCTTGTTTCATAATATCCCCTCTTCCTACCTCCCAGACTATCTGGAAGTAAACCCCAGCATCACTCATCATCTATACAGACTTCATACATATGTATAAAAGGCAAAGATTCTTTGAAAACGCAACCACAACACTGTTATTATATCTAAAAATTTAGCACTTCTTTGATATCATCAGATATCGAATTAGCGTTTAAATTAAGCGTCTCAGGGGCGCCTGGGTGGCGCAGTCGGTTAAGCGTCCGACTTCAGCCAGGTCACGATCTCGCGGTCCGGGAGTTCGAGCCGAGCCTGTTTCCGATTCTGTGTCTCCCTCTCTCTCTGCCCCTCCCCCATTCATGCTCTGTCTCTCTCTGTCCCAAAAATAAATAAACGTTGAAAAAAAAATTTTTTTTTTAAAAATAAAAAAAAATAAATTAAGCGTCTCATACATATTATACAGTTTTTAAAATAACTTGTCTGAATCAGGAGCTAAATAAGGCCTAGATGGTACAACTGGCTGATACTGGCTGATGTATCACTAAGTTGTTTTTAGCCTCTAGGTGTCCTCTCCATGGCCTTGTTCCTTGTGCTATGTTAGTCGAAGGCATTGTGTTATTGCATCCATAGAGCTCCCCATGGTCTGCACGTTGCTGGGAGATTACATTCCCTGCGATGTAGCTTCACATTCCCCTCTGTCCTGTCTGTGTCCTGCAGATAGAAAATTCTATCCAGGAGCTTGGTCGGGTTCAGATTTTTTTTTTTTTCTTCTTTAGGCAGGATGACTCCACAGAACTGTGTACTTCCATTGGGAGTCATATGATATCTGGTCAGCTCTCTTTGTGTAATAAACAGAGCCGCTCATTTCAGTGCCTGGGCCCGTTCGTTCATTAGGGATCCTGAAACGGTGATACTGGATTTCTAACATTTCCTTCTTCATTTGATAATGCTGTTGTGGTTATGCTTGAAAAAGGAATCCTTACCTGCAGTGTGACTTGATGAGCCGACCTGTGGGTCCAGAGCCGCATGCTTAATGGACATTTACCATTACTATCGCCATGGCCCTTGTTGTCACTGTCATCCTGCCATTGTTTATCCGCGGGACAGTGGTCTCCATCAGATAATACGTGCACAGAGCACCAGCATACATTAACAGAGGTCAAAGAAAAAGCACAGCTCTTGCTCCCCGGGAACCACGCTCACCAGCAGGGACATTAGCCACAAAGACAAACTTGTTAAAGCCCATGTGCCCACCTGCCGCCCACACCTGCTAACTAATTTTCTTATAGCCAAGGAGAAGGGGATAGAACACTATGGGGAAATCTTGCCAAATACGTGAAATTCAAAGTTACGGGGAGACATCGGCAAGGTGGATTATTTTATGCAGCTGGCGGGATGTCCGAGAGAAGTGCACTCAGGAGATTTCAAGGTCGGGGACCCCCACACAGGAAAGCCTTGAGGATGGGGAATGGGACTGAGGGTCTCATGCAAGGAGCCGTCACCCTCTCAAGGTGGAAAGAGAGCGAACAAATCAAATGGATTGCGCTCCCTGGGGATGGTTTCTGTCTGTGTCCACTTACCTGACTGGATTTCAGAGAGTGCCCGCCAGACGGCATGCCTGAGATCTTGGCCACTGCCCATAGGGCAGTAGTGGGGCACAAAGCTGGAGCAGAATGTTAGAACAGGAAGTCTTCCCACAGGTGAGATCGAAATAGTGGTGGTGACACTGAAAACAACAGTCACTGCTGTTTATCGAGCCCTCACAGAATGCCAGGCCACTGCTCTTTCCATGTATGATCTTACTGAATACTCACAGTGGCCTGTGGAGGGAGGGTCTAGCATCCCTGACTTCACTGATGAGGAAACAGAGGCAGGAGGTCATGTGACTCACTCAAGGTCACACAACATCTTAGTAGAGCAGGGATTTGGTCTCAGGCATCTCTTTCACCATCACTGAGAAGGCAGTTAACTTTCCCCTCAATTGTGCTTTTTTCCATAAGAATAGACCTTATTATTTAAAGGCTGTAAAACAGAACTGGACTTTCATAAACACCTAATGTATATTAACAGCTCAAATATAGTTTGGAATAAGAATAAACGAAATACAAATCTGAGGTATAATCAGGTATCTCAATACAGGTTTGGATGGTTAAACCCCTTTACTGAATCGTGTGTCAGGCCTGATATCAACTCCCCACATCCTGCTTGATTTGTCCGTGGCTCCGAGACCTGTGGCTCGGTGCCTTGTGTCTCAATACTGATTTTGCTGCAGTGTTCCTCGTCCTAAGAGATTTTTCAAAGTTTTTTTTTTTTTTTTTTTTTTTTTTTAAACAGCTTTCATGAAGCTTGCCTGGGTGGCTCGGTCAGTTAAACGTCCAACTCTTGATTTCAGCTCAGGTCATGATCTCACAGTTTGTGGGTTCCAGTCCCCACATCAGGCTGTGTGCTGATGTCGCAGAGCCTGCTTGGGGATTCTGTGTCTCTCTCCCTCTCTCTGCCCTTCCCCTGCTAATGCTCTGTCCTTCTCAAAATAAATAAAATTAAAAAAAATAATTTCATGCGGTATAACTTATATACCATAAAACCCACCTGTTCCAAGTGTACAGTTCAGTGATTTTTAGTATATTTCAATTGTTCAGCTATCACCACAATCAAATTTTAGAACATTTCCATCACTCCCTCAAAATCTCTTGTGTCTCTTTTACAGTCAGTCCCTATTGCCAGCTCATCCCCAGGCAGCCACTCGTCTAATTTCTGTCTTTATAGTTTGCTTTTTCTGAACATTTCATAAAAATGGAATCATCATGATGTGTCATCTTTGTGACTGACTTCTTTCACTTAGCATTGTGAGGTTTTTTTTTTTAAATGTTTATTTATTATTGAGAGAGACAGAGACAGAGACAGAGACAGAGCAGGGGAGGGGCAGAGAGAGAGGGAGACACAGAATCCGAAGCAGTCTCCAGGCTCTGAGCTGTCAGCACAGAGCCTGACATGGGGCTCGAACCCACAAACCATGAGATCGTGACCTGAGCTTAAGTCGGACGCTTAACCGACTGAGCCACCCAGGTGTCCCAGCGTTGTGTGTCTGAGGTTCGTCCATGTGTCAGTATGTATCAGTACTTTGTCCCTTTTTATTTTTTGCCAAGTAATTTCCTATTGAATGGATAGACCACCTTGTGCTTATCTTTTCTAGTTGGTGGACATCTGGATCTCCACTTTGGAATCATTATGAATAAGGCTGCTATGAATATTTGCTTGCAAATCTTTATGTGGACAAATGTTTTAATTTCTCTTAGAATTTCTGGGTCACATAGGAAATCTGTGACGATTAAAAAATCGTCAGTTTTCTGGGCACGTGGCTGGCTCAGTCGGTTGAGAGTCCAACTTCGGCTCAGGTCATGATCTCACAGTTTGTGGGTTCGAGGCTCACGTTAGGCTCCGTGCTGACAGCTCAGAGCCTGGAGCCTGCTTCGGATTCTGTGTCTCCTCCTCTCTCTGCCCCTCCCCTGCTCATGCTCTGTCTCTCAAAAATAAAATAAATGTTAAAAAAAAATTTTTTTTAATTGTCAGTTTTCCTAAGTGGCTATAAGTCCCATTTTATGGTCCTACCAGCAGTGTATTGTAAGGGTTCCATTTTGTCTCCATCCTTGCCAATACCTGGTATCATTCGTCTTTTTGATTATGGCCACCAAAGTGGGTGTGGAGTGGTAGCTCATTGTGGGTTTAATTTGATTAATGATGCTGAGCATCTCTCCCGCAAGATTTTTAGTTGTGACTCCTTGAGTGCATATTCCAAAAAAGACACTGAGAATACAGTCTTCCCTTCCACCTTCTACTGTGACAAATGTTCATGGCCACACATGCAGCACATTTCTGGGTGTGCCTCTAACGTGATGATATTTTTTTCCCAAGCTGGTATTTTTTCCTTCTTCTTGAGCAATTTCCCTTCTCAGCTCCCTGCCCTTTGCAATTATTAAAAACTCTAATTTGTGTCAAATACTGAAGCCTCTTGTCTCTGTGGGTGGTTCAAGTTTTTATAGATTGGTTTTGACACAAATAACCTGTTCTTAAAAAGGATATATTCTACGCCGCACCCCTTGAACATTTTAACGTGTGCCTGAATAACATAATTGGATTGATTTTAAGCAGTTTTCTACCAAGATTGTGATAAAGGGAAGCCATTAGTTCAGGCAGAGGCCGGGCAGTGAGGCATAGGCAGATGTGGTCGGGAGGGTCCCAGAGCAAGCCCCGACTCCTAATACGTTTTCCATCAGCAATGAACTCTGCCCTGGGGAGTCGGCAAACACGTCTTCTCTGCAAATTGACAGTTTGAATAGGGAGACAAATGTGCAACTAGATGCAGAAGGCCCGGCCCACCTGGTGATGCTGACAGGAGCCTGGACTCAGGCAGGCAAGCGGGGACAGTGCCCAGGGGAGTGGCAGGGACGTCTGGGCCAAGAAGGCTCCAACCAAGCATCCCACCTTCATCCAGAGCCCAGGAGGTGATGAACAGGAGAGTGAGTGACCGAGGTCTGAGCTGAGCTGGGTGCAAACCCTGAGCAGCAGTTGTGTCTCTGCCTGCAGAGCCCTGTTGGCCCATCAGGGCACTGGGCTGAGGCCATGAAGTGGACGGCCTGAAGTGATGGCATTAGATGGGCCTCTGAGCTGGCCCCTGCTCTGTCTCCCTGTACTTCCGTGCAGAAGCATTGGCTCTCAGGGACAGTAGCCTGAGCAGGTGCTAGAATATTCTTCCCTGGCTGTCTCAGTTTAGAAAGCAGGACATGCCCAGTGCTGTGATGGCCCAGATGCAGGTCAGCAAGCTGGCTGCTGGGGTGGTTCAGAGGTGGCTGGTCTGAGCCTTTTGGGGGTGGTGAGGGCCCACAAACAGGAAAACCAGCCCTGTGGTTGCTTACAGCAACCCAGATTGCTATAGTCAGCATCACCTGTCAGCTGCCCCCTCCCCACACCTACCCTGCTGGTCACACAGGCAGCCTGGAAAGAGAGTAAGAGTGACTTCCCAATAAGTAGCTATCCGGCCATGTTCTCTGACTTTCCCTTGTGTCAAGAGACATCATGTAAAATGGTCAGGGGGAAGCAGTCCCAAAGGCCTGGGGTGGGAACGGAGATTCCTGTAAGTGAGAGGCTGCAACAGGCACTTTGACACACGTCACCCCAGCTGCAGGACCCAGCCCTGCACCCCTGGCCTCATCCCCTTCCTGACAAAGGCTGTGGAAAGAGCTGCTGTCGTCCAAGGCCACATGGAAGGGACCACCCACATCAAAGACTTCTGGGCACTGACAGTCCTGGGTTCAAGTACCCGCTGTGTCCCCTCACCCATGGAACGATGGGGTGATCTGGCCAGTCTCAAGGTCACTCTTGCCTCCACTGGTGTCTGTGAAATGTCCCAGGGTGGGTACAGGTAGGTAGATGGACAGGGGACAGAGTGAGGCTTGAAGTGGGGAGTGTAGCAGGGACAGCTGGACACCCAGAGCCTGCAGAGATCCTTCCCTGCTGCGATGCCCTGGCAAGACTTCTCCAGCTGATGGGTGTGCCCGGGGGGTGGCCCCAGGTGGTGCATCTCCCCCGGGGCCCAGGCCTGGGCTTGGAGCCACCCGGAGGCAGTGAGGCCCTGTCCAGGCAGAGGTCAGTGCAAGTTTGCAACCCTGTCTCTGATCCCCACTCTGCCCCCTTTGGACAGGCACCTGGCACAGAACCCTTTCATCTGCGACTGTAACCTCAAGGGGCTGGCAGACTTCCTGCGCACCAACCCCATTGAGACGAGCGGGGCCCGCTGTGCCAGCCCCCGGCGCCTCGCCAACAAGCGCATCGGGCAGATCAAGAGCAAGAAGTTCCGGTGCTCAGGTAGCTGCCTGCTTGCCCACCTGTCTGTCCGTCCACCTGCCTGCCTGTCTTCCGTCTGCTCAGGGACCTGGTGGTGTTTTCTGGATGGCTCCAACAGGGGCGTCCTAGGCCACCTGAGACCCTCTCAGAGGGGGTAGTTCCGAGACCATAGACTTGGATCTGAACAGTTGGTCAGCCCCACCCCTCACTTAACTGGGGCTCAGGGAAGGGTAGGCCTGGCTGAAGGTCCCTGAGGGAGGACTCCCGCACAAGGACCCAGGTTCCTCTGCTCCCAGGTCAGTTTGCTTTCATGCTACTGCTTTTCACACTCGAGAAGCCTGGGAGCTCTCCTCAGGGAGAGAGCTGCCTCCTCCAGGCTCTGGGGCAGCAGAAACTGGCTGGGGACAGTGTGAGTCAGCTTCTGAGCCTGGATCCTGGTCAGGAACCGGGTGCCTCTCTGCCCCATCCCCGTCTTGTACCATTGCATATGAGCGTTGCCATGGTTTGGGTGCTCCCTGAGAGGTTCATTTGGGGGTGGTACCACCCCAGAATCAACCTGGCCAAGGAACATCTGTGCTCTGTGGCAAGGCCTTCTCTGCACGGGGACTGGGCGGGTGGGCTCTAGGGCCCTGATTTGGGACCCCAGTGTTATTCCCAGGGTGCCTGCACCTGGGCAGTGGGACTGGGGCCTGTGCTCTTGCACATCCTGGAAGATTCCAGCTTGATGGTGTTTCTGCTTCTCTCCCCAGCCAAAGAGCAGTATTTCATTCCAGGTAGGAGAGTCTGGGGGACCTAGGGGGTTGGGGCGGTGGCAGCTGGTGGGCAGGGGCAGCAGGCTGAGGGGGCTAGGGAGACCCTGCCCTGGGGCCCTCAGCCTCCCGCCCCTGCCCTCTCACCGTAGGCACGGAGGATTACCAGCTGAACAGCGAGTGCAACAGCGACGTGGTCTGTCCCCACAAGTGCCGCTGTGAGGCCAGCCTGGTGGAGTGCTCCAGCCTGAAGCTCACCAAGATCCCTGAGCGCATCCCCCAGTCCACGGCCGAGCTGTGAGGGCCCCCAGCCCCTGCACATCGTCACTGGTCCCCAGTCCTCCTAGCCCTCCTCGATCCACACTGGGCTTTCCCCCGGTCCGGCTCTGTTTGGGACCGCTGGAGACTCCAGCATGGCAGCGGCTGGCTTTAGCAGGAAGCACCGCCCCACCCCTGAAGCCCCTCTGCTTCTGACTCACCGCCTCCAGACCCTTCCAACAATCTCTGGCGTGCAGGGAAGGTCGTCAGCCTGAGCCGGGGTGGCTTTTCTCAACCAGGCTTTTGCCTTCTTCTGGGAGATATGATTCCATTAGATCAAGTTGGATCTTAGGCCATACTCTATTTTTTTTTCTTTAAAAACATAAATTTGTGCACATGCCTATGTGCACGAATAGCTACACATATCTGTCCTTCATGTATGTAAGTTTTCACGGCATTTTTAGTGTTAAAAGTACCCCACTCACCGCCCCTCCCAGCACCATCATCCACCCTTCCTTTGATAAGCGATCAGTTTGCCTTGCCAGATAAATTCTTCGGGGAGCCCCTTTGTTTGAGTCCCAAATATTCTCAATTTGGAAGATACTCTAATGTCTGTCATTTATGAATGTGTAAGTTCTCTTCATTGCCTCTTACAGACGATTAAACAACAATGAGATTTCCATCCTGGAAGCCACTGGGATATTTAAAAAACTCACTCATCTGAAGAAGATGTGAGTTACCCATTGGCGGGGAGGTTGTGGCCAGGACTCTAGCTGGGGAGGGAGAAGGAAAATATTGTGTGTGGGGGGAGTTTCATGGGGGCAGAGCTCCCCTGCAGGGGGCGGGTGCGGGAAGGTGGGGGAGGGTCCGCAACTCCATAATCTTTCTGCCGCCCTCCGTCCAGCAATCTGAGCAACAACAAGGTGTCCGAAATCGAAGATGGGGCCTTCGAGGGTGCGGGCTCTGTGAGCGAGCTGCACCTGACCGCCAACCAGCTGGAGTCCATCCGGAGCGGCATGTTCCGAGGCCTGGACGGCTTGAGGACGCTGTGAGTGTGCGGGCCAGGGAGCAGGGCCAGGCTGCAACGGGCAAAAGCAAGCTAGCGTGTCGGTGTCTGCATCAGGAGAGAGGATGGGAGGCACCCCTCCCGACCCCGGCTGGCGGGAGGAGAGGGGCAGCTGAGGGTGTATGAGGTCTACAGCCAGGGTCTGCAGGGGGCAAATAATCAGATGTTGGTAACCATGGTGAGGCCTGCTTTCTTGTTCCCTGGGGTGTGGGGTCGATGCTTGGTGAAGGGGCGGGTGGGGGTGGGCCCTTTTGGAGGTTCCCCCTCACTGCCCTCTCATCAGGCTGCAAGAGCACTGCACGTGTGTTTAGTTCAGGAGTGGCAGGAGGGCTGGGTGGCCCCAAGGCGGGGACATTGCTGAGGTGACTCAGCCAGTGCGGAAGGGGGAGGAGGGATGGCCCATTATCTCTGGGATTCTGGGATCCCACGAACCAGAGCCCAGCCAGAGCTAACCAGCCTTCGGGACTCAGTAGATCCTGGGGTCACCCGCACCCCCCCCCCCCAAGGGGTGTGGAGCCCCCCCCCCCCCCACGCGGGCGGCACTAGCTCTTCACGTGACCACATAGACCTTTCAAGGGCGCAATAGACCGTGCTGTCCAGTTGGACTTCCTACAGTGGCAGAAAAGTCCCACGTATACACTGTCTAGTCAGTAGCCACGTGTGGCTGTTGACATGGGGCCAGCGCTGTTGAGGCACAACATTTTGAATTTCATTTCATTTTAATTCTTTTGAATCTGAACAGCCAAGGGCCACCAAGGGGGGGGTGGAGCATAGCTCTAGACGACACCCTGCTGGGTTTAAATCCCAGACCGGGGGCGCCTGGGTGGCGCAGTCGGTTAAGCGTCCGACTTCAGCCAGGTCACGATCTCGCGGTCCGGGAGTTCGAGCCCCGCATCTGGCTCTGGGCTGATGGCTCAGAGCCTGGAGCCTGTTTCCGATTCTGTGTCTCCCTCTCTCTCTGCCCCTTCCCCATTCATGCTCTGTCTCTCTCTGTCCCAAAAATAAATAAACGTTGAAAAAAAAAATTTAAAAAAAAAAATAAATAAATCCCAGACCGGCTGTAGGGCTATCCATCCGTTTTCAGAGCGCACATCATGGAATTTGTGTAAAGGAAATGAATATATGAGGGGTTCCCTGTGGGTTTGGGGTTTGTTGTTGTTGTTGTTTGGTTGGTTTGGTTTACAGAAAGGGGATGCCCTTTGTGCTGTGTTTTGCCACCGGCTTCTTTCACACGTGGATCTAGTGGGACTGTTTTCCCAGACTGTTCACATGGGGCTGCCTCATTCTTCTCTATACTTGCCGGGTAGTCCTTGAATGAGGGTGTCGTGGGCTAGTCAGCCAGTCACGTGGGTTCTTTCTGAGGAAGGTGTGGATGGGGCTGGAGGAGAGGGGAAGGGCTGGTCTGGGGCAGAGCCGGTTAAGAGCCCATGAGTGACAGCGCAGGCACAGGAAGAGGAGTGCCATAACCCCTCCAGCCCACACAAACGCCGTTAATTGTCCATATCAACTACTTTCCAGTCTTCTGTATCCACACATGTTCTTGCACATATGCACACACACACACACCCATACACCTGGGTGCTTCCATGTAGGTATTTCTGAACGGAGTCCTAGAATCCATTTTATTTAGCAACCTGCTTTGTCTTAAACACAACGCGAGCACATTTACACACCGTTGAAATTTCCTTTACAACATCATTTTGAAGGACTATGCATTACATAACTACTGGAAATTCTGGCTATTTATTTTTTAATGTTTGTTTTTTTGAGAGAGAGAGAGAGACCGTGTACGTGTTTGCACGTGTGCACATGAGCGGGGGAGGGGCAGAGAGAGAGGGAGAGAGAGAATCATCCCAAGTAGGTTCCACTGCCCTCAGCGCAGAGCCTGATGCGGAGCTCGAATCCACAAACCGTAAGATCATGATCTGTGCTGAAATCAAGAGTCGGATGCTTAACTGAGCGGCCCAGGCACCCCAGAAATTCAAGCTATTTTAATTTTTTATTATGAGTAATGTGATTAATATCTTTATCATGAAATTCTGTGTGCATCCAGGATTATTCCCTATTGATAAATTCCTAAAAGAAGCCTTGCAGGATGAAAGCGTGAGGCCCGTTTAGGGCCTTTGCTGCCTGCCTCTCACTTCCAGGAAGGCCCCAAACCATTCTCCTGCCGGCCCAAGTGTGAAAATGCCCATTCACCCATACCGACCCTCTATTACTATATTTACTATACTATATTATATACTATACTATTACTATATTTATATATTTATATATTACTATATTTATATATTGCTATATTTTTAGTTATTTTGCAGTTTGTCAGGCAAAGATTCAATATTGCTTACATGTACTTGATTACTAGTAAGTTTAAACATTTTTTTTTTTTAATCGGTGTTCATAAACCATTGTAATTTCCTAGTGAATCGCCTATTCTGTGTCCAGCTTGGTTTTGTTTTTAGTTGGGGAGGGGAATTGAGCCAGGTTTTGGAGGGTGAACGCAGACTTAAGCAGATAAAAATGAGGGAAGGGGTCATTCTAGAAGGACACCACAGCCAGGGAAGGGTATGGAGAGGCAGGCCCCTATGCATGCCCGCAGGACAGAGGAGTCAAGGGTATGTCCCTCTCCAGGAAGGCGGCCGGTGCTGGTCTGGGGTTGGCTCCCGCGGGTCACGGTAAAGAGTGTAAACATTATTCCGTGGGCAGTTTGGGAGCCACTGGGGCTTCGGCCCGGAGAGGAACACGACTGGGTTTAGGTTTTGGGCCAGTGTCCCCGGCGTTGGTGCAGAGCGTGGCCTGGGGGCGGGGGAGGCCCTGGGCACCCAGGGAGTGCAGGCGGAGGTCAGGCCATGTGGGCGCTGTGCAGGCAGGGTGGCTGGGAGAGCATCCTGAGGGGGAGCGTGGGGAGGGGAGGGCCCCGGGAGAAGAATCTGTGGGAGGCCCCCGTGGGCAAGGCGCAGGCTGGTGGGTGGCTGCGGGCACAGCACGGGCTCCCCCCTCTCGCCCCCCAGGATGCTGAGGAACAACCGCATCAGCTGCATCCACAACGACAGCTTCACGGGCCTGCGCAACGTCCGCCTGCTCTCGCTCTACGACAACCAGATCGCCACCATCTCCCCTGGGGCCTTCGACACCCTGCAGGCCCTCTCCACGCTGTAAGTCTGGCTCCGGCATCTGAGCCCCAGCGCCCGTCCGCCCGCCCTCCCAAGGGCGGCTACTTGAAAGCACTCACTGGGGGTGTCGGGCCCTGGTGGTCTGTGGGGTCCCGCCACGTCAGAATGCCACGTCTTGGTAACTGCCGGTCATCTGGGAAAAAGCGTGGGTGGCCGCCTGGCCAGTCTGTGGTGGGGCGACAGGGCATTGCAGGGAAACCCAGCCCGGAGGGTGTGTTGCTGGTCACACGGCTGCCTCTTCCAGAAACCTTCTGGCCAACCCTTTCAACTGCAACTGTCAGCTGGCCTGGCTGGGGGACTGGCTGCGGAAGAGGAAGATTGTGACAGGGAACCCGCGGTGCCAGAACCCAGACTTCCTGCGGCAGATCCCCCTGCAGGACGTGGCCTTCCCTGACTTCAGGTGTGAGGAAGGTAAGTCGTGGGGCCCTGAGCGGGAGGGGAGAGGCAGGCGGGCCAGCCCTGAAGAGTTTCCCGTGGGGAGGGGTGGCCCTGGGCCTGGGGTGGGGCGGGGAGCAGGGAGACCCAGTCTTAGTCCTGCGCCTACCGCTGCCTGGGGGTGTTTTCCCATGATTTTAAGAGCAATAGTTGTTGTTTAAAAAGTTATTGTTTAAAAAATGGAAAGAATAGGTAAAAGGAGGAGATAAACGTTGCCTATTATTCTATCACTCAGAGAAAATCACAGTTAACATTTCAGTGTATTTTTAAAAATGTTTCTTTATTTATTTTGAGAGAGAGAGCACGTAGGGGAGAAGCAGAGAGAGGAGGAGAGAGAGAATCTCATGCAGGCTCCACACTGATAGCTCAGAGCCTGACGAGGGGCTCGAACTCCCAACTGCGAGATTGTGACCTGAGCCACAATCAAGAGTGGGATGCTTAACCGACTGAGCCACCCAGGCGCCCCTACATCTTAGTACTTTTTTTAATGTAAATGTGCCTGATCCACTGATCTGCCTCCTGGCGGTTCCTCAGTGCCCCAGACTTGTGGGCTCAGCCTGTCCATGATGTGCAGTGGGACCTTCCCGGGCCCCCATCCTCCACGTGGGAAACCTGGTCACCTCTCACCCTGATGTCCTGTTTCCTCTGGATTCCCCATCTCTTTCCCGAGGCCCTCCCTTCTAGCCCTGCCCGTGCAGAGTGTAGTAGCCCCATCCCGTGACTTTCCGACAGAGCTCCACGCAGGCAAGCAGCTGCCGGAGGCAGATTTGTACCCAGGGTAACAGAGCAAGGTTGCAGCTCAGCCCGGCGGTCCCTGATCTTGAGCCTGGTCGCCGGGAGTTTCCTGTGGGGAGTTCCAGCCCCCCCCCCCCGCCCCCACTTGGCCTCCTCCACCCCGCTCTCAGCCTGCTTCCAGGGGGCAGTTCGGCTCTCAGACTGGCCCATCCAGGCCGCGCAAGGAGCTTCAACTTTCACACCAAGAGAGAAGGTCAGGGTATTTCTCTAAACAAAGTCAATGGGTTTCCTAGAGCAATTTTACTTGCTATTTTAAAAAAGTTCCATACGACTCACGTATATATTTGTATATCATTTTATATAGTAATAACTTCCTAGTCTTTTAAAAAAAATGTTTTTTTAAAATTTAATTTTATCTTCAATTCCAATATTGTTAACATACAGTATTATTTTAGCTTCAGGCGTACAATATAGTGATTCAACAATTCCATCCATCACCCGGGCTTATCATGACAAGTGAAAGCCCATTACCTATTTTATCCGTCCCCCACCCAAAAATTCTGTTCCTTTTTCTTTTTTCTTAAAGTTTATTTATTTATTTTGAGAGAGAGAGAGAGAGAGAGAGAGAGAGTGGGAAGGAGGGGTCAGAGAGAGAAGGAGAGAGAGAGAATCCCAAGCAGACTCCACACTGTTAGCACAGAGCCTGACACAGGGCTCAGTCTCACGAACGCTGAGATCATGACCTGAGCCAAGAGCAAGAGTCAGACGCTTAACCCACCGAGTGACCCAGACGCCCCAAATTCTGTTTCTTTTTAAACCCGACTATATATTTTGGGTCTTTCCTTCTGCCATTAATTATCTTTTGAAAACATTATTTTCTTTTCAAGAAACAATTTCTTTTTACTTTTCTTATCACAAAGTGAAGCATTACCATTTGCTTAAAAAAACAACACACAATCCAGAAGAGTAAAAAGATCACCAGTGTTGGCCTGTTCCAACTTCCCGGACCTGGAATGACTCCTGGTCAGTGTTCCGCCGGGTGACCTTCCAGAGCTCTGCTGTCATGTCCGTGCATCCTGGCAGGCGACTCTGTGCACGTGCGAGGCTCCCCCCGCCCCCCTCAGAGGGGCTCCCTGGAGGGGAAGGGACAGGAGCACTTTTGAGATGTTGCTGCAGTAGACTGAAGTGGTGGAGAGCAGCTGGCTTAGATTCCAGGCCCGTGCCCCTCTTCCAGGCTGGGGGACCTTGGGCCCCTTACTTAGCCACTCTGCCCTTAGTTTTCTCATCTCTGCGATGGGCTGATAGCACATCCACCGGAGAGATGTTTCGAGGATTCAGGGAGTTCACGACGCCTGCACACAGCTGCCCTCCGTAACTGATAGTCTCTGTCACCTGCTTCCTAGTGCCCTCAGCGGCTCCTACCGTGGTGTCCTTATTGTTCCGCCTGCACCCAGTCAGAAGGGAGGAATATTTACTGGGTAGATAAGTGAATAAATGAAGGAGGTGTGATAGAAGGTGCTCAGAGTCTGTGTCGGCCAGATGCGGGTACGGACGCTGCGCTCTGACCAGCCTTCTGAGCCGAACAAGTTATGTAACCTCTCCAGCTCTCAGTAAAGTATAAGACCATTCATAGGTTCGTTTAGCTGATCTATTTTGAGGACTCCTGTGTGCCAGCCCCTGCTCTAGGTGCTGGGCTCCTTCTGTGAGCAAAAAAGCAGAGACCAGTCTCTGTCCCCGTGGTGCTGGCATCCTTTCTGCATCGTTAAAGAGATCCTGTTCGACATATTGTCTGGCACTTAGTAGGTGCTCAAGAAATGGTATGGTTGCCATCCTCCTGCTGTGCTGAGGTCCACCTTGGACCTGAGGCAGAAGAAATTGACCCAAGACCCATCTTAACCTCGAAATGGTCCAAGGGGCTTCGTTCCTAGTGAGGAAGGCATGCAGCCAAGAGGGGACTTACCAGTGCCTGGGGTAGTGTCAGAGAGGGGCTTCTGTTCTGAGATACCCCAGAGCACGGCCCCAGGTATAAGAGGCCCTAAGAAGGCCTGTCCCCTCACTGACGTGGCTTCGCGCCTTCCTCCCCAGGCCAGGAGGAGGGGGGCTGCCTGCCCCGCCCCCAGTGCCCCCAGGAATGTGCCTGCCTGGACACGGTGGTCCGATGCAGCAACAAGCACCTCCAGGTCCTGCCGAAAGGCATCCCCAAGAATGTCACGGAACTGTGAGTAGCCCCAGGCCTGACGGTGGGGGGGGACAAGGTCACCAAGAACAGCTGGTTAGGGCTTGGAGTGAGGGCGTCGCGGGAGACACTGGTTCCAGGAAGTCTTTGAGCTTCTGTCGGACTCCCCTCTGCAGTCACCTGATGGCATGAGTCTCCCACGGCGAGCGCTTGCTCGCTTTAAGCTGAGGCCTGCTTTTAAAATAAGAAGTAACCTTACGTTGGCTGCTTCACCGCAGCTTGTGAGCATCCCCTCCGTCATGAAAACTCTCACACAAGTTTGTTTTCGCTGGCCGCGCATGACGCTACCACGTGAATCTACTATGATCTATGTAACAAATCCCCCTTTGTTGGAGACTTGTTGCCAATGTTTCACTATTAAAAAAAGTCCCCGAGGTGAACATCCCTTCAGTGAGGCTGCTCGTCAAAGAGCGCTGCATTGCTAGGGCACTTGCTGCCTTTTGCATCATGGCCTTCCAGAAAAGCCATCGTCCTCGCGCCCCAGCTGGCCGGGTGTGGAAATGGCCTTTGTGGCCACCCCCGCTGTCCATACTGGGCATCATGCGCTAAAACCTGTGCTGATTTGGATGTGGTATCTGAGCCTACGTGGGGGCATGGATGTCAGTGTGAGTGACAGACAGAGGAGAGCTGGGCTTCTTCCACTGACACCCCCAAATAAGAGGCTGTGGTCCGTCCCCGACTCGTCCTGTCCCCTGGGATTGGTCCCTCCAGGCCTCCGTAGTTGCGCTTTTCCTTCCCTGTGGGGAGTGTGTGAGCTTTTCATTTGTGTTTCTTTCATTACTGGCGAGGCAGGCTGTTTCTTTTTTTTTTTTTTTTCAACGTTTATTTATTTTGGGGACAGAGAGAGACAGAGCATGAACGGGCGAGGGGCAGAGAGAGAGGGAGACACAGAATCGGAAACAGGCTCCAGGCTCTGAGCCATCAGCCCAGAGCCCGACGCGGGGCTCGAACTCACGGACCGCGAGATCGTGACCTGGCTGAAGTCGGACGCCCAACCGACTGTGCCACCCAGGCGCCCCATGGCAGGCTGTTTCTTTACAGGCACACCAACCACTGCAGTCCTTGTCCTGTGTCCCTCGCCCAGTTTTCTATCATCGTGTTAGTGTCCTGCTTCCTCCTTGGTGCCTCCTAGCCACCCTGAGCATAATGTGACAGGTGGAACAGCCTGGCTTCTTTGACTAAGGATGCTGAAGTTCAGAGGCTGGGAAAATCACTTGACTTCTCTAGGCCTCCGTCTTCCCAGCTCTTAAGTGGGGCCACTAGGGTGTGTTGAGAAGAGCCATTGAGAGGATCACGCGAGATGGGTGGGAAGTCACTTTGTATGACCCAGAGTGATGGGTCAGGATGAGTAAAGCCCTGATTTTGCTGCTCTCTGGATCTTTGGGGGTGGCGGTGAGCCATCCTGAGGGCTGCAGTCGGTGGGGGTCCTGGACAGGGAGCCCAACGGGGGTTTCAGCTCCTGGCCCTTGGATCCCTGCTCAGCGAGGATGTCTGGGGGGATAGGGGACCTTCACAGCATCTTGAATCCCAAGCTCCACCTTGTAGACATGGGGCACCTTAGGGAATGTTACAAGGACCTTTGGTGGGCTTGGCTTTGAGGACAACAACGTGGGCAGCAGTGTGTATAGTGGGTCCCAGAAGGGAGGCCAAGGTGGAGGAACAGATGGAGGCAGCTGAGGAGTCCAGGCGTGGGTGACAGTGTGCATTCAGGGGAGATGTGAGAGCGGAACACGGCACATGAGCAGAGACCAGTGGCAGGAGAGTCAGCAGCTGTGGGGTGCTGTTGAGTGAGTAGGAGAGTCACCTTGAGGGTCCTGAGCCTGGGTGGTTAGCATCATGGTGTGATGCTGAGGGGGCCAGGGGAACCAGTTTGGGTGTGAAAGCCCTGAGGTCAGGTTTGGGCAGGTTTGGGTCTGGGGCTCCCACGGGACCAGCCAGCAAGTGGAGGGAGGGCCTTGCTAGCTGGTGAGGGGCCTGGCAGGTGGACCTGAGGGGACTAGTGGCAGATCTGACCCGTCTGGCCAAGAAAACTGCAGGGCAGAGAGGGGAGAGAGAGGAGCCCAGCATTGAGCCCTGGGTAGCGCCCGCCAGCAGGGAGGAGGCTGAGAGGGCGAGGCAGCGGCAGAAAGGAAGCCAAGGGAGGCTTTGTGTGTCAGAGCTTTTACCGAGTTCTTTGGGTGGCATCTACCCACATGCCTAAGAAACTGCATCTTTTCTCCTCCAGTTAGTGATTCTGGGCCAACTGTGTGGTCTGCATGTAGGAGAGGAGAGGAACTAGAAGGCCCTGGCTGCAGGGGAGGCTCCCCTAGCACCGCACTAACTGTTGTGTTCTGTCCTGTAGTTACTTGGATGGGAACCAGTTCACGCTGGTTCCGGGACAGCTGTCTACCTTCAAGTATCTGCAGCTTGTGTGAGTATTCGGACCTCTGGAGGATCCCAAGCCTGCCTTAGAGGATGGCGGGGGCGGGGGTGGGGGTGGGGGCGCATTGGTATCTAACCCTCTGGCTCCAGCTTTTCTGGAATTCCCTACCACTCGGCTTCCAGCTCATCTGGTTTTTATTTTGCCCCTTCCCTCCCTGAATGTCAGTGCATAGAACTGTGTTGCCACCTAGTGGCCATGCTTGGGAATGGCATGGTTCCTGGCTCCCTTGAGTTGGACCCTGTCCACTTCTCCCTAGCTTGTCACCCCAAGCCTCCATCTGGGCTGAGAATTATTGTTAATGAGGGTCATCCTGGCAAAGGAAGGGGGCCAGAGCAGAAGTAGAGGCTGATGGAAAACGCAGTCCATCCTTGGCCCCTAAACCAAACATGAAATACGACAGCTACAAATACACATCAGTGACTAAGTTTTTCTTCAGGCTAACATCTCTTTTTCTGTTATTTACACCTTTGAGCCTTTCCACTCCATGAAAATATATGAACTAAGCCTCAGAATAAACTTCATTTCTTCTCAGCTCTCCAACCTAATTAACACCTCTCTCCAATTGTCTTGGTGTGCTTATTGGCTAGATTCTCCCAGAAAGAAGTCCAGAGAACATTCCCTGTTAGTTTGGCTTGGAGCAGTACTACTACTCAAAGTGTGGTCTATAGACCAATGGTCACTAGGGAACTGTTTGTAATGGGTCCACAATTAGATAAGAAACTTGCACCAGAATGTAAATCAGTGTCTTTCTTCCATCACTGAGAAGTGTCACTATGAAAAAAGCGTTCGCTAAACTAAGTTGTGTGTTTAGCGTCATAGGTGACTGCACTTTGGCACAAGGTCCTTGTTGTGGGATATTCAGTTCAGGGACTGGCTACTTTGAGTAGCACAGAATCTTGAAGCTCCGGTGGATCTGTCTTTGCTAAAGACCTAGCAGATGTGTTTTGACTGTTCCAATGGGGTGAGGGGTGGGAGGAGGGCGGTGATTTGGTGGCTGGTGACAGAGTAGCAAAGACATAGACGGCTTTTCTCTGGTCTAATTGGAGGCAGCTACACTGGTGGCTTGGATACCTTTGGCAGGAAAGGAGGGAGAGAGGGCCGATGCGGGGCCAGTCCTTGCCAATCAGAAGCAGGGACCACGCGGTGTGCCGAGAGCTCAGAGAGGAACTACAGTGTGGCCTGAGAACAATAGACCGGTCTTAAATGAAATGAGTTAGAGGAACATTTACTAAGAGGAAATGAAGTCAGGGCATGTGTGGGGGCCGGGGCAGAGGCAGAACTCACCAGTAGGCAGAGGGAACAGGGGCAAGAGAATTTCAGGAAGTGTAGCAAATCTATGCCAGGCACGTGGGAGGCAGTGAGGGAGAGGTGGGCCAGAGCCCGGAGCACCTAGCAGGTGGCTGGGATAATTTTTTAGGCAAATGAGAGCCACTGTGGGATTTGGCAGAGAAGTGACCTAGTCAGATTTGTGTCTTAGAAAGATTGAGGTGGTGCCCGCCCGTGTGGAAGATGGATAGAAATGGGGCAAATTTAGGGGAGAGATGAGATACAAGTCTGAGACAGAAGCCAGGAAAAGAGATGGCTTGAGTAAGCAGAAATGAAGGAGGAGGCTGAGAGAGAGGAGCTGGGGGGGGGGGGGGGGGGTCAGTTAGGGCAGTGTTTCTGGGTCCTTGGGGCTGTGGACTAGGTGGGTAGGGGGTAGGAAAAGTGCAAGATGTGGACTGGAGCTGGACTGTCTCTGGAGGGGAGTTCAGAGGCGAGGGCACTGTTGCACGTGGTGGGGAGTGAAGCCAGGAGCTTCCCGAGGCTCCCAGAGTGGACTAAAGGAAGAGGGTCAAGAAGGTAGGGTTGTCTGGGAAAGAAGCTTTACCAAGAGATGGAGGAGGCACGGCCAGGGAGGTGGGGGGGTGGTGGTGTGGGAAGACAGGTGTCTGAGGATGGATGGGGTTTGAAAGGAGGTTTGAGAAGAGGGGTATCAGTTGTGACGGGGGGGGGGGGGTTACTTGATCACCCTGCTTCATTTGAAAAAAGGTGGTTATTGTCCCCTTGGTAGGACGGTAGGAGAGCCACGGAAGGAGCCTGTGTGAAGTACTAGCTAGAGAGAAAGCACAGAGCCCACTAGATCTGGTAGTTCCTTGGTGGGAGCATTTCCACGGTGGAAGGGGGCATGAGCCAGTCTGTCCTTGTGGGGGACAGGGGTGGGGTGGGGAAAGGCAATGGAAACATGTAGCCCTGAGGACGCAGCGGGAGTTCAGGGAGCAGAGCAAAGGGCTGTAACTATTTGTGAACCAAGTGCCCCTCTCTACCACCACCCCAAGCCCCTGCAGCCACCTGGCTGGGGTGGGAGGCGGGCGGGGGGGGGGGGGGGGGGGGGGGCATGGACAGAGTGGGAGAGGGGAGGAGCCTGTAGCAGAGAGCCGGGATTGGGTTCTTCTTTCTTCTAAGCAGTGATGCTTTCGTCTTTTCCAGGGACTTGAGTAACAACAAGATCAGTTCCTTGAGCAATTCCTCCTTCACCAACATGAGCCAGCTGACCACTCTGTGAGTCCCAGTGGTGGGGAGGTGGAGAGAGGGCACGCGCGCTGTGTCACCGAGACTTTCTCCAAGCCCCACTGGTCACTCTTCATCTACCAGGGAGTGTGCCTGGCCTCGCCAACCAAAAAGAAAAAAAAAAAAAAACCCAAATTTTTTTATTGTGAAATATAGCATACATACAGAAAAATGCAAAAAAATATAAAGTACAATTTAACAAATAACCATAAAGCTAGCACATGTGTAAATACCTAAGGCACAAAACGGAACACAGCACGCCCAAAAGTCCTTCCCCCAGCCCCTTCTTGATCATTTGTTCCCCCCTCCCCACCGTCTCCAGGAAGTCCCTCCCCTGACTTTTATGGTGATCATGTCTTTGATTTTCTTTATAGCACTGCCATCTACATATGCACTTCTACACAAATCGGTTTTATTTTTATGTAAATTGAATCATACAGGATGGTTTTGTTTTTTTTTTTTTTTTTGTACCTGGCTTATTTTATGTAGCATTATGTTTGCGAGGTCCACTCATGTGAAGCCGCAGTCTGGTCATTTTTACTGCTGTGTAGTATTCCTTTGTAAGAATATGTCATACCTTCCTTACCCATCTCACTATGGATGGATAGTGGGGTTGTTTCCAGTTCGGACTATTGTGAGCGGTGCTTCCGAACACTTTTGTGCCCATATTCTGAGTTGTTTTAACGATCGCTTTAATTACATGCCAAGCAATCAGTTGGAAAGAATAACAAGCAGCCCGTATACTGGCCTGCAGCTTACGGGGGTATCTCACTCCCCTTCTCCACACCTCATTTTACAGATAATGTGCCAAGAACCTAAGAACTTTCCCTTGGGCTCCACCGTGGTCCAACATTAGAGCCAGTACCCCCAAAAAAGGATGGGGTCGTGACCCAGCCAGACCCCCAGGAGCAGAAGGTGGGCCCGAGGCCATGAAATTCTGGTTCTAGGTTACCCACCTGCACTTACTTGCTCCAGAGTCTTCTCATCAACTGGTTCCCATTTCGAAGTCTTTGTGAGCCTGGATGTGAAGCTGCCATCAGCCAGGGAGGTCCTGCCCACCAGGGGCCGTTTGGCAATGTCTGAAGCATTTTCGGTGGTCAAAGCTAGAGCAGGGGCAGGCGAAGCCCCCAGCACCTTGTGGGCAGAGGCCAGGATTTTACCCCTACACACTGTAAAATGCCCAGGGCAGCCCCCCAACAAAGAATTGTTGGTAGTGCTGGGCTGAGAAGTCCCGGTCTCAGTGGTTCCGGCAGCTGCCGGGGGAAACAGAACCCATTCCTGTGACAGGAGCACACCCCTGCTCTCATTATTATTTGAAAATAGCCCTAGTGGGGCGCCTGGGTGGCGCAGTCGGTTAAGCGTCCGACTTCAGCCAGGTCACGATCTCGCGGTCCGTGAGTTCGAGCCCCGCGTCAGGCTCTGGGCTGATGGCTCAGAGCCTGGAGCCTGTTTCCGATTCTGTGTCTCCCTCTCTCTCTGCCCCTCCCCCATTCATGCTCTGTCTCTCTCTGTCCCAAAAATAAATAAATGTTGAAAAAAAAATTTTTTTGAAAATAGCCCTAGTGAGGTACAGTCAGCATAAAAGAAACTGTACATGCTTGCGGCAAATAAGGATACATCCTGACTTACGTTCACGTCCTTGGAACCATCACCACGATGAACACAGAGACCCCTTCCGTCACCCCCAGAAGCCTCCTCACACCCCTTCTGCCCGGCCCCTCCCAACACCCCCGTCCCAGGGCCGCCACCATTCGGCTCTGTGGGTGAGTCCGCATCGCCTAGGGTTTTGCATGTTTGGGATCGTGCAACGATACTCCTTTTTGTTTGGCATCTTTCAACCCACACAGTTACTCCGAAATTCCCCCATGTCACCGCACGTATGGGTAGTTCCTTCCTTCTTGTCAGCGACTAGTGATGTCCCACTGTATGGCTGCACCAGAGTGTCCCTGTCCCTCCGCTGACGGACATCTGGAGCTATCATGAGTATCGCCTCCCTTGTTGTCAACCTGCCCATCTGCCCTTGGTGGATTCATTTATTTGGAAGCATTTGGGGAGAGTGGGTTAGCCTGTGGACTCTGGAAACTGAGAAGCTGAATTAAAAACCCCGCTTACTGACTTAATTACGCCACCCTGGCGAAGTTCTTTCACCTTGCAGGGCCTCAGTTTCCCCATCTTTACGACGGGGGTAGTCATGGTGCCCTCGTCACCACCACAGCTTCCCAATGTTAGATTACTAGCTGGGCCTGGACCTCACCGGTCCGCTCTGGAAGTGAGGCAGGTCCTGGTCCGGTGTCCACTTCACGGGGACCCTGCCTCTGGCCCTTGCTGGAGTGGCCTCCACGAGGAAGTGCACCCAGTCTCCTTACTGAGGCCTCCCTGGGAGCCGGGCACCGCGCTGAGGGCTTCACCTGGGCCATCTCCCCTTACCCGCAGAAAAACCCTATCAAGTTGTCATTGTTTTTGTCCCTGCTCTGCCGCTGAGGGAGCTGAGAGGCATAAAAGGGTTAGGGGACAGGCCCGGGTCACAGGGCTGACTAGGCCAGGAGCTCAGCCCACACCCTCTTCCACGCTCAGGCCTCCCTCATTTTGCTGCTGAGCCAGCCTGCAGGGGCCTGGTCAGCAACATGGCGCCCCCCACCCCTGTCCTGCTCCCTCCCTCACCCTCCCCCTCATCCCACAGGATTCTCAGCTACAACGCCCTCCAGTGCATCCCTCCGCTGGCCTTCCAGGGGCTGCGCTCCCTGCGCCTGCTGTAAGTCTCTTCATTCTTCATTCCTCTAAAGAGACCCACCCCACAGAGGACCTGCAGCCCACCTGGTGGGTAGAAATGTCTCCATGTCTGTGGCCCCAGCAGAGCCAACAGTGTCCAAAGCTGGGAGGCCTGTCCATTTCCATTGAAGCCCCTCACGGAGGCTGAAGAGTGAACGGAAAACTCTGAGAAATGGGGGTTGCTGTCTGCCCCACTTTGTGTTTTGGGGGAGCAATGGGAGGTGGGGGCATCCAAGATAAGGTAGCCTCTTGTTTGCATGTGAGTTTCCGGTTCCAGTGGAGATTGTTGGCAAGAGATTTGTGAACCTTTCCTAAGAATTCCCACTGGGAGTTTTTGCCCTGTGATCAAAGTCCTCTGTCGCGGCTGTTATGAAGGCCTCTCAAGTATCTGCATGAATCCTCCGGCAGCCCTGCCTGGGGCAGGGTGACATTCTTTATCCCCAATCTACGGCTTGCCATAGTAACTTTTTTTTTTTTTTACCAGGAAGGACCTTCCCCCCCTACCTCCCCCCCACCCAGACTTGCTGGCGGAGTGAGGGAGGGCACAGGGTCAGGGCCTTGCGTTCCATTTGTCATGTAAACGGAAATGGTGCTTTGAGTTATTTGTGATGGCAAAAAGAAGTCCCCCAGAAGGGCTGCGGCACAGGGTTATCTACTTGGATTACGAGGCGCTCCCTCTCCCTTGCCGGTAGCCGGCAGGGTGGGGTCTCTGAGGGGGGCACCGGCTCCCTCTAGCATTGACCTTGACCAAGACCCAAGGATAAGCATGACACACTCCGTCAGTTCTCAAGTCTCTGTCCCTGGACGAGGCACTGACAGCCTCTTCTCTCCTCAGGTCCCTGCATGGCAATGACATCTCCACCCTCCAAGAGGGCATCTTCACAGACGTGACCTCCCTGTCTCACCTGTAAGTAACCCCGGCCCAATTCTCGAGGCCTCTTTGGATGTAAAAAGAACTTGTATTCCAAGAAACATGCCCCCCCACCATCTTCTGTAACTGTCAAAGTTTGTGGCTTTTGCCCTGAAACAAGTTTAGCTTGTGAACTTCAGATACTCCCCATCTCAGACTCTTACACACTCGGTGTTTCATCAACACAGCAATGGAATCTGAGAACGGTTCTTCATACGCAGTAATAAAAGTGGCGATGGCCATTTATTGACCGCCTCAGCTAATTTAGTCCTCACAGCGATCCTACGGCATAGGCACAATTATTCCTATCCTACACACGGGGAAACAGGCCCAGAAAGTGTGAGAAGCTTGCCCAACGTTGCATAGGTGGTGGGGGCTGGGGTCTTCTGTCTCGAAAGCCCATGCTCTTAAGCAAGACACCACACTTGGGCCTCTCCCTTCACGGGGTGGGGGATAAGCTCTGGAAATTTACTGCCCCCAAGAAGTGGTATAATGAGATGTAGAATTGCTTCCAAAACCATGTAGCTGGCAGTACTATGTGGATGTTTAAAAAGCAGTATGCCCAGTTCCTCGCAAGGGTAAATGTGGAATTACCCTGTGACCTGGCAATTCTACTTCTAAGTGTGTACCCCAAATAGTTGAAAGCAGATTCTCAAAACAGATACGTGGGGCTCCTGGGTGGCTCAGTCGGTTAAGTGTCTGACTCTTGATTTCGGCTCAGGTCATGATGTCACAGTCATGAGACTGAGCCCATGTCTCTCTCCCTCTCCTGCTACCCCCTCCCTCATTAATGCTCTAAACAAACACACAAATAAATCTGAAAACAGATACTTGTACGACCCATGTTCATAGCGGCATTATTCACGCAATAGGCAAAAATCAGAAAGCACTCAAGTGTCCATTGATGGATGAGTGGATAATGTGATATAGACATACAATGGGATCTTTTTTTTTTTAATTTTAAAGTTTATTTTGGAAGAGAGAGAACGAGCAGGATAAGGGCAGGAAGAGAGGGGGACAGAGGATCGGAAGCAGGCTCTGTGCTGACAGCAGGGAGCCTGATGCGGGGCTCAAATTCATGAACCGTGAGATCATGACCTGAGCTGGAGTCAGACACTTAACAAACTGAGCCACCCGGGCGCCCCCATACAATGGTATCTTATTCAGCCTTAAAAAGAAATGAAACTCTGTCACCTGCGACAAACATGGATGAACCTTGCAAACATGCCAAGTGAAATAACCCAGACGTTACAGGACAAACATCGTATGATTCCACCAATACGAGGCCTAGGAAAGTCAAATCAAAGCTACAGAAAGGAGAATGGTGGCTGACAGGTGCTGGGAGCAGGGGGGAAATGGGGGATTTTTGTTCAGTGGGTACAGAGTTTCTGTTTGGGGTGATGTAGAGTTTTAGAGCCAGATCGTGGTGATGGTTGCACAACATTGTGAGTGTTCATTGATGCTACTGAACTGCACACTTTTGCCATTTGGAGAAGATGGGGAAAGACTTTCTAGGAGGAGGGAACAGCATGGGCAGAGGCGAGAAGGCAAGAAAGTAAATGACATATTCAGGGATGCTGTGTTGTCCAGCATAGGACATACAGGGTTTGGTTGGGCAAGGAGTGTGGGGTCGGAAGAGACGAATCTGGAAAGGAACATTGAATTCCATTGTGAAGGGCCTTTTGTGTCACGCTAAAGAGTTATTTTACAGATAGAAGGGAATTGTGGAAGAATTAAGTCGCAGAAAACTCCTGGAAAGCTGTGGTGACATGTGGAGGCTGGCTGCATGGGATGAGGCAGGAGGGAGCCTGGCTGGAGATGGTGGGTCAAGACAAAGGCCAGGCCAGGGCTGTGTGGATCACTGCTCTCGGTGACTCCTGGTCAACAGGGCCGTGTTTCCATCTGCATTTGGTAGTTAGTGGTGGTGAGCTCAGTTTTGCGGATGTTTGGAACTCTGAGGACCTAAATTAGAGACACTTCTCTCCAGAGGGCATTTGTGCTTGTCTTCACAGGCACCAGGGTCTGCCCTGCTCTGGGCCCACGCACCGCCTTTCCTCACCCCCCCACTATGACAAGGGCCTGCTTTAGCTGCCCACGCCCCCAACACCACTTGCCAGGCAAGGCCTCTTCAAGCATCTGGTCCACCTTTCTTGCCTTTGGATTCCCCCTTCACGTATCTCCTGTACTTGGGACTTAAGTGTGCAGTTGACTACCCGTCCTTCTTCCTGATGAAAACTGAACAATATCCAAGTCCATTCCGATTTTGACTCTAGCTCAAAATCTAGAGGCCTCGTTTTTCAAGGGGGAGGTGGGAACAAACAGCATGTTTTCTACAAACAAAAAACCAGAGCTGCCAAACAACTGTTGAACCAGACGCATCTATAAATTCAGACTTTCTTTAGGAGAACAGTGACATCAAGCCAAAAAGCCAGATCCAATCTGGAAGAAATAAAGCAGGAGGTAGAGATCCGTTAAGCAGCAATTGTAGAACAGGGCGTCGGCATTGCGGATTAGATGTGTTTGTTCACTGCATCCAAGCCCCTCTCTCTACAGGGCAGCATCTGCGTGAAAGAAAGCTTCCAGTGAAGCAGCGTCACGAATAAGGTCTGCCCTTCATACCCAGGGTCTCAAATGGAACTAGGCAGCAGCCTGGGACTCGTGCGTGTGCTTGTGTTCAGGTGTGGGTGCACGCGCGGTACTGAGGACACGTGTACATGTGCACACACGTGTCCACCATCTGCCCCACACGGGAGAGCCATAGCTGTTCCATAAGGATTTCTCGAGCACTTGCAAGGAGTCAGGGAGTGGTACCAGGACGGCGTAGGCTCACCGCATTCTGCTTGGCTTCACAAGGGCCGTGTGCAATCTGAAGCAGGGGGAGGCACCCACGGCTCTGTAACAAGTCAGGGGTTGCCCAAGAGTTAGCATCCAGATGGCTCAGAGCCTGGAGCCTGTTTCCGGTTCTGTGTCTCCCTCTCTCTCTGCCCCTTCCCCGTTCATGCTCTGTCTCTCTCTGTCCCCAAAAAATAAATAAACGTTGAAAAAAAAAAAAAAAAAAAGAGTTAGCATCCAGAGTCCCTGGCTCCTGGAGTGCCCTCTGTTCCTCCTGTGACTCTTGCCCGGGCCTCTCCTCTTCACTAGCAGTATGTGGGAGGCGGGGTGAGCAGGTGCAGTGGAGGCTGAGGTCCACCACATTCAGTCTCCTTGAACTTCAGGAATCAGGACGCGTGGCGTTAGGTTCTTTGTTCTGCCATCGACTTGCAGTGGGATCCCAGACAATTCATTCTTCTCCTTGGGCCTCTTTCTTGCCTGTACCAAGGTTATTTCTAAGGTCCACTGTGGTCCATATGCCATAGTGATTGTAAGCGTCCACACTGCCCTGGGTTCGCTCTGCTGTGGTTTACTTTTATATTTACTTTGCAGTTAGTTCAATTTTCATCCATTTGTCCGTCCATCCATCCATCCATCCATCCATCCATCCATCCGTCTCTTCATCAACAAATATTCACTGTGTGCCAGATCCCGTGCCAAGGTTCTCCAACATCTTTCATCATTTCTATAATCTGGCATTTTGTTGCCTCTGATTTACTGCATGCTGGGAAGCTAGATCCCGAATTCACTAAGAATGCTGTGTGAAAAAGTAAATATGGTGGGGCACCCGGGTGGCTCAGACAGTTAAGTGTCCAACTCTTGATTTCAGCTCTGATCATGATCTCACAGTTCATGTGATTGAGCCCCCTGTCAGGCTCTGCACTGACAGCTCAGAACCTGCTTGGGATTCTTTCTGTCTCTCTCTCTCTCTCTCTCTCTCTCTCTCTCTCAGCCCCTCCCCTGTTTGAGTACCTAAGTGTGCCCTCTTTCTCTCAACATAAAATAAATAACTTTAAAAAGTAAATATGGAATGATTAAGTAGATCATACTATGCCCACAGGACAGAATAGCAAGTAGTTAATTGTAATTACGGCATCACAATTTACTATTTGATGACAACACAGGATAAAGAAGACTGTATACTCTTGATTTCACTGAGGTACACGTGTGAACACAAGAACTGGAAGGAAATCCACAAAAATTAAACTGGTTACATTTCTGGGATGATGGGGGAACTCTTTTCTTTTTGCATTTCCTTTGCTTTCACAGTGGGCTTTGTGCATTCTGCATGGTCCTGGCAGGTGTTCATTCGCAAACGGGTGTCAGGCACAGCGGGGGTCATGGTTTCTGCTCCCGGGGAGCCTCAGTGCAGCGGGAGACAGTGATGCACACAAATAGATTGCCCGAGAGGAGGGTGGGCGGAGGGGGTATAGCTCAGGTGAGGGAGACGTGGAAGTTTCAGTATGTGCTAAACTCTACTGTTGGCCGCTCTGTGAAACAGCACAGGAAAAGCTATTTTGGTCCCCGTTCCGTTAATGGAAGCCCAGCGGGGCCTTGGCAGGAAGACACCAAGTATCTTCTGTTTCAGCTATTTCCAAGATACACCAAAGATCAACACCACAGGATTATTGCTACTTTTGCCCGGGTGTCAGCCTGAACCCACAGTCCTTTTGGATCAACGAGCGGCCTGGCTGCGGTCCCCACCGCGGCCCTCACTCAGCCGGGCCTGTGACTTGCCACTCCACACCGAGCTCGCAGTCACTCCCGGTGGGAAAAGTGGCCCCCAGGTGAAACCACTGAAGTGGTCTCAAAACCCCAGCCTCTGGGTGAACCAAAGTGTGAAAGGTTGAATTCGGGTGTGGCTCCGAGTCTGTTCTCCATAGAAACAAGGAAAATACATTGGCCCCACTGGAATTTACTTTTGAAGAGCTTTATATTGACTTTGGTGCTTTCTGTTATTCTTTATTTCTGCTTTTATGTGAAGAATCGGAAAGGGACACTTGGATTTGAGGCGCACTTTTCCTGCCATTTATTGAGGGGCTGCTCTCTGGGGACTGGAACTGTGGCAATCCTGGCCTGTCAAGGCATCCACGGTCACGGTGACCTCGGCCGCGAAATGAGCTACAGGACTTGAAAAAAGTCACTCGTAATACACTTTAAATTCGTGGCCCATTACCAGACCACGACCCTGCGGTGCATTACAAAACATATTTTACAATAAATTCTACATTTGCCTCTTGAATAACATAATCGCATTACCTTGCACTTTTTACGTGAAAACCATTACTCTGGTTCATGTAACCATTTTAGAGCACACTTTTTGGTATTCCTGTGCTTTTTAAAAAAGACTTTGTTGTTGTTGCCGTTAACACACTGCAGCGTCAGAAAATCAAGGCACCCCAGCTTCCTGTACCTCTGAGCGGCCCCGGCCCCGTTCAGTGGCAAAGGGAAGGCGTCTCCGCTGTCCTGTGAGCCGGGCTGGATGTTGTCAGCAAATCAGGACAGAAAAAATTAAACACACGTTGAGGTTGAACTGGCCTTCTTTTCCACGCTGCGTTATTCCCTTGGTGCCCATTTTAGGTTATTGGTGCTTGTCTTTCTGCCCTCCTCCAGGCTGCAGGCTCTTTAGCGCGTCGTCAAGTGAGCCCCGGAGATGTGAGGCGGGCTGCTCAAGGTCACCGGGCAGGGCAGCGAGCAGCTGCGCCGGCCCCAGTCCAGGTCTCGCTCAGCCGCTTTGTAAGACTGCGAGGTCGTCAGCGGTGCTATTTTGGGGAACTCCTGCTCAGGGTTGCTGCTGCTTTCATCAGACCGAACGCACTTCGGGGGGGTCCACGTCCTCTCTGCTGCCCAGAAACAGGTGGAAGAGGGCAGCGCATCTATTTGGTGCTTAATAAATGAGCCCAGTCTCGCTAACGTCACGCGGCCTTATATTTTCAAAATAACGTTGATATAAACGAACCTCCGGCCCAGGCTCTGATTTTTCTATTTGCTAGGCCGAGGAACTCTACCCCCTACCCTCCCCTGCCCTGTCTCTGACCCATCTCTAAATCTCCCGCTGTGAGTCAGTGAGATGCTGCAGTTGTCCGCTGGTTGGTAAACCCTACAGAGTTGGCTGTGTGGTGTCGGTGTCGGGCGGGGATGGGAGGGAGCGGGCATGGCCTTATGCCGCAGGCGGGTGTGAACCGATGCCACCTCGTTTTGGAGGGCCTGTGAACACCCAGCATGCATATCCTCCGCGATCTAGAAGTAGAAGCCTGCTTCTGGGCACCTGTTCTAGAGCAATGCTCACACCTCCCAAAGAAGCATGGACAAGAGTATTCGCTGCCTTTGGAAACAACCAGGATGCCTGGCAACAGGGACATTGCTCAGTAAGCTAGATGTCCATTACTTTGGGATGCCAGGAAGCCCTTGGACAAAATGAGGTGGATCCATTTATGCTGATCTGGAAGGATCTCTAAGACATGTCACTTGGTGACAAAAAGCTGCCTGGGGACGATGTGCAGTAGGTGGATATAATTTGTGAAGAATCTTCTACGTCGCTATGGGAGAGGAGCGGGAAGCCACACGCCTGAGCGCGGTGACCATGTGGCCGTATGGCCATGGGTCCTTCTGACGTGGTAGAGGCACCGGGTGCAGCTTTTCTTTGTGATGTGGGTATAGTGTAGTTCATTTCAGGCTGTTACAAACAAGGCTGTGATCAGTCCCACCGCACAGACACCTTTATGCACCTGTAGAGGTGTATCTGTGAGATAAACTTCCAGGAACAGAATTGCTAGGTTCAAAGGCAACTGCATGGGTGATTTGATAGATATCACGAGGTTCCCTCTGTCAGAGTTACACCATTTTGCTCTCCCGTCAGTAACAGGAACATGCCTTTCTGAAAAAAATGAAGGTGATATTCACATAAGATCAAATGAACCATTTTGGTGTGTAAAATTCATGGCATTTAGTATGTTTACCACGTCATGTGAGGTGGAGACTTCTGTGCGCAGTTTGTCAAAGTAGTTTAGACTGAGAATGCGTTCGTGTGCTCCTTGCTTAGTTAAAAATGAAAAGAAGAATAACACTATGGGCTTCAGAGTCAGATCCAGACCCTGGATCCAGAGCCTGCCCTTCATTCGTTGTGTGACCCCAGGGAAATGACTTATCCCCCGTGAGGCTCAGTTCCCCCTGTTTGAGGTGGAGGAGAGAGCTTACCCCGTGGGGCTCGTGAGGATGTCGGATGCTTGGCTGTGGGAAAGCAGCTGGTTCATCCCAGCGGTAACTGGTGACTCCTTCCCCTCCGTGCTCTCTGGAGACGAGACACTGATGGCCTCTGGCCCCAACGGCGCCAGTTCAAGTCTCACCTCCCCGCTTTGTGCCTCAGCCTTTCTGAGACTGGTGCAATGTGCGCAGTGGGGAGAGTGGGGTGTGGGAGGACTCGGAAGCCAACACGTAGGAAGTGCTTAGAGCAGCACTGGCTACACAGGAAAGGCTCATGTAAGGGGGCTGTTGGGATTTTTGCCAGCCCCTGGCTGAGTGCGCCCGGTGGGTGAAGGAGCCCATTATAGATGCCTGCTTCTCTCTGCTCTCTGACTCAGGGCCATTGGTGCCAACCCTCTGTACTGTGACTGCCACCTCCGCTGGCTGTCTGGCTGGGTGAAGACGGGCTATAAGGAACCGGGCATTGCCCGCTGTGCTGGGCCCCCGGACATGGAGGGCAAGCTGCTCCTCACCACGCCTGCCAAGAAGTTTGAATGCCAAGGTGAGGCCAGGAGCACGAGAATGGGGTGGCGGGTACAGGGTTGCATCCCGCCCACCTGCTGCTGGGAGCCCATGAGACCTGCCTAATCCTGGAAGGGCATTCCAGGAGCTCCTGTGTCCCTGTGGTGACCCGCTGGATGGGGGGTGGTCAGGTGGCAGGAACGAGGCACCTGCTGCTTGTTAGTATGGCTGCCTTCTAGTCCTGACGTACAACGAACAAAAAAAAGCCAGGCAGAAAATCTCAGGCTGTAAGGGCCTTAATCCCTCCCTGGGGTTATGTAAGGAAAATAAAAATAGCAGCAGCGTTTCTGGAAGCTCCAAGCCTCTCAGCAGCGGGAGTGCTCGGGCCTCTCTATGGTAGGAATTGTGCGCGGCAATTAGCTTAAACCCCGAGCCGCTGGACCCAGCTGCCGCTCGCCTGACATTTGCAGAAATACAGGGACTTGAGTGTGATTGGAGACTCGCTCACGCTTTGCTCTGAAGCTGCCTCACTTAGGGCATCTGTAAATACTCATTCGGAGGTTGATTGACTGATTGACTGACAGCCCGGGAGCCCAGCTGAGCCAAAGGAGGCGGCTGAGGCCTGCCCCAAGCCCAGCTTTGTGTGCTGGGGGCCGCCTGGGGGGTGCAGCCCCTGCCCTCTGCAAGCTCACAGACCTCCATCAAAAATGAAACTGACATGGGGCGCCTGGGTGGCTCAGTCGGTTAAACATCCGACTGAGCTCAGGTCATGGTCTCACGGTTCGTGAGTTCAAGCCCCTCGGGCTCTGTGCTGACATCTCAGAACCTGGAGCCTACTTCGGATCTGTGTCTCCCCCTGTCTCTTGCGCTTGGTCTCTCTCCATCTCTTAAAAAATGAATAAATGTTTAAAAATTTTTTTTAAAAAATGAAACTGACAGCCATAGGTTAATGGCCACCTTCCATGAAGGATGTTGTCACAGGGGTAACAGTTCAGAGGGACCTGATCTGTGGCTTGCCTGTTGGGAGCAAAACATTTGCTCAATATTTATTTAATGGGGTGGGGTTGACACTGGTAAGTTTTTTTTTTTATTTTATTGAAATATAACATGCATAATAGCAAGATACACAGATCATAAGTGAATGGCTTGCTGAATTTTCACAGACTGAACGAACATACCAGGGATCAAAACACAGAACCCCATCAGTGCCCGGGAAACCTGCTCATGCTTCCTTCCAGTCATCACTGAAAAGTGTTTGTTTCTCTTAATGCTCATACCTCTTCAGCAGAACCAGTATTTCTCCTTTTCTAGAAGGAGTCCTAAGCGGACACCTGAGTTAACCAGCCAGTTCTATTTATTCTTGTGAGGGCCTAATGCCCCTCACAGGTGGTGCCCCAAGCAGCCTGGCTGCTGGCTCCTCGTCCACCTCCAAGTTCAGGGAAGAGGACCAGTGGGTCCTGGAGGGGCTGGGGAAGGTCTTGCCCGTGGTGACAGGAGAGGGTTCTTTCCTGTTCAGCCTTAGAGAGAAACATCTCAAAGACAAATGGGCTCTTTGCTCCTAAGCATGGCCTCTCACGGAGCTGTGTCCCCTCCCTGCCAAGGCGGCTGCCCTCAGTCTTCTGCTCACCGTGACCACGCTGGGGAGCGAGAGCCGGCTTCAGTGATAGTGATTGTGATGCCCTCACGCGGACGGCTTTGCCCTGACGCCGTGTGGGGGCTCCTTGGGCGTCCAAAGCCTGCCTGTTAAGCACTTTTCAGATTAGCTTATTTAGCCAATATGGCCCCCAAGGCAGGTGCTGTTATTAACCACACTTTACAAACGAGGGTCTGGAGGCCCGGAAGGTGGGCTTAGAAAGGGGGCGTGACCCAGACGCAGAGGAAATAAAGGGAGGGCTGAAATCTCCTTGGGGAGAGAGCTTCCAGCACTGTCTCTGAGGCTGTCCGGCCCTGCCCTCCCCTGATACCTACCCCCTGCCTCAGGTCCCCCCGCGCTGGCTGTCCAGGCCAAGTGTGATCCCTGCATGTCCAGCCCGTGCCAGAACCAGGGCACTTGCCATGATGATGCCCTTGAGGCGTACAGGTGTGTCTGCTCCAGCGGCTATAAGGTGAGTGGAAGCTGGGGCTGGGGAGGAGGAGGGCTGTTCGTTCAAGATCAGGTGGGGCTGTGCTGTCTTGTTCGCCACTTTGCCCACAGTGCCCAGGGCAGCTGCTTGAGGGAATGTTTAGTCAATGACCCAGCACGTGAATGAATGAATGAGTGAACGAATGAATGAACAGGTAACTCTCGGGACAGGGAGGCCTGCTGCTGAGCGGGCTGGCTGTCTCTGTCGGCTCACACCAATCCCTGGGTCCCTCTGAGGTCCTCCTCACTCACTGTCCCCCTCTCCCACCTGCCCAGGGCCGTGACTGCGAGGTGTCCCTGGACAGCTGTTCCAGCAGCCCCTGTGGAAACGGCGGGACCTGCCACCCGCGGCAGGGCGAGGATGCTGGGTTCACGTGAGTTGCCTGGAGAGGCTGGAACCTGGTGGGTGGGATGGCCCGGGCCTCCCTGTGTTGGAGGAGCAGGTGGGGGTGTGCTAGAGACCCCTCCATGCCTACCCATCACAGGTCCCTGCTGCCCAGAGAGATGCAGGCCTGCCAGGCTCACAGCAGCAGGTAGGGCAGGGGCTCGGAGCTACACTGCCCGCCCCTGCTCCAGGCCCCTCCCTGTTCGTGCCAGGTGCCAGAGGGCCTTCTGATGGCACTGGGAGTCCATGGCCAAGGCCATGTGCAGTGGCAGTGCTAAGGGGCATTTTAGGGGTGTTTTAAACCCCTATAATCTCCACTAACCCCAAGGCCTCCAATTGGAAGTCAACCACCTGCTTGCTGTGCCGGGGCTGCCTGACGGCAGGCCCCCAGCCAGCTCCTTGGTATCAAGCAACCCACCCCCCACCCCCCGAGGTGGGGGGAAGTCCTAGTCTCCTCCCGATAGTCCTGCCTCCTGCTAGCAAGTACGGGGCCACCTGCTATGGTCTCCTGGGTCATACAGGTCACACCTGGGCGGCCGGGCCTCCTGACTCTTCTCTGAGCTCACCACACAAGCCCCCACCCACTCTGCTTTCCCCCAGGACCCCTCCACGAGCCCCCCACCTTCCCAGAGCCCTCCTGGACCCAGAGCTTTTCAGAGGAACACACAGTATTTAGTTACTGAAAATAAACTGCCGGCCGAACAAATTTCCTCTTCAGAAAATGATGAGTCTGCTTAGCAGGAATGGCCAAACCTGTCTCTGCAGACCTAAATCACCAGATGTGAAAAATAAAACACTAAACAGCCTCTCCCAGGTCGTCACCTTGGAAACGGCGTCCATACAATAGGCTCTGTCCAACCCCCTCCTCATTGATAGACTCCAGGGGCAGGGTTCTGTGGAGAGTGGGGAGCTAGGGGAGCCCCCTCAGACGCTTCCCGCTAGGTGGGGGTGGGAGCCCTACAGATGACAGTAGGCCCCGAAACAGTGCGCTTCAAACCTTTTTGCTCACGTGCCCCCACGAAACTTAATTCCATCCCCTCTCACACGCTCTGACACTGACGGCTGGAATTTTTCGTGGTAAGTTGAACTTTGCATTGCAAGGGAGGTTAATTTCCAGGATATTGTAAATATTAACATTGAAAGACCTCACTTTTTACTTCACTCTCATCACTTGCCAGTGGAATCTGAATAGCGCAGCAATTTGATACACTTAAAGATTATACCCACAAGCTCCTGTTTTAACTGCTTAAACATCTTCCCTCTCTTTCTCCTCCAACTAGTATTTCCATTTTACTCCCCAACCCCGCCTCCATTTTTGTTCGCATGTGATCTGTTGTGATGCTAGAGAGTCTGTTTATTGAGCACGCTGCCATACTTCTTTGCCACCAACATGGGAATGGAAGTTTAAAGTTTTTTTTTTTTTATTTCTTGTCACCATAAACTTCTGATGAACGGTTTCTTTTTCAGAGTCGTCATTACAATAATCAATGATATACAATTGATCAGAACATAACTCCGCTACAAAATTTTATTGATAATTATTACAGATAACAGGTGGAGCTTTTTGTGTGTAATTTTCTGATTCATGTGTCCCAGGGTGAATATGACAGAATGAGGACTCGGCATCCAATATATTCCTTTATAAAAATATACGTATATAGCTATAAATGCTGAGAAAGAGTTGTTGAAATAAATCATTGGGATTAGATATTTTATTGTAGCATGCCATTCAATTATTTGAAACCCTTCCAAGATTATATACCAAAAACCCCAGAGTGATCTGTCATCAAAAATTATTTTTATTTTTTAATTTTGTTTAAAGTTTATTTATTTTGAGGGGGGTTAGGGGCAGAGAGGAGAGAGAGGGAATCCCAAGCAGTCTCCATTCTGTCAGTACAAAGCCTGACACGGGTCTTTGTATGAACCCGCTAACTGTGAGATCATGACCTCGGCTGAAGAGTCGGACCCCGACTGAGCCACCCAGGTGCCCCCAGAAATTATTTTAATGCTCGGTCAATTCTTAGTTGTCCCTTTATCTGGTGCCTGAGGGTTTTAGGCTCCAGGCACGTCCCCACCTTGGACTGCAGTTGGGAGAAGTGCACGTGCCTTTCTGAAGCTCTGGGTAGGTCTGTTTAGGGAAGTGTTTGTGCAGGACTTGAAGATCTGGAAATCAATTTCTCAGACATCTCTGACCCACAGATCTCTTGGCAAACCGCAGGTGCTCCCCCAGCTGGAAGATCACTGGTCTCCGGGACCCTCCATGAGCTGATTCCTGTTTATACCCCAGCCCCGTTCTCGCCTCATCCCTGACATATGGGCTAGGTGTCCTCTGCCTCTTTGTCCTCCTCTCCCCGGCCTCAGTGTGGCCCCATCCTGGCCTCTCCTCTGGTTGCCGGTCTCCTTGTCGTCTCCCCGGCTAGACTGAGGGAGCCCCCAGAGTGCAGGACTGTCTTGTTTACTCTAACCCCAGTGCCTAGCACGGACCTGGCCGGGAGTGGGGACCAAAGCTCTGGGATCATGATGGTCACAGGTGGACACAGGCTTCCACAGTGCCTCAGGAAGGCTGCTGCCCTGGCCCTGCCCACCTGTCCGTCTCTCCTCACCTGCCCCCCCCCCAACCTCAGGTGTTCCTGTCCCACTGGCTTTGAAGGACCGACCTGTGAGGTGAATACGGACGACTGTGTGGAGCACACATGTGCCAATGGGGGCACCTGTGTGGATGGCGTGGGCAACTACACCTGCCAGTGCCCCCTGCAGTATGCGGGTAAGTGTGGTGGAGTTTTGGCATCTGTGGGGAGAGGTGGGCAGGTGTGCCTGCCCTGAGCCCCATTCCTGTGGGCAGGAGGGCTGGGGCCCTCCCTCAGTGTCTACAGGAGGTTTCTGCCGGGCCAGCTGCCTGGCAGAGATTGGGGCAGCTTCTCTCCTGCCTCTTCCTCGTTCTTTCCCCAGGAAGGGCCTGTGAGCAGCTGGTGGACTTCTGTTCTCCAGATTTGAACCCGTGTCAGCACGGAGCCCAGTGCGTGGGTACTCCAGATGGGCCAAGGTGAGTGTTGCCCATTTCCAGGGCCAGGCAAGGGCATGGGCCTGGAAGTCCCCTCCCCTCTGGTCTCCCCCTTCTGTTTCTTTACTTTGTCAAGTGAGTTTGGTCTCAGCTTTACGAGGGTTCAGGGTGGTGGCGGTCGCAGCTTTGGTCAGACAGACCTGGGTTTACAGTGTGACGCTGAATGGATGCCTTGACCGCCTGAGCCTGTTTTCTCGTCTGCAAACTGGGCACCCGGTGTCTTCCTCGTGGGGTGGTTGTAAGGGTCAGATGAGCAAATGCACAGAAAGCACTTAGCTCCAAGTCTGACATCTGATAAGTGTGCCATAAATGGCTGTTATCTTCCCAGATCCACAATTTCTCATCCCCAATTACAAAATGCACAAAACTCTGAAGATCAAAAGTCCGTTTGATAGCAAAATCTGGTCTGACCTGAACGTATCTGGTAATAAAACCGGACGTACAGTGACACGAGGCTACTTATAGTCAATCTTCTTGCTGCAGAAATGTGAGTGTGTGTAATTAAGGGGCTGCCCCAGATCCCGTTATGTGTTACATAATGCTTTAGGCATTGTGTCACCTTTCCAAACCCCAAAAGATTCTGAATTTCAAAATCTATCTAGCCCCGGGAGGTTTGCATAAGGGGTCGTTGACCGTTGTCACCGTCGTTGTTACTGGCATATATGGAAGTGCATTGTCACCTGAAGACCACATCAAGGTCATGGATTTTAAAAATGTTTCCATCTGCAGTTTTGCAAACAGAGTCCCATTTTGGGAAGCCCGTTCCACTGGTCAGGACAAAACAGATGGTCAGGGTTGAGGCCTGTGGCTGAGGGACCCAACCCCAGCCACTCAGGCCAGGGTCAGGGGTCGAGTCCCTCAGGAAGCCCACTGTCCAGCAGGAGCTGCCCAAGGACAGTGGCAGGAAGCAAGAGACCGGGGTTATTGAGGTCCAGCCTGAGACTGAGGGGTGCATGGGAGACCCCACCCAAATGCCGCCCAGATGCTGCACTTGTGGGGTGCCGCTGGGGGTGGAGTTGCCATGGCAGAGGGGCAGTGGCAGCTCGAGGGGTGTGGCTGCCGCTCAGAGGGGCTGGGCCTCAGACATAGAATAAAACAGGACTGCACGCGGTCCCTCGCCCTGTGCTGGGAAATGAGCAGAGAGCAGCTGTGTGGTGCCTGTTCTCGCTCTCCTGTTTTTGCGGGCGGGTGTAAGTAACTCCACTGTGCCTGCAGCTCGGCGGGTATTCAGTCCCTGAATGACCGAGGGAGCGAATGTAAATGAGTGGGCGGAGGCTCAGCTGCAGCACATTTTCCAGACTGCAGCCCAAGACCCAGTAGGGCATTGCGATCAATAGGGTGGGTCAAGAGTACCGTGAAAAACTAACATTGAGAAGCAACATGCCATTTTACGTAGTAAGGAAAAGTATTGTGGCGTGAAACCATACGGGTGCGTGTGTGTGCATGCTCACTGGGGTAGGAAGGTGTCGCTTACAGCCTGGAAAACCGGGAATGAATAAAAACATCCAGGCAGGGGTACCTGCCTTCCAGGTTGCGTGGTTGAACCATGGAGTTTGCAGTTTAAAGAGTTTCCAACAGGGAATCTCTTGATGATAGCTGGGGGTGCTTCCTGGAGGAGGTGAGGTTATTGGCCAGGCTGGACTGGGGCAGGGAGAGAGGAGGGGGATGTTCCAGAATCAATAGGTGTGAAGGTAGGGAAGTGCTGGTGGGTGGGATGGGGGCTGCTGCCAGTGGAGACCAGTCTGACCACGGGGTGGGCCCGATGTGGGGGGAGCAGGCCAGGGGGCATCTTGCGAGGCTGTGACTGAAAAGTAGGGGGAGGAGTGCGCTCCTGATTTGATAGGCAAGTGGTTGACCCCCAGGTCACCGAGGCTGGGGGCTGGGCTGGAATCGCTGAGAGGGGGCACCAGCCCTGCAGAGGGAGGGCCAGGAGGCTGGTCCAGTGGAGCTGGGGAGGCTGGAGAAGAGGGCAAGATGAGCCCCAGGATTCAGGGCCTTGTGCTGGGGAGCAGCTGGGCAGGTCGAGAAGGGACTGAAGTTTGGCCTCGGTTGTGTGGTCAGTGGCCAGGGTGGGTCTTCCGTGACCGGATCCCCATCTCCTCGTGCCCCTCGGTGTCCATCCTCCTAGCCCGGAAGCTGCTGTCACTCAGAAGCCCACACAAGCTCCTTTCTTGTGCCAGAAAAGCGTACCAGGACGGGCTGGGGGCATCTTTCTCTCCAGAGCTCTGCTTGATCTCCTGGGTGTCCCACAGACGCGCAGGCCTTGAGGTTCTCTGTCACGTACACATAGCCCCTGGGCCCTGCGGGCTCCCGGCTGAGTGAGGGACTGATCCCCCCACGCCCCCAGGTGTGAGTGCGCATCAGGTTACGCAGGTAACAACTGCAGTGAGAACCAGGATGACTGCAGGGACCACCGCTGCCAGCATGGGGCCCGGTGTGTGGATGGAGTCAACAGCTACTCTTGCCTCTGTGCTGAAGGCTACAGGTGAGTGGTCCCTCTGTGCCCCGAGTGACTGAGGCCTTCTAGCCTCCAGCCGCTGAGCCGGCAGGAGGGAGCCAGGGTCAGAGCCTGGAAGTTGGATCCTGGGGTTTTAACCAAGGCTATGCCATCCCTAGCTGTGTGGCCTTGGGGAAGTTACCCAACAACTTGGATCATAGGCACAGGGTCCCTAAACTGTTTGGTTGAGGGAGGGGGTGGTGGGTACAGATTACTGGCCAATGCCCACCACATCCTGCCCAGCAAAACCTCTGAAGACACGTCCTAGCGTAAAGGTCATTTACCTTCACAGCCCGACTTCTCTGAAGAGTTGGGGGTGAGGAACACCTGCCCTCCTTCTGGCCATCCACCTCCCGTGCTCTGCTTGGGTCTTTTTTTTTTTTCCCCCCATGGTTTTATTGAGATACAATTCACCCAGCTTCAGTATATAATTCAGTGGCTTGCACTCTATTATCAGGATTTTGCATGCGTTAACCATAATCAATTTTAGAACATTTTCATTACTCCAACAAGAAACTCCATACCTCTTATCTGTCACCCCACCGCCCCCCATCTCAGCTCCAGGCAACCAAGAATCTGATATCTGTCTGTAGAGTTCCTTATCCTGAAGATTTCATATAAATGGAATCATACAATCTGTGGTCCTTTGTGACTGGCTTCTTTCACTTAGCGTCATGTCTTTGAGGTTCATCCATGTGGGAGCATGTATTAGAACTTCATTCCTTTTTGTGGCCAAATAGTATTCCGCTGCATGAGTAGACCACACTCGTTTATCCATTCATCCGCTGACAGGCATTTGGGTTATTTCCGCTTTGGGCTGTTGTGAATGCTGACGCTACAGGATGTATGCTGTGTCAGAACTACCTGCCGGAAGTACTGTCCCCTCTTGTATTTGTTTAGTAATTGGAGTCTTCTCTCTTTTGCTCGTGTCTGTTTTTTCTTTTCTGTAAAATGGGCAAGAGTAAAATTTGCTAGCAGACTTGACTGCCACGAGCCACGAGTGCTTCTCAAGCTTTAATGCGCACACGATCTTGTTAAGCAGATTTAGGTTTTCCATTTCTGACAAATGCCCAGGTGATAGCTATGATGCTGGTCCAGGGACCACCCCTGTTTCCTACCTTGTCTTCAGTATCCTTCCGGCTTGTTCTCGAGGAAAGTGTTCATTAGGAACATCTTCTGTTGCTTTAAGGGTCCAGTTTCCCAAGATGTTTAGTGATTTCTCTCCAGGACTGTGGGAGAGAAAGATGTTGCCTTGCCCCTCCTTTGACCTGTATCTTTTCCCTCTCAGTGGGCAGTTCTGTGAGACCCCTCCCCGCCCACCTGCCCCCAGAAGCCCCTGCGAGGGGACTGAGTGCCAGAATGGAGCCAACTGTGTGGACCAGGGCAGCGGGCCGGTGTGCCAGTGCCTTCCAGGTTTCGGCGGCCCCGAGTGTGAGAAGTTGCTCAGTGTTAACTTTGTGGATCGGGACACCTACCTGCAGTTCACCGATCTGCAGAACTGGCCACGGGCCAACATCACGCTGCAGGTGCGTGCCCAGGGCGCCAGTCACAGAGGGGAGTCAGGCAGCAGGGGGCTGTGGCCTCAGGTCCGAGCATCAAGCGGCATCCTCGCCCAAAACTGGGAGCAGCCTGTGTCAGTCAAAACCCTTGGGATGTGGGTCAGGCACATCTGGAAATGTTATCAGGTCACAGAAGCAGTCTCAAGGCAGGGCCGGAAGTGGTCTCCTGGGTGACCGGGTCCTCTGCCACTATCCAGTCTCGCCTACTCCTGAGCTTCAGCCTCGAATGCTGCACACGGGTTTCTCCACGTGGCTAGGACGCAGTCAGGGTTGGCTCTGGGCTTGTATCTTTGGCCACCTGTCCCTGGGGCCCTTATTTTGCCATTTCGTGTCTTGAATTTCATCTCAGAACATCAGTGTTTCGAGGGCAAAGAGCGGGTCCCACTTGAATGGCACTGTTTGCTAAACGTTTCTTGGGGAGGGAGAGGACAGTGCACATCGCATGATAAAAGTTTGCGTCTCCTCTTTGGCCATCTCCCTCTTCCAACAGCTGCATTCCCTACCCTGGCAGCCACTTCTCCTCTCTGTCCTCTTCTTTTCTCCCAGAGCCCTTCAGCCTCCCGACGTGCTTACTGTGCTCTCCCCCACTTTATCACCTCTCCTAAGTCTTGCCCATGTACACTGTCTATACTGCAACAACACAGCCCAACTGCTCAGTAAAATAAAATTCACCACACCCTCCCAGCCACTGCCTCAGGCACCTCCTGCTGTCCCCGTCACTGGCCTGTCTTCAGTCCCATTCCCATCCCTGGACCAGTCACTGAGTCCAGCGAAACGGGTGCTATGAGGTGTCCAGCCTGGGCCGTGTGCCAGCCCTGTGTATGAGACCAGGGAGTCAGGCTGTCTACCGGAAGCAACAGGGGAAGAGGGACAAGGCAGGATCATTGTTTCTACGGCTTCACAGAGGGCTCCCCCTACCAAGGCAACTCCAGCTTTTGCTCACACAGATTCAGAGACCGGTGCTACCTCCTGAGTGGCTCCTTCCAGGTTTGGGTGGTCATGGCTATTAGCCCTCTTCACCTTGTCCTCTCTGTGGCTCCCAGAGGCCCATAGAACAAGCTACCCTGCATCGATCTGACTTTCCTCTCCGGGCACATAGTCCTAAGGTCTCTTACCTGCCCCTTCTCACACGTCGTTTCCAGGCCTCAGCTGGTCTGTCTGCCTTCTCTCTGTGGCCCTGGCCAGCCTGGCAGTGGATGGGATTTGAACCAGGGGCTGCCAGCCTCTGTCAGCATCCCCTTGAGGATGTGTCCCCTGGGCAGCCAGGGGAGGGCAGCTCTACGCACAGCATCCCTCTTCCAAATGTGGATCCCCCATCTGTCCCACCTACCTGTGCCACTGCTGGGTGGGGTGGGGTGGCAGAGAAAGTGCCCTTGCCCATCAGGTCTCCACGGCAGAGGACAACGGGATCCTGCTGTACAATGGGGACAATGACCACATTGCAGTGGAGCTGTACCAGGGTCATGTGCGTGTCAGCTACGACCCAGGCAGCTACCCCAGCTCTGCCATCTACAGGTAAGGCTTCCTCATACCCACCGCCTTCCCTCAGGGTGTCCCAGGCCAAGAGCAGGTGGTTATCGGGACCTCCAGAACCTGGGCTGCCCATGTAGGAAGATACAGTATTTGGGCCCATCTTGGAGCTGAGGCTGAGATCGAGGCCTGAGCAGTGGACCGACCCTTCCCTATCCTACCTCCCCCTCACAAGGGGGTCTGTAGTGGGAAGGGGAGGGGGGATAATTTGGAGACCCCTGCCCCAAACTGCTCACCTTTCCCTGGGGAGTCCCAAGAAGCAGGGCAGGAGGGGCCAGGCCCCAGGCCACCGAGTCCCCATGGTCTCTCCCTGGAAAGCAGCTGCTGACCAGTGGCGTTTTTGGGGAAGGACCCAGGCAGGGATGGGCTGAACTGAAGCCCATTCCCTGGGGTGGGGGCACCCCCTCTTCTTCTAGTGCTGAGACGATCAATGACGGGCAGTTCCACACTGTTGAGCTAGTCACCTTTGACCAGATGGTGAATCTCTCCATCGATGGAGGCAGTCCCATGACCATGGACAACTTTGGCAAACACTACACACTAAACAGCGAGGCCCCCCTCTACGTGGGAGGTAAGGACCTGGCCAGGTTGAGGCTGCGGCTGGCTCTCCCCAGGCCTCCCCATCAAGCAATGTGACAGCCATTCCAGGTGGGGCCTCTGTTGCTTTCTGGCCTGAGTCTTGCCAGGACAGCTGGTGCCCAGGCCACCGGATGACAGGGGCATTCCAAGCTGCCAAGGGATTGTCCTTCCTGGCCTGGAGCCCAGGCTGCTGTCGAGCTCAGACCGACCAAGAAGGATAGATGCCTAGGTTAGCCTGGCCTTGGGGGAAGCCTGGAACTTTCCTAGCTCTTTTCCAAAGTGGGTACTTTCCCTCTTGTCTTTGGGCCAGAAGGGGCTTGTCAAGCATTCAGGGTCCATTCCCAGTCTTGGAGCTGCTGTGAGAGACCCAGGCACCCAGCAGGAGTCTCCGCATCAGCTGGGGACCTCCCAGCTGGCTTTACAGGCTTTGCAGGTTAAATGCCCCTGTCTGCCACCCGCCAACATTTCCAGGTCTGAACAAGTCGGTTCTCTGCAACAGAGGGCCTTGGTGAGACTGCAGGCGGGTGTGAAGGAGAGAGCCCTGGGCTCTACTCCCAACTCTGCTGTTTGTTAGTCGTACAATTTCAGGCAAATCACTGACCACAAGATGGGTTTCAGCTACTCCTCCCTCAAGGGTTGCTGTGATCACCACGACAGCAGGTGACAAAGTAGCATACACCTTGGTTCCAGGCCCAGGTCCTCTGCTGCTTTTGGAGTCTTTGGGAGGTGAAAGCTGGTATCCCAGAGGGCGGGAAGGGTGAGGGCAGACTTTAGGCACCCAGAGCTTCCTTTGTCAGCTGGCCACTGCCAAGCCTGGCACCTGTGGGTTCTGGTCATTGAGGGAACAGGCTTTCCTTTTTTGTTTTCTGGGGGAAAGGAGTCTGGACCCTCCAAGGTGGCAAAGGATCTTGGCTCAGGGTTGCAAAGACAGAAAGACGGAGGCCGAGGGTGGGAGGGAACACTGTGGAGATGCCCAGTGGACCGAGGGCAGTAGGGTCAGACATGGTCTGAGCCTGACTCAGCCCAACTCTGCTCGCTCCTACCCACCCAAGGGATGCCAGTGGATGTGAACTCGGCTGCCTTCCGCCTGTGGCAGATCCTCAATGGCACCAGCTTCCACGGTTGCATCCGAAACCTGTACATTAACAACGAACTGCAGGACTTCACCAAGACGCGGATGAAGCCAGGCGTGGTGCCAGGCTGTGAGCCCTGCCGAAAGCTCTACTGCCTGCATGGCATCTGCCAGCCCAATGCCACCCCTGGGCCCGTGTGCCATTGTGAGGCCGGCTGGGGGGGCCTACACTGTGACCAGCCAGCCGACGGCCCCTGCCATGGCCACAAGTGAGCCTGAGCTGGGTTCGGGGAGCCCTCACCCCTTGCCCGTCCCTTTCCCCATGCTGAGGGCTGCTGCATAGACTGTACTTTTAACACCCCAAACTGGAACATGTGGCCCAGCACAGGGTTTTTTTTCCATTTTTTTCCCGTAGTTTTCAGTTTTTATTAACAGGAAGAGGTCCCTAGGGATACAGAATCACATTTTTCTCCCTTGTTTCAGTCTTAGGAATAGGATAACCTCCCCGGATGCCAAAGCTGGGGGTGTGGGTTCCCTGGGATTGGACTAGCTCCAGCCTATTCTCACAGTACCTTTTCTCTGTCCCCTCCAGGTGTGTCCACGGGGAATGTATGCCCCTCGACGCTCTCTCCTACAGCTGCCAGTGCCAGGATGGGTACTCGGGGGCTCTGTGCAACCAGGCTGGGGCACCTGTAGACCCCTGCGGGGGCCTGCAGTGCCTGCATGGCCACTGCCAGGCCTTGGCCACCAAAGGGGCACACTGTGTGTGTGACCCAGGCTTTTCGGGCGAGCTGTGTGAGCAAGGTCAGGGGCCCCCCTCCTGACATGCCCTCTCCAGGGCCCCTCCCCACAACTTGCATTAGTGACTTGACTTTTCCTCCTCCAAACCCTGGCATCCCCTCTGTGCCTCCTCCCCTCTCCTCTCCCACATCTTGGGCTGCTCTTGGGCCGTAGTACCCATTACCCTCTAGGCTCTGACCCCCACCCCCAAATGGTTCGGCTTGCCCTGAAGCCCCCTTATCCAGGGCAAGTGCCCCTTCTGGCTGGGGTCTCTCCTTATCGAAGGGGCTGCCCAGGGGAACAGCTCCTGCACAAACCTCCACATCTTGGCCCCATCACCTTGCGACCCAAGAGCAACAGGAAGTCTGAGGGTTGGGGACTCTTTCCCAGGCCCTCCCTGGCCCGTGTAACCAAGATGTTTCTGCTGGGATTGAGACTGCTGAGGCTAGGCAGAGGGAAGCTGGAGAAGTCCAGAACTCAAGCACCTTCAGGGGCCCTTAGGCCCCTGCTCCTGGCACAGATTCCTTCTGTATTGTTCTTGCCTCCCCAGTCTCCAGCCTCCTCTTGCACTCTTCCAGCAACTGGGAGCCCACTTACCTGACAGCCTAATCTATCCTGGAGGGCCCTGGCAGCTAGAAAATTCTTCCTACTGACTGGCCTATGGGCCCAGAAGGAAGCCTGTGCATGTGCATGTCGGGTGGGGTCGGAGGTGGAGTCTAAGCGCTAGAGGACCTGGTCCTTGGATGCGCCTCTCTGCCGCCTCCGGCCTCCCCGGGGCCGGCGCTGGCCCATGGGTGTGCCCTGAGGCTTTCTCTTGGTGTCTGTCCTATCCAGAGTCCGAGTGCCGGGGGGACCCTGTCCGGGACTTTCACCAGGTCCAGAGGGGCTATGCCATCTGCCAGACCACGCGCCCGCTGTCGTGGGTGGAGTGCCGGGGCTCATGCCCAGGTCAGGGCTGTTGCCAGGGCCTGCGGCTGAAGCGGAGGAAGTTCACCTTTGAGTGCAGCGACGGGACCTCTTTTGCCGAGGAGGTGGAGAAGCCCACCAAGTGTGGCTGTGCCCTCTGCGAGTAGCGCCAGGCTAGACGGGGAGGGGTGAGGCAGGCGAGAGGGCACGGCTGCAGTGAAGCCGGGTGGCCCGCAGTGGGGTGGGGGTGCGGGCCATCCTGCCTGTTCCTGAGTGGCAGGGCCCTCTGGCCCCACCCCACAGCAATCTCTTGGGGGGGGGGGGGTGACCAGGCCGGCAGCTGGGGGTGGGGTGGGGTGGGTGGGCGTGGCCCGGGCTTTAGGCCGCCCTCTCCAGAAGTGCCTTGCACAAACAGGCGCTTAATAAATATTTGTTGAATGAATGTGTGCTTGAGGTCAGGCCAAGAAGTGCACAGAATGATGACCCTCCCCGCCACCCACCCTGCTTGCCTACTACCTGGGTCCGAAGAAGGGACTGGCCCCTTCCCAAAACAGCCTTTCCCTCTCGCAGGTGGCCCACACTGCCCTCAGAAGCCCCCTGTCCCCTGCAGATAACTTTGAAGCCTCCCCTGGGGCAGCCAGCCAGGATCTCTGCTTTTTCTGCTGCTGCAGCAGCATCTGCCAGCAGTAGGCCAGGCTGCGCAGGGGAAGGGCCCCCTCCTGCTGGCCGGGAAGGGACTAACCCTTGCCTCCTGGGCTGATGTAGCACTAAAGCCACTGCTCCATGGGGAGTGAGGCTGCAGCTAGAGGAGGGTCCCTTAGGACCAGACCCCTGAATCCTGAAGTTACGAGTTGACCATTGTAGCTTCAAAAACGTCCACTGGGTCTGTTTGGAGTGGCAGTCCCACCAGAGAGGACAGGCGCTGGGAAGGTTCTTGGTTCCAGCAGAATAACCACCACCTCCAGACACCACCAAAGGGGCATTGGTCCGAGGCCTTCCTAGCCCCTAGCCAGCCACAGGATGCTGTCAAGCCATTGGCAGGGGCAAGGGGGTGTGGTCTAGGCTGCTTAGCCAGGGAGGCTTCCCCTCCCACGGAGACTGGGTCCAGACCCCCTCACCGTGCAGGCCAGTAGGGAGCAGTGGTACAGGCACCAGGAAACCTCTGCTGCCTGTCACTCTGGGCAAACGTCTTCCCCATCTATGGTCCTCTGTCTCCTAGCTGTCCCATGGGGAGGTGGTTTGACTGAACATACATATGAGCAACGTAGACCTTCCCACTGTGGCTCCGGAAGGGAGGCTAGAGGAGGTAGAAGATGCATGTTCATGAATCACATCAAGTATTTATGTGCCTAACTGGGCTGGCACTGTGGGTGTTCTGCTCTCATGGACAGATATGAACTAATCGTAGAGCATCACAGGAATGACCGGGATGCCTGGGAAGAGTTGAGCCGAGCGAGGGCTCCAACCACTAGACACTGGCCCAGGCTAGGGCTGCTTACCCCAGGCGTTTGCAAGGAAGGACTCTGTGTTTGAAGAGTCACTGAATATGGGCCATGTGACTACAACTTCCATGCTTCCATGCTTCTCTTCCATGCACAATGAAAACACAGATTATCTTTGAGCTTAAATAGCAAGCTGGCTAGAAGATAGGTCACACTCTCCTGTCCAGATGTCTCCCCAAGACAGTGTGCCCCCAGGGGACGCCAGTGGGCAAGAGGAGCAAGCATGTCCCTTTCCTGGCTCCTTCCACCTGTAAACAGAAGACAGGGCTGGGGGAGCCTGCTGGGTGGGGCTGAGGTGGTAGTGCACCTGTGTCCTCAGCCACCATGGGCGGTGGGAGGAGCTCCTGGTGCTGAGCGGTAGAGGGCTGGAGCCTCCGACAACTGAGGAAGCCTGGCACGCTCTACTACACCAGGACTCTGGCCAGCGAGTTGGAGCCCTGGAAGCCCTGTAATGGGAAGAGGATCCTGCCCTGCCCAACTGCAGAGGCATTTTCATGGCTGGATCTGCTTCTCACCAGGGACCTGGCTCTACTTTCTTGTGGTTCTGAGCAGGGCCACGGTGCCCTTCTCCGTGGACAGCAGCCTTGAGGGCCTTCTCCTAGGGCTGCACGGCATCCCTCTCTTACCTACAGTTTCTGGACCACGTGAGACCCTGGAGAGCAGCTCTAGCGCTAGGCAGGTACTGATAATATGGAGGAAAGTTCAAGTGCAGCTGGCACTTACCCCTTCCACGGAAGAGAGGTGTTTGGGCCAACTGACCCCGAGACACTTACCTTCCCGTGGCCACCACCACTCCGCCACTGCCCTGGAGTAGAAGTGGCTTCCTGAGCTTGAGGGGCACTAACCAGCAGCAGCCTCTTCATCTGCGGATGGGTGATGGCTGCCAGGAGTCCTGCTCTCCCGCTCCCGTGGGGTTGGGAGGGCAGAGTACGGGGTGTGCGTTTGCAGGGGGTACCCTGTGAGCTGGGTGCCGCCCCTACCCGGCCCTCCACAACACCCCGCATGTCAGCCTGGCCCCGCATGCACCCTCAGTGGAGCTGCAAGATTGGGATCCACCACAAGAGTAAGGGCAGCAAGGAGCCACGTGGTGTGTCCCAGGATCATCGTTTCCTCAACCACCAACCTGCAAGTTGCTAAGGAACTGGACCACCGCTCATCGCGTCCGTCCACATTTAGGCCCAGGAGAAGGCTCTGGCGAAACAAGCTCCGATTAATCACCTCCACACCTTGTCACCCCTCTGATAAAGACCTTCGTTCACTTTGGTGTCACCACCGGCTGTCTCCATTCAACATGCACCGAAGGGACACAAGCGGGGCAAGTCCTGAGGTTGCTGCTGCTTTGGTAGCACTGCTGGCGACGGTGGCCGGGGCTCCCTGGGAAGGTGTCAGGAATAGGCCGGACTCGTCTCCTCTTTGCCTGCTGTTAGCCTAACCACGAAAGTATCTCTTTATACAGAATACTTAACAGATTCTAATATATATTTGTATTTCATTTTGTTATAGTATTTTTATATGTTAAAGTCAATATCTCGTGTCCCGTTTTGATTTTCAGATGCTGTGTGGTAGTGACACTTTGTTTAGGGGTCTCTGTCTGTAGTCTTATCTGGATCACTCTTTTAGAGAGACTGGTTTAGAACAGGCCCGTGAGGGAGCCACACCTGCCCTTTCCCTAGAATTATTCTAGAACATGTTGGATATTGTCTGTTGTCTTCCATGTGAACATGACATTGATTCACTCAGGTTCTGCCTTGTTGATCTCTTTTTCTGCACTAAGGATGAGCCCAGGGCTGCTGACATGCAGATTCCCAGGGTTTGAGGGTTTCTGGGCTGCCTACACACTGGCCACAACCCCCCGATGGCTCTCAGAGGCAGCACATGTAGGACACCTGCCCTTGGAACTCTCTGGTCTTCATGAAGTGGCAGAGGAGGTCGGTTCTTCCCAAAGGAGGAAGGGGAGGTCTGGGGGATGGCTTGGTCATAGCTCCCTGGGGATGTGAGTGCAGGGGCAGAGCCTGGCCCTGCACAGCACACGCAGAGATCTGGGCAGGGGAGGGGTCCTCATCCTCATTTCCCCTCAAGTATCTGGAGTCACACCCAGAGTTTGTGAACAGAGTCACATCCACATTCAACCTGGCTCTGAAGGTTTCAGTTCACTGGGGCAACAGATTAGAAAGCAGTACGGTTTCTCAAACTGTCCTGTAAGGTTAACCTGAGTGTCACTAGAAGAGTGGTTCATAGGGATCAGTGGAGAAAGAAAGCAAACACACTTCTACAGTAGTTCTACTATGACTCCAGACTGTAGAATTGCTCTTAGCAATTTTTTAGGATGCATGACCTGAGCATCTAGGTGAGGCCAGGTGCTGGCAGTCGGGCTGGGCAAGGCCCCCACCACCAAGGAGACCCACCTGGTTCTCCTCTGCTGCCAGGATCAGAGACTGATTCCCCACTAGATCATGATGATGGTTACACAAGTCATACCTGAACAGCACATGGTCACCTTGAAAGTGGGCGGTGATGGTAACTGCAGTGTCTGCAAAGCAATTAGGGATTTGGGAGGAAATGTAATGAACTGGGTATAAGGAAGAAAATGGGTTAAAATAGGGTTGTAAGCTCAAGTGTCTGGCCAATAGGTTACCTAAGTAAATGGGCACCTGCCCTTCTAGCCCATCATTTGTATTACCACTTCCGATATAGCAGCGGGTAAGAGACCGATTTCCCCACCGTTAAAGAAAAAAGGGACAAATGGCAGCTGACAGTTAGGGACTTCTGGTGACCTTAGAGGCACATTTTCCAATCTACTGAGCTCTACCTGATTCGTACCATGCACTAACTTTATTAGATCTTCATTATGATTTTTAAAAGAGAAGCCAGAAACCAAATTTTATGTAAACCCTCACAGTTCATGTGTACAGACAACTTTTTTTAAACACTGGGCTCAATAAAATACAACTGTGAGCCACCAGTTTGCAACCTCTGAATTAAAGGAAAGTAAGTAGCAACTTTAACAGTTAAAAGGAAATCCCTGACCAAGGAAATGAGCATAGCAGGGCTTGGTTGGGGAGTGGAAGCAACAGAAAGAATGACCAGGCTTCCAGCTAGAGTTGCCAAGTTTTCCCGAGATTGGTGCTAAAGCATGTCTATCACCCCTATACTCTGTGCTCTCAGAGCTAATTTTAGAGACGTCCCCTCACCCCAAGCCAGTCAGTCTGCACCTCTCAGGCCATATTCTAGTTATCCTCCCATGGGATGAATATGGGAGGAAAAGAAGTCTATTTTAACCATGAAAACTCCTAATCTGGAACGAGATAAATTCTCCAAATTCAAGTGAACAGAGGTGGGGTTATTTTCACCGGATATAGTTCTGCATGTCAATGGCCACCGTCCTGTAACGTATTCAGGAAACCATGGCTGACTCCAAAAGGAAATCACGGGCCCACTGGACCCTTACATAAACCCCTCTGAAGCAGAACTGAAAGAATACAGTGAAACAGGTCATGGGGCTAGTAAATGTAAATGCCAACGTTCTGCCCTTCCCCAACATGGGCTACAGACAGCCGGGCAGCCCCCCTTGGCAGCTGTGCGTATCACCCTGGTATTTAACAGTGGCTTACCTGGTTCACCAGGTCCCCCGCCCCTCAGGATGAAGCACTGGCACCTTTCCAACTCCACCATGGGAATTCCAAGGATTCATCCGCAGTGTTTTCTTTTCCCCGAAGTTAGGCATACCTCACAAAATGGCCTCAGATCTACCAAACAACATTCCCTTATGTGCCAACACTGTGGCCGAGGCAGAAGTATTAGAAGTATTGTCTTTTGGTTCCTTCTGGCAACTGCTCAACTTTGCCACAGGCTACAAGTTGAATCCTGGGCTTCAGTGCATTCTGTTCCCTGTCCAGTAACTACACAAACACACTTTAATATCAAAGAAGTTTAATACGCTGCAATAAAATAAGCGCCTAGAAAAAGCTCATGGAATAGATGTCAATGTTAGAGAAATCCCTCCCACACATCCTCTAGCTCCATACCCCATCCCTCAAAACCAAACAAGAAAATCTGAAACAACAAAGGAAATCCATCCAAGCTTGGATTTCAGTGAGGGCCCCTTTACCAATAACAAGAACACAGTTTCCTACATGGCCTAATAGGAAAGTAAAACACAGAAGCACAAAAAGTCCACAAGATTTCAATATTTAAGAGACTTGGTACATATTCAAAGTTAAAATAACTCCAACTTTTATAGCTATACATATTGTTTTAAAGCAACTTAATATATTTTTAAATTTCATATATACACTCTCAAAGGTTCTTCAGGTGAGGTATGTAAACATTGTCTAATGAAAAATTTTCAATGTTTCAAACCAACAAATTCACAGCATACATTGAATTTTCATCCATTAAAGACACAGTATTTTCCTACACTCACTAACACAGTGGAAATCCAGGCCCAAGGATACACATCTATCATCCAGATTAACATTTGTAGAACTTCTCAATTCACTGCTTTCGGAAACACCACCTGCACACAGGTTAGGGGCACACACTTGGTACCGAGAATCCAGAGACTCTCTCCTTAGGCATCTGGATCACTGGCTAAGACTCACAAGACAGCAAAAAGGAGCACATCTGAACAACTACAAGATTGACCTCGGCAATGACAACACTGGGAGGAACCAGAAAGACCTTAAAGGAACGGTAGAGATTCATCTTAGAGCTCCCTGGATCCACAGCCGGATCAGCAGCCCCTGCCCTAATCTCATTCTGAAGGGTCGTGGCCTAAAAAGAATAAAAACCCAACACGGCACCTGAGCTTCAGTTAAATTGCATGGGCCTCCTATGGCCCCCTGGCCCCTGAAAGGCATGAACTCTAGCCTAAAGTAGGACCCTGGGCTGTGCTTTTCATACAGGTTGGGGTTGAATTCCTTACTACCATAATGCATATGGGAAAATAATGCCATGAGTTCACAAAGACGACCACTGCCTGCACACAGGCACTGGCCGATGACCTTGGAGGAGCTCAATTTTGAAAACTACTTGTTCCCTGAGGGTAAACAGCAGGCTTCTATTGAGATTAAGTGAGGCTAATAAAGGGATTATTTATTACAAGGTAATAAACACGTGGGGAGCCTCAGGCCAGAGTTCTAGCACATAATCTACGACGCCCCCTCCCCGCCCTCCCACCACAGTAGTCACCTTCCCAATGACACAATATAGGTCAGCTTCTTTCCTCTTGCTTGCTTTCAGGCTCAGCAGCGGAAAGTTTTATTCTAACGCACCCACTTCAATCTAAAAAAACACTAGTGAAAAATTCCAAACACCGTCATAAATACAAAAGAGAAGACATATTCCAAAAGCCTAAAAAACTACATTATTCTATTAATGGTTATTCGGGTGTGGGGTATTTTTCATAAAGTTTAGGACGGTCACAAGGAGAGGCTGCTAAACAGCTTAGAAACCTGTTGAACTGGACACGCTGGGAGAGGAGGGACTGCCTTCCTTGCTCCCATCTAAACGGCTTAACCCCAGACATTTCAAACCCAGGCACAGAGGAGGATCACAGGAAGTGGGCTTAGCTTTCCAAGGTAGGGCAGATAGACTCAAAGGGCTTTTAACTGTCAATTTAAAATTTTAATGTAAAAAGTTCTTATGTTCACAGCCAAATGAGCTTTGCCTCGACTAGATTCTGGAAGCCCTGCAAATTCATGGAAAAATAGATCAGTTTTCAATCTCTATGCCCAATCTTTGATGTGTCTGGTGCTGGCAGATTTCTCATCCATTGCTAGAGTTGTAGGACATGAAGAAGCGTGCAGACGAACAGAAGCAAAAATTCAAGTACAGCCACCTCTCCGGCAAAGGCAAGAGGTCTTAGCAAGAGCTGTTCTACCCCCACCCTATCCTCTGAGACAAGGGCCAACGCAGAGCCCAGAGTAAATTGTTATTACCTAGGATCTTATTGCTTATGGGCAACACATCAGAAAGAACACCTGGAAATCTGCTCTGCAGATCTGGGAACTGACCGGTTTATCATATATATATATCATATATATGATATATATATATGATATGTATATACACACACATATGATATATATATATATATATATATATATATATATATATATATATGGCATAACCAGATGAGAAGAGGGGGCAATTAAAGCTTGGATTTGATGTAGCGTTACAGATCAAATGCCCCAAACAGCTCTCAACCTGCTGGTTTTTGTTCTTTCTCCATGTGTGAACTGTGTTATGAAAGGAAGTCCACTGCTCAAAATATAGTCTTCTACAATACTACAATGCAAACCAACATCACTCAGAACATGAATCTGTATACAGCACGTGTAATAAATATTTTTAAAAAACTATTTACAACATTACTTCTTGTGAACATTAGATGAGAGCAAAATTTATTTCCTCCTGCAAAGGTTAAAAAAGTTTTGACGGTCTAGTTCAGTGCTAAATTCCCTGGCATCTAGTTACCCATTCACATTTCATCTTAAAATCAGATTTGCTTACAAATAGTATCTTAGAAAAAACATTCTCCAGGATTGCTGTTCAAGTGTCCTCCTCGTTTGTTAGAAAAGACAAAGGGAGGCCATAAGAAAATATGCAAATTACGGTTCAAGCGGATGAGAACCTCCCCCCACCCCACCCCCACCACGTGTCCAGTCCCAAGCTCTCTGGTCTTGGAGCCGTGGTTCTCAGTCCAGCCAGCTGCGGAGAATGAGAGTCACGGCTCAGACAGAGGTGCCCAGGAATGGGGCACAGAGAAGAGGAACACGATCATAAAGCATCCGTTCCGTTAAATCTAGGGGTGCTCTGAATTGCAGACCAAGACTCCTGAGAGGTAAAGCTGCACACACCTTAGAGCAGACGGTCTCCTCCTGTAACCACGGGTGACAGGTGGGGCTGGCCACATCTGCACAGATGTTTGCTGAGACAGGGAGAAGGGGGAATGCAAGGGGGAAGACAAGGAGGAGGGTGAGGAGAAGGAGGGCTGAGGTGCTCAAGAGTACTGTCAAGGTGCAGAAGGAAACGTGCTTATCTCCCATGGTTAATGAATGTGAATAGGTGTGTGTCTTTCACAAACGTGAGAAAGACTAAAAATACATCTTAATGCTTTCTTTAGGCCACCAGTGGTTTCTCCATAGCCCCACAGGTATGGGTTTGGAGTTCCTTGGGGTTACAACTAAGGCTCGTTTCCATGGACAGGGTGTTGAGTGGACAGTTGGAAGGTATCAACTGCGTATGCAAAAAAAGTGGGCGGCTTGAGGCAAGCCCCGATGCCATGCCTGGCACAGCCATACCAGTTGTGGGAGACTCACTTTGTTCTGGGATGGGATGACAGTGGGGGGAAACACTCAGATTCCCAACCCACGCTGCGTCTGCCCAGAGTGAGGGTTTTGAGGTGGCACCCTTCTGCCTTCACTGTGTTGTTTGGGGGTTCAATGGATGAGCAAGGTAATTGGGGAGGACAGGTGGCTAGAAAGAACACTTTTTTGGAAAGCCCTTTCGACAGTTAATTTTTTGTTGTTAAAATAAATACTTTCTATAGAAGCATTTGAACAGGAAAATACCACTATTTACACAGTGAAATAAATTCAACAGTGGTGAATGTAACTGTGTATTACACCATGTATTGGAAACCACAGTCAAGAACACAGTCTCCTAGAACACTGGTGAAACTGATACCCTTAAGATACAGTGGCCTTAAAACGAATCCCTACCTGTGGTATAAACATACATAATTATGCAGATCTTGTTTGTATGGCATCTTTCCCACAAACTACCTCCCCAATACTACAGCTTCAGCTGCAAGACAGCATGAGGTGCAGATTATAGAAAACAAGTGGGCTGAAAAAGTTGATAAATTGAAGAGTATTTGGACTCAACGGCTAAATGCTGGAAGGAAAATAAAGGGATATGAAAAGAAAGATGCTTCTAGTATGACACGTATGCGCTCAGTGACATGCTTGGGAGGTATGGTACTGTCCCAGAGAAGATACCTCCTAGAAGGGGGCTGGGCGGCACAAGCAGAAGAGGGAAGAGAGGAGGGGCCAAGGATGGCTCCTCAAGACGAGCTGAGCCAGGCCAGAGAGCTCAGAACTTCTTCGGACTACAGCTGCTGGTGTGCCAACAAGGGGCCATCAACATGCAGGTGTTCACGAGAGGGCGGAGGGAGGGCAGGCTGGACTCGGGTTCAAATGGGCACGGGGGTCATTCGTTTAGGTTCACAAGTAGTGACCAGAGCTTGGGGAGTGAGCTTGCAAGCGTACAACAAAGGAAAAAGGGTGCTAGAGGGTGAAAGGGGCACGCCTGTTCTGGCCAGGGGAGGCACTGTTCTGGGATTCAGGTTCATTACCAAATCTGTTTGTGGGCAGCACTGCCACAGAGGAGACGTAAAAGACTTTGCACTTCTGGTTTTAACTACTTGTCCTAGTAGATCAGATCATGATTCAACAAACATTCAATCAACGAAGAAGGATCTTTTCTTCTTCTTTAGTGCACAAGCATCACTCAGAAATAACGTGCAACAGCAGCTGTGTGCCGAGATGAACAAGTGAGACCCCCTCAAATCTAAAAGGAAGGATGTGGTGCAGTGCTGGATTATGTGAAAAAATGTTTGTGCCTAGCTGTCCTCATATTTTATCCTGAACGATGTACTGCAAGGGTCAGTAAAGCTTTTGTAAAGAGCCAGGTGGTGAATACATTTTAGGCTGTGTCCACTACTATATGGTTTCTGTTCCTTTTTTTTTTTTTTTAAATATAATCCTTTAAAAAATAAAAGGTAAAATGCATTCCTCCAACCTCCGGCATACTATAAGACCATGAGCACCTGTTTCATTGTTGTTGCTCTTTCATGGGCAGTCTATACCTTCACGTCCCTTGCCTACTGACCACCTTGCATTAAGTGGGATGGTCTCAGGCCGGTGAGAAAGCCTCTGTGCGTCACAGTGCTTGCCAGACGGGACTAACTACACAGCCGCCCCTCTAGACAACAAAGCTGAGGGTGTCCCCTAAGCACCGAGTGTATGCCACCAGGGCTCTGGGAAAAGGAAGATCGGACAGACAGGAGGTAATGGAAGGAAACGACCAGCTTTGGCTCAATCCGAAGAGCAAAAGCATGAGCAAGTGCACCCTCTGCAGAAGTGCCCCGGGTGCTTTCCCGGGTCCCCAGCACGACAAGGCAAAGCCCTGCATCAGAAGCGTCATCAGAGAGCTCTGGGTTTCTGCTTGAGTGTGACTTATTATCTCTAAAGGAAAGAGGTCAGACCTTCAAGTCTTCCAATATGTCCACTGTAGCACAAGTAGTCAAACTGTTCTGACATTTCACGGAATGAACTGAAGGCTGCCTCAAAAGGCTTCTCATAATTCTGCTTGTTTTAAATGCAATAATCTTTTTATTTTCATTTTTTTCCCTGAAAAAGGATTTGGGAGCAAGCCCAGGGAAGAATACTTACTGCTGGGGTGTGAGGACTGCCTTGCTGATGTGATTATAGACCTGATTTTATACTCACAGAAAAATTTCCAGTATTTCAGTGGGTATCAAGCAATAAGAAGACAAAAATTAATAGCTGAGAAGTCAAAACGATAACTGTCTGTTTCAAAATAACCGAAATAATCAGTGTTCTGGGGCCACTGACAGAAATTTTTTCACTGGCATGACATTCAAACTTCCTTTGGGAAAAAACCAGTATGGAAGCTTATCCTTGAGTTCTGGGGGACGGGGAAGACCCAACAGCCTGGAAGCTGACTGGATTTGATCCAAAGATATAATGTACAACTTCTCAGTCACACTCAGGTTACATAATATGCCCCAATTTTCTATTCTTACCTAAAAGCACGTTCAAAGCCCCTAGTTTTCATTTGCTGGCTTGCCTTTAATAAAATAATTTTGAAAGGAAAGTATATGACTAAAAAAATATCAGTGCTGATGCATTTTTATTTTCCTAGAAGCTGGCCCAAAATATTACATAATAAATACCTTGGGTTAGTGACTGGACTTTGTTTTCCCTTCTGTGAAAAGGCTTTTTCCGTATCTAAATATGTAAATGAGAATACCACAGTATTCTCAACTAATTTTGAGAAAAACCAAATCTTGGCTTACCTTAGGAACAAACAAGACGTGAGGCCGGAGTCAAGTCTATGATAAAGGCTGAGTGAAATGAGAGGCCAGGCCACATTTACAACTCTGAAGCCCTGTTTGCTCACGGGGTCTGACTCTTGAGGCTAACGGTGGCCTCACTGTGGCTGCAGTGACGGGCGGTTCTAAGAAGGAAGGTGTGAGGCTACGGCAGCTCACGAGTCAGGAGATGGCAGTCAGTGTGCTATAGCAATATACCGTGTCTCCTCTGTAGCAAGAGAAAATAAAGAAGTGTAAAAAGAAGAACAAAACTGAGGTAAGATAAGGGGGAAAAGAAGAAGAGGACAGAGAGGAGGGGAGGACAAAGAAAGGAGAAGATCAATCAGGCAAAATTTGTTAGTGAAAAACGATTATTTTCTTAAGCAAGGAGGGTCAACAAACTTTTTCTGAAAGGTCCAGACGGTAAATCCTTTAGGCTTTGCAGGCCCTTGGTCTCTGCTATAAATATGATACTCTGCTGGAAAGCTGCCAAGGAAAATACACGAACAAATGGGCATGGCTATGTTCCAATAAACTTTTATTTACAAAAGAGTGACCAGCCCATATTCTGCAGACCCTTGATCCTCTGTAAGCCAAATGACAGTTTGTGCGGGCTGACAGAAAACCAATAGGAACGGGTGTGGCTCCCCGGCCTAGCACCCGGGGAAATTCCAATACAGTCCCTGGTGTGGTGACAAGCCACCAACCTTGCTGATGGTGGTACTTACAGAATCTCCGACCTGCATCATGTAGCATGCTGTCTTTCCCACTTAGCTCTCGGGTCCTTCAATCAGCAGGAATGCTGCCCGTAGAGGGGGGGGTGACAGCTTCAGCCCTCACCACGAATCCACCAAAAGGCAGGAAAGAGACCAAACCTCAGTTCAAAGCAAGTCTTGAAGTGATGTGTTTCACTGATGTCCTATCTGAACAGCGTGTGATGCACAGAGGAGCCCCTCAGAAGCAGCACCTATGAAGAGACGAGGACCTGCACCTCCCCTAGCCGCACTACTGCAAGGATGAAACCCACAGTCCAAGATTACTGTTTTTAGATAAGGCTTGTGTAAAATTCTTTAATGAAGTACAGATGCAACAGAATTAACCCAAGGGATCCAAGGGACTAGCAACTGCAGATGAACACACACCAATGACATTCCAATGCGGGCAGCCTTAAGAGCAGACTAAACGTTCATTGCCTTCCTGCTGTGCTGCAAGATTGCTATGAGGGAGGCTCTGGACCCTGACTGGGGAGCAGTTTCCATGTTGTCCTCCCAAACCCGGGGAGCCTGAAGGGCTAGAAAATGGGGGACAGAAAATGGGTCTCCTGAAGAGGGCCCAGCTCTGGGGAGCTATGATAGAGCTTCAGTCATTGCTCCGCAGGCATCCTGCAGCTCTCCCAGAAGCTCGGAGGTAATACCGGCGTTCTCAGGTCATCAACTTCAGCTCCAACACTGGGACAGTCAGAGTATAGGCCCAGGGGCAGAGTTTTCTTTTTTCTTCATTTGGAATCTGGAATGTGGGACAGATTGCCTTTGCATCTGGTGGCAAGCCATACTGTGAAGATGGCTAGAAAAAGGAGGTCTTTGTGAGACAGGGGAAACAAGGGGGAACTTGAGTCAATTCCAAGTCTGGCTTGGAGGTGTCTAGGAGACAGGTTTGCCAGCATCGGCTGTAAGAGTAAAAGGGTGTTCCAGAGGCAGCCCTCAAGTTTGTTTGTTTGTTTTCCTTTCTTCTATTAGCAAAATTAACTGAATCAGCAAAAATGAGATTCAACAAATATAAAAATAATCCTAAGGTTTTAAGTGTTCTAATTATGTAGAATCCTAGTCTATTTAAATGCAGTTACTACTATAAAGTGTAAGTTGATTTTAAAGATGAGCCACTGCAGTGTATAAAAAAAGGCATACACATGCATACCTTTCGCCAAATGCTGCCTAAGACGGGAGAAAAGGCTATTATCTTGAAGTAAGCTTTTTAAAATGAAAAAGCACTTAGAAAAGTAATGGAATGGATGACAGACCCGAAACTGGAAGAGTTCCACCCACTCACACTGCCTCACACCTCTCCCTAAGTTAATCCAAGCACCGCTACAATGCAGTCTACGTGCAGCTAAGGGGGGCACCTTGAGTATACGCACAGGAGTCCACACATGTCACATTGGCAGACCTCAGCTGGTTAAGTCACCACAAAAACAGTATCCAGTGACGACTATATGAAAAATTTTTTTTTAACTTTAAAACCACTTTTAAAAGATTAACCAAACCTACGCAAAAACATACTAATGCTTCTGTGCAACTTAATGCTGAGAAAGGGCTGCCAACATACACACTCAGCAGTTTCATTAACATAGGTAGCTCTTGAATGGCCAAAGTCAAAGATATTAAAAAGAAAAAAAGAGACTCATGGGATAGGAGACATTGGAAAAAAAAAAAAGTCAAGGCTTCACTGAAGATAGTAAGCTTCCCTACCTATGAAATTCAATGCAATTTTCAATTTCCCATGAATCACATGCTTTTCTCCAGTCCTATCCAGTCATCAGAAGTTTCCATTATATACAGCAAGCTTTTCACAGAATGGGTAGAAGGCCTGTTTTATCATGATTTGGCTGAACTATACATGAAAAAAGTCCACCCGGGTTTACCTAAACAGATCTGAACAATCTAAATGGAAAACTTTTTAGTAAAACAGACAGGGTGGCACCTGTCCACACAAGCCTACTTCTGTGACGGAGCATGTTAGAGAAGTTGGCTGAAGCTTTAACAACCAAGCCTTTTTTGTAGAGTGGTCCAGTGGAAATGTGGAAGTCACACTGTGTTATAATGGAGCAATGTTACAGGCATCAAGGGAAAGCCCATGCAACCACCTCAGGCGTCACTCAGGAAAGGCAAACAACATTAGTTAAAACACCGCAGCTCTCAATTCTGAGCCATGGAATAGAGCCTGACGTGATAGAGGCGGGAGTGATACCACAAGCATTAACTACCAGTATGGCACTAACCAATTAGAATGCTAACACCCACTCTAACCATGTACGTTCACACTGGAGCACACCAGCTGAACGTCAGCTCCAGGTGGGGGGAGCGCTGCAGGCCCACTATGAGATGGGGCTGCTTCCTCCAACAGCAAAGTTGCTCTGAACTTTACATAACTCTGTGCTGTTTAGACCTTTCTGAGCCTCATGCCAAACTGGTTTTGGGGATACTCACAGAGACCCTGGGCCACATTTAAACCATCTGGCCTGTGCTAATTACCCAGCTCATGAACAAATGCCCTAGCACACTGCATGGCGACAAAGAATCTTACTGCAGAACCGGGGCTGGGAGACATCTGTGGCTAATAACCACAGGCAAATGCACATGCATAAACTCTTAAACTTTTCTATTACTGGAAATAACAACCTGGCTTTCTTTGAATATGGAAGTATTCGGGGTAAGAAAGAATATTAGAACAGTCACTCTTATCCTAATTGTCAAGTTACAGTTACAAGATGAAAAAAAAAAAAAAAAAGCCTACATTTTTTCCCCCAAAGTCAGAAGAAAACCTCGTTAGAGTGCTAGCAAGCTTGCAAGGCCCAAAATGAAAAGGATGGCAAGAATCAGTAATGCAAATCACTTGGGGGATGTAAATAATTTTTAGAGGTCATAACCCAATATTAACACCATGTGACACATCTTCTGTCCCATGGGCACATAATTTAGAATACATTTTTTCAAATGACAAAGGATCAAAAGTGAGAGGAGTGACCAATAATGAACAGAATATGAATTTTTAAAAAGGGGTAACAGAAATATTCATCTTTTATAATAATAATAATTTCCCTCTGCATTCTCTACATACCATAAAAGTGATTTGGTTTAGCTTTCGAGAATCATTGAAACAAACAAACAAGACAGAGAGGGAAGTTCACTGCTAGGGTTTGCAAAGAGGAGTGTCTGTTCAGGTACAGACACTGCAGGGTGGCTGCTGAAAAGCTACTTTTATGTGCATGATGGTGGTCTTCTCGGCTACAGTACAAGTGCTTGTGCATCAAGTATAAAATACAAGCCTTTAATCACATAGATCAGCTTTTTAGCTTTTGTAAATTTAAAAACAAAAAGGATAAATAAGGCACTGTACTTTTAAAAACTAAAACTGCTTGGTTCCAAGTTTAAAACCCAAGGAACAACCAGAATATAATATATAACTTCCCTTACTCAGCCTCAGAGAAAGACTCTGCAAGTTCCCTTCTCCATCTGAGATGCATTTTTCTGACATCTTAAATTGTGATGTTCTCCATTAACTGCAGATTTGAAAGGCTGGATAAGCTTATAAAAGCAGGTTTAGTTAATGCAAAACGAAGGGTTACTTCTGTAGGACAGTTTAACTCTCGGCTACCAGCCTGGCGATCACTTTGCGTCCAGCCGTCTCCGTTTGCCATGGGAAGAGTCCAGCTTTGCCTTCAGCTTTCGCTTTCTCTGGGCCGCACTGCTCTCTGGGGTTTTTGTCAAGGGTCTGGCCCGAGCCTTTCCACTGCTTTGCTTCCTGTTGGTGGCTTTCTGTGGCCTTGAAGAGGATTCCCCTGCCCCCTTTTGCTTTGCAGGTTTCGTCACTGTGTCTGAGGCGGCTGGCTGAGCGGGTCTTTTGTTCGTATTTTCTTTTTCCCTCCTGGAGGGAGGGCAGTTCTTCCCAGGGGACTTTTTGGGGATCTTCACTTTATTCTCTTTCAAGGATGTCTTTTTGGGCAGTTGGCTGATTCTGTCCCTTGCAGCTGGCTTCTTGGCAGCAGGGGTTTTGGTGGATCCATCACTATGCTTTTCTTTGCTGGCTTTGACCGCAGGTCCCTTGTCCTTCCTGTCCTGAGCGGTGCCGCTTTCTGTCCTCTTGCGTTTATTCTGCACTTCGGCTTTCGGCAAGATTTCAGACATCTGCTTCCCCTTCCTTCCCTTCATTCCATCAGTACTCTTGGGCTTAATGGGAAACCCATCTGCATCCACTTGCAGGGCAAGCTTGGGGGACATCAGAGGGTTGATGCATACACTCTTACAACTCTGTTTACTCTCCACAGCCTGTCCAAATGGGCTCTCCATTTTCTCGTTCTTGATCAAACATTGCTGGGCTCTGAGCTTTCCTCGAATATTGGAGTATTTTCTGAGGATCCGAGTACTGGCTGGGGTAGGTGAATTTGTGGGAGGATGGCTATTTCTACCTTCCTTGACTTCCTCTACAGTGTCTTCAGAATTGGGGCTGAGGCTGACATCACTGCCATCCTCTGGCTCCACTTGGTCAGGATTCTCTCGAAACTTAGCCCAGAGCTTCTGTGTTTTCCAATTGTTTCTAGCAGGAGTAGCTCCAGGAAATTTCTTCAAGTGTTTTTTCAAGCGTTCAGCCTGTAGTGAACTGGGGTACAGGCTGGAAGGAGAGTATTTCTGAAGAGGATGCTTGACAGGGGGGATGTCTCCTGGAAGACGAGTGTTGAGCTTCTTCACGATAACCAGAGACCGGGTTTCAGTTGTCTCTAAGAACCATTTGCAAACATTAGATAACTTAAAGTTTGTCATAAACAGCATCTGAACAGGAGAAAACCTTTGAACCTCCAACGAACCCCTACATTTCCGTGACCTTTTTTTGCTTTTCCAAATCTCCTTTAGTTTATCTGACTTGTTCCTTGATCTTGGTGTTGGCTGGGCTTCCTTTTCCAACTGGATCCAACCTTTCTGGACTCTCATGTACTGGGCATTGAAGCTGGCAATAAGCTCTTGGTTCTCTTCCTCTGCACACCATTCCACAAACTTTGGCTGGTCATCTACCACTGTGTCCACATCATCCTCATGTAAGGGATCTCCACTCTCTGAAGCTTCCTTTTCCTTTGGCATTGGGTTTCCCTGTGTTGCTTCCTTTTCTGAAGTCACTTTTGCAGTGTCCAAGGAGTCCAGAGAATGAGTATGTCTTAGGTTGTAAGTTGAAGAGGTCAGTCTTGTAAGCCTCGGGACGCACTGTGGGGGCCCGGCCGCATCACCACTTCCACTATTTGACAAGCCACATGCACTGGATGGCACATCACTCTGGTCACCTTTATGCTGGGTGTTTGCACTGCCAGCCTCATTCACAACCTCCTCCGTATCGTGTGCAGGAATTGGTTCTGGCTTCTCTTTTGATTGTTCTGGGAAAGTACGTGGAATATTTTCTGAGGGAGCACGAGCATTTTTCTCACCTAACTTAGACTGAACATAGATTTCCAGTCTTTCTCCAGGCAGGGTCTGGTCTACTGTGGTTATGGGATCACCGTGGGGGAAAATACCTCCTTCTTCCCCTTTGACCTCTTTAGCCAGCATGTTTTTAAAAGTCTGCCTGGTGATGATCCCACCTTCTTTGCCCTCCTGCTCGGCATCTTTCTCAGAGGGCTTTTCATGGACCTCTGGGTTTTCAGTGTCCTCCAAAGCTTTTGTATGGAAACCATCAGCCAGAAGACTCTCAGGTGTTGTCTCACCAGGGCACGCTTCCTTTTTAGAACGTTTCATAACAGGATTTTTGGAAACCTTGATCTCAGGACTAGCAGAGGAAGAATCTGAACTTTGACTTCTTAGGCACCTATCAGCAGAAGAGGGATCAGAAAGCTGACTTCTTAGGCACCTGTCAGAGGCCTCAGGGAGTTTTTTAACTTTTTTCTTCTTGTCCAGATTCTCTTCGGGTGAGTCAATGTTTTGATCACACATATCTCTTTCTGAAGAATGTTTTACGTTCCTGCCCTGTCCCTCTAATTTTCCTGTACCACCTGCTGTCTCACTTTCCTCAATTTCATTGGGGTTTTCATTAGTAAAAGTGCTGCTTTCCTTCAAGAGTAGGTCAGTATCTAGCTCCTGAGTGTCTTCAGTCTCAGCCTCAGTACTGATGCTTTGGTTGTCTTCAGCTTTTCCCAGGCTCAGAGGAGGCTCCAAGCCCACTGGAGGACTCTGACTTTCTGAGCAAGGAGGACCTTCCTCTCTACTGACTGTTTCAGGAGAAGAATGAGGCCCGGAAACAACATCTTCATTGCCTCCCTCAGAAGTGCTCTCAATAGAGGAAACCAGGTGACAGTCTTGGGTGACAGTCCCCTCCTTGATTTCCAGCAGTTCGACTGGCTGCTGGTCTCGTTCAGGGGAAGCTATCCCACTTGCTGTGGGAGTTGAGACCATGGAGCTGCCTTCTGGTGTGTCCTCTTTGGGAAGGTGAACAGGGAGAGGTGACACCAGGCTGGAGGCTGTTGTTTCCTTTGACCTAGGAGAGCTGCTCGGATTTGGTTTATTTGTCACGGGGCAAACCTCAGGCTCTTGAGATTCCTTTTCCGAGGAAGCATCTCTGTCTCCTTCCTTAAGGGAGATGATTTCTTTACTAGGTTCTTCGTGGTCATCGTCTCTGGGATGCTGCACATCCACGGCGGGTCCAGGGGCTGAAAGTGTAAGGGTCTGCTTGGGAGTGACCACTGCCTCCGGCTCCAGGGTTGAACAGCTCGCTTTTTCTTGGGAGTGTAAATTTCTGGCCAGTGTGCGAACAGTTGGCAGCTCACAACAATCACCATTGAAAAAGTATCCCCGAGTACTCTTTCTGGCTGTTTTCCGAGAGGATAATATTGATCTTTGATTCTCAAAGTGGCATTCTGTTATTGGCTGACTAATATAAACGACATCACACTGGTTATCATAATCGTTTATCCTCAACCCTGATGCCCTTTTACTTTTCCGAGCTGTCTTAATGGAGGTTGAGATCATCTTGGTTCGTGAATGTCCATTAGATGCTTTGTGTACAGCTGGCATAGGGCTGGGGGCTAACCAACCATCTTTGGAATGATCAAACTGGCCCTTATCACTGGGATGTAAATGATAACTCACCTTATTTCTTCCTAGTGAGTGAAGATGGTTCTCTTGCTTTGGCCTTGAATCTTGTTCACTGGACTCTAACTCCTGGCGCAAAGGTGTTTTTGAGCTACACAGTAAAGCGTTCTCTTTGTCAGCAGTTCTAGGTGAATTCCCCGTAAACCCTGAGTCCCAAGCTTCTTCTGATAAAGCTTTGAATGAATTTCTCTGAGAAATAATACAGCTGTTGCTCTCCTCACTATTCTCAGCTGCCCCTTTTACTGCAATTAGACTTTCTACTAAAGCTGAGCTCTGCATATGGTCTTTACCATCCTCGCGAATTTTCACATTTGTGTCTTGCTCCTGTCCAGTGGTTTGCCCCTCCAAGCTCTTAGAGATGTGGTGGAAGTTTAATGAGGAAGAATTAGATGCAGTGAGGTATCCCAGAGTGGAACTATCCGTTGAACTACCAGAATTAGGTTTAGTGGTTGGAAGTTCAGAGGAAACTTTCTGGGTAACAGCCAAGGCATTCTCTCTCCCATCTACAGACTTTATCTCAGGAGGAGGCTCCTTCAGGGCCTGTTCTGTCACGCGTAGAGGGCTGTGAGAGTCCGATGAGTCTACGAACAAATCTACAGAAGTAGGAGACTTCCTATCGAGACACACAGCATCCTTTTCCTTATGTTTGGTGCCTAGTTGGGCACAGCCGGCACTGCAAGTGGATGCGTCCATTGCTCCAGAATCAGGGTGCAGGTCCTCGGGGCCTGGCTGGGATTCAGTGTACAGATCGTTCAGAACACGAATGAACTGCTTCTGATGATGAGTGCACAGTTTGACCATAAACTTCTCCAGCGGGGACTTCGACTGATTGTTAGAATCTACTGCTAGAGCCTCTGTTGAATTCTCACTAGACAGACAAAGAGAAAGAAGAAATTAGTATGGTCATTCTCCAAAGAAAATTTTTACCCTATGAAATTCACCAGACGTTACTCATGTTGTAAAGAGAATGGACACTCTAAAACTGCTTCTAAGTGCCCAGGTACATTTGATTCCATAAATGAGGGGTATTTACCTGATTAAAATATAAGGCTAGCCCTGTTATATTCTCAAATTTCAGTAACATCCTTCATACCTTTTAAGAGATCCTTCACAGTTATTTTTATCTTATAGAGAAGAAATATCATTGAAAATAATTTTTTGGAAAATAAAATTTTGGCTACATTAACTCCAGTTGGTCAACATATACTTTTGTTTTAGACATGGGTATTTCTGTTAAATAATCATTGATTTGTAAGCCCACAACACTGACAAAAACTCAGACGCACTATATTGCAAACCTTAGTTTGGAAATATTTAGGGAAATTATAGTTTTAACATGGTTTCTCAGCATGACTAATTGGTTGGACTTCTAATTCTGAAAACAGTAATACAGGAACCCTTCTGCTCCCTTCCTGGGGCAATGAGAAATAGAGATCAATAATTTCATAATTCAAATACACTGAAAGATGCAATTATAAGCAGCCTACGCTGGCCTCCTACCTTCCTCACGCCCCTCTGGCCTCTGAAGCAGTGTGCTTTTAATGGAAAGAGCACAGATTGTGGAATATGATAAACTCACATTCTACTTCTAGCTCTGACATTTACTATCTATAGGCTCTTAGGTAAATTACTTAACCTCTCTGAACCTTGGTTTCCTCATCTGGAGTTGGAACTCAGTATTGATATTTCAAAGGATTGTTGTGAGATGTCAGAAAGCACACACAAAGCACAAAGCACAAAAGAACAGGCGCTCCCCCTTTCTTGACTCAGGGAGATATTTAAGACCAGGTGGTAAAAAGCTGCTGAAACATGTCTAATTACAAAACAAAACAAAAACCAAACTATCGGTCAAATCTGTTGTTTAAACTACTCTTCATGAAGGAAGATTCCACTATGTTTTTATTTTCACAACTAGCAAGACAGCAGTTTTAGTCAGCGGTGCCATGGGTATCTGAAAGGACCTACATGAGACTACAGAATGTAGTCTTCTACATGTCTTAGCAGATGCCTACTTTAAATTTGAAATTGGTCACTGAATTGTGAATAAACCAAGAAAAAAAGATTCTTTCATGCAAACTACATATCAGATAAAGGGTTAGTATCCAAAATCTATAAAGAACTTATCAAACTCAACACCCAAAAAACAAATAATCCAGTGAAGAAATGGGCAAAAGACATGATAGACACTTCTCCAAAGAAGACACCCAGATGGCCAACCAACACATTAAAAAATGCTCAACATCACTCATCATCAGGGAAATACAAATCAAAACCACAATGAGACACCACCTTATACCTGTCAGAATAGCTAATATGAACAACTCAGGCAACAACAGGTGTTGGCAAGGAAAGAGGAAAGAGGATCTCTTTTGCACTGCTGGCAGGAATGCAAACTGGTGCAGCCACTCTAGAATACAATATGGAGGTTCCTCAAAAAATTAAAAATAGAACTACCCTACGACCCGGCAATTGCACTACTATGTGTCTATCCAAGGGATACAGGTATGCTCTTTCGAAGGGGCACATGCACCCCAATGTTTATAGAAGCACTATCAACAATAGCCAAAGTATGGAAAGAGCCCAAATGTCCACTGATGGATGAATGGATAAAGAAGATGTGGTGTGTGTGTGTGTGTGTGTGTGTGTGTGTGTGTATACACACATACATACATATACAGACACACACACACATACATACAGTGGAGTATTACTTGGCAATCAAAAAGAATGAAATCATGCCATTTGCAACTACGTGCATGGAACTAGAGGGTCTTATGCTAAGCGAAATTAGTCAGAGAAAGACAAATATCATATGACTTCACTCATAAGAGGACTTTAAGAGACAAAACAGATAAACATAAGGGAAGGGAAACAAAAATCATATAAAAACAGGGAGGGGGACAAAACATAAGAGATTCATAAATATGGAGAACAAACAGGCTTACTGGAGGGGCTTGGGGGGGGTGGGCTAAATGAGTAAGGGGGCATTAAGGAATCTACTCCTGAAGTCATTGTTGCACTATATGCTAAGTTGGATGTAAACTAAAAAAATAAAAGAAAATAATAAAAAGGGGAAAAAAGATTCAGAAATATTATAACAGGTGCATGGGGATGGTGAACTTAAAATTTTTTTTTAATGTTTAATTTGAGAGAGAGAGCGCAAGGGAGCACGTGCATGCTCGAGTGGGGAAGGGGCAGAGAGAGGGAGACACAGAATCTGAAGCAGGTTACAGGCTCCGAGGTGTCAGCACAGAGCCTGATGCAGGGTTCAAACCTACCAACCGTGAGATCATGACCTGAGCTAAAGTCGGACACTTAACCGACTGAGTCACCCAGGTGCCCTGGTGATGGTGAACTTTAAACTATGTGCTGGCAATGGAGCCAAAATCTAACAAAGAAAAGACAAGACAGAAGGCGACTGGAAAACAGCCTCACTGGGCAGTATGCTTATAATATGTGCATTTTCCTGCCTATATATTGTCCTTCAGTAAAAGTTTCAAAAAGGCAACATCTGAAAGGTCAACAGGAAGAAGCTCCTCCTGCTGTATGGGAATGGCAAATATCTCCTTCCTAAATTTAGAAAAGGGGAGACACCAGTGACACCCTTGGGGGACTGACGGTTAAGTCATTTTCAACTCTCAGACACAATGATACGTACATAGGAGCTTAATACACTCTTCATGCAGCTGCACGCTTTGTAGCTCACAGAGAAATTAGTCCCAGAAGGACCCTTCTGGGACATACCCTGCCGCTATGTCTATCAGACAGTACCAACAGCATAATATGCTGTCACAGGATAGAGCACTGGGAACCAGTGGTGAGTATTCTGCCACTTACTAGTTGTGTAACCTTGGCCAAAACACGTAACCATTTTTGGTCTTAATACAGCACGTGCCCCCTCTTCCACTTAGGATTAGTGCAAAGGAAAAAACTACGAAGTCATCAGTTACCTTTACTGTCAACTAATCACATTAAACATACCTCAGTAACAAATAACTCAGAGATGTGCATTAATGCTTTTTTACAACCTAAGGTGAATTTTCTGCATAAAGTTTACACTTCAAGTACCAAACATTTAAAATTTTAAAAATATTTTTGATAGAAGTCTTTTAAAAATTATATCCTCCTCTGAACACAATTTCTTCTTTCTTAATGACTCAGGGGGGTTATCATGTGCACTATTATTAAAGTTGAGCCATTACTTTTATTATACTGAACTAAAATACATTGATAGCTTTAGGGGCTACTCAATTAAGTAAATCTGACTGCCTTAATATGAAAAGGTCACACTGGCAGTCTGTATGTTACTAAAATCTTTCTTTTTATTGGCTTCCAGATAGTAGCTGTGGCTCGAAGCCCTACTTTTACCTTCAAGAGTGTTTCTGCCTGACAGCTGAGGAACCACATCTCAAGTGCTAGACTGGTCCTTTAAGTAAAAATAAACAGGCTCTGAAATGATGTTTTCAGGAATAGTTTAAGTAAAGTACATGGATTTTCTAACAACTTCAACTGCTCAGAGGACTTTATTTCTCAGTTTTTGGTTTTTGGAGGTGTTCCTGATGTTACTGAGATAAGTGCCTACAAATAAGTGGGATATCACTGCCTTTTCAACGCATAAACATATATTCTCTAAGTGCACTTTAGCAATACATAAAAAGGTAAAGGGGGTTGGTCAAGGTTTATGAAAAAAGATTAAGAAATATCATGGCATCTTACTGCAGAGAAAAACTGGAGATAAATTGTTCTCCCCACCTTGAGAAGCACAATCATCATCAAAGTGTGAAAATCTTCTGGACACTGCTCCATGCCTAGGGCTGTGCTCTGGAAGTAGGCTTTAGTATTTGGGGTGAACAATATGCTTAGAGGGGTGCCCGGGTGGGTCAGGTTAAGTGGTCAACTCTGGATTTTGGCTCAGGTCATGGTATCACTTTTCGTGAATTCGAGCCCAGCGTCAGACTCTGCGCTGACAGTGTGGAGCCTGCTTGGGATTCTCTCTCTCTGGCCCTCCCTACCTCTCTCCCTCTCTCTCAGAATAAGTAAACAAACACAAAGATTAAAAAACAAAACAAAACCAATATGCTTAGAGATTAATGAAATCAAGAGATACCCAATAAGAGGACAGAGTACTCTGAAGGAAACTGAGAAAGCAATTTTTTTCTAAAGTGATGCCCACACAGAATAAAAAACTGAGTAATAATTCATCCACAGGTGAGATCGAACCTCTTTTATGGTTGTGAGACTTGGATCTGCTGCTATCCCATGTTTCAATAGTAGTACTTCAATATTTTAGTTAACCTCAACTAACGTAAACAAGTCTTCCAAAGGGCCATGAAACCAGCCCTGAAACAATGGCTGTGGCAATATGGCTTGTTTAGTCCCCAAAGACAGAACAAATAACTACAGGTAGGTAGGTAGGTAGGTAGGTAGGTAGGCAGGCAGGCAGGTATCTATTTCACAGCACCATGGCAAGGGGAAGGCACCTTCAAACCTAAGGCATACTGCAGAAACGTTATCAGTACCTACTGAACTCTAACCCGGAACAGCAACAGAGCACCAGGGTGCTGAAGAACAGCATCGGAGAGGCGGTCACAAGCTATATAGCAACTTTAAGAGGCGCTTACAGCGATTACTGGTGGGAAGCTCAGGAGATGAAAAGATTAAAATCGCAAATGGCAGCTTTGCTTAAAAGAAAGAGATATCAACAAAGGGTCATTTGTGTATGTTTCCTGGTAAAAAGACAGGATGAGAGAGTATGTACTGATGAACCACAGGTCATCAGAGCAAGCAATAGGGTGCTCTTTATCAGTTACATCCTGGGCCATTTCAAAACCATTTCCACTTGGAGTGACTGTATCTTTTCCTGAACTCCAAGCCACAGTGGTTTGTAGATACATTGGCAATCATAAGAAATCATGTGTATTTATAATTTGTATCCTTTACTGACTTGTCTTTGTCTTAGCTTTCCAAGCAGATGTAAGCTACTTGGGCTACTTGAGATGTAAGCAACTAGGCAGGGATCACATTTTACACTCTTCTGTTTTCTCTTAGCAAAAAAGGAGAGAGAGCATCAAGGATGCTTACTGGGTTTTAGTCTCAGGCAGCATCATTTAGTGAGATAGGAACACAGGCAATGAAGCTGGGGGCTGGTGACTGTTGGGGTATGTATGTGTCTGATGAGTTCTGTTTTGTACACACTTGAGGTGAGGTGTTAAAGGATTCTGAATCTGAGATGTCTGGAAGGCAAGTGGACCAGCAGCTTCACTTGGATCTGACAACCTTCACATTAATACTAACCTTTGCCCAAGTGTCATTAAATGGCCCTGTTATAATAACTAACTTTATAACTATAGTAATAAAACCACTTTTGACTGCGCCCCTAAATTATCAAGGTTCTTACCTTGTTTTCCTCTAGAAATTTTCTCAATAAGATCTAAGTTTAGATGAATTTTAATTTCAGAGGATTTAAAAAATTTTAAATTAACCTCAACTTCCTGAAGTTTTTAATTCTATCACAATTTTTCATGTTTTCTAACAAAACGAAAAACAAAAAACAGGTGTTTTTAAAAACTGGCTAGTTTTGCCTGAGTTTTAAACAGCTAGTCTTTACCTTTGCTTCCAGTCATTCCATTTTTTCCTACAGTGTTAGGCATTTGACAGAGCCTAAATATGCATTTGCCTTGATTCAGAATACTCTCAGGCAGTAAGGAGGTAAACCAGAGAGGGGCAAGCTTCTGTCCTGCAGCACTTTCACTCAACTCGACTGAAGGGAAAGCACTATGTTTTAGTTCAGTGATTACGGTCGGTATCACGGTATGTTCTTCACATCTGACTATGTAAGATCTTTAGAAGAATAATAATTCATCACAGATTTCAAAATCACTTGTTTGATTTCATGTCTCTTCTGCTCACTAACAGAACTCTGTAACAGTTAAGTAAATTATTTATCAATCAGAAATACCTCACCTCCACTAAAGAGTAGTAAGATCCCAGGGACTAGTAAAAGGAAGGAAGGGCTGTAGAAGAGAGAAACTTGACTGCCAACTCCCTGGATTAGTCCTGAGTTTCTCTCCTGGGAGAGAAATAGCCTGCATGACCTTGACCACTTTGTCTTTCTATCCTCTGCTCAATGCCTAATTCTTAAGGGTGTGGTAAAAGGATAAGATAATATTCATAAAAACTTTGGAAGGCACAGTTTAAGAGTGATGTGTTGTTTCACAACCCTATCTGTAATGATTTACTCAATGATGTTTTTCTAGATCAGAGGTTAGACACAGTTGAACTCGCCTACTTTGTCAATACTACAATACTTAAATTCTCAAAGAAAAACATTCCTGTGGTTAATGTAAATGGTGGGTCGTCAATGCTTATGTTATTTTAGAGTAAAAGAACAAATAGAGGAGATGTGGCAGACAGCTGAACCGACAATTTTAAGAAGAAATTTTAGAAGAATTTGAGATTGATGGATTCAGGTAGTCTCTCCAGTATCCACTAACTACCAATAAAACTCGATAGCAAATGCAATTATCAATGATGACCAAAATACATTCTTCTTGACTAAAAAGAGCAATAAAGACACTGAATGATGTCTGGGTGAGAGCTGATCTTAGCAGAAAAAGGTAATCCCGGGAAAACAGAGGGGGAAGAAAATTAGAGACAACACCTGACAGAGTAGACCAAATAGTTAAAGAGATATACTTTTATTTGGCTTGATTCTTCTACTTAAATACAAGAACACATTAAAATGCACCCTGAGTTCCCTTCAAGGCTAAGAACTGTATTTTTTTGCTAGACAATAATCTAAAATTATGTTCTCTAATTCCTTATCTCTGGTCCTCTGAGCACAGAAAACATAAGTATATTTAAGGGCCTGGATAAGTCTACTGCCAAGTCCTTGCTCTGCACTGGGAATGCATCAGTCCCTGGCTAGCAGATTATATTTGCTCAATACGTGTATCTTCCATACTTGGATACAAGAATATTCCAAGGACTATGACAAATTTTATGTGTATATGTGTGTGTGGAGTAGAGAAGGGGCAGCATGGGGTATACAGATTTTCTAAAAGCCATGTACAGTACAGTTGAACATCTAAACTACTGAACAACCAAGTTTTCCTTCCACAGAACTGGACTAGGAGAAACCATAAAAGGGCAGAGTAGACCAAAGTGACAAAGAAACGCTGAGAAATAAAGTTCAGAAGATGACAGAAGAGGAAGTGACCTCTTAAAATCAGGCAGTTTAATACCTGATTTCCATGTAGCTGACATCCAAATTCTCTGAAATAGAATTTAGATGGATTTAGATAGAAAAAGCAATTCTCAAAATTGAGGTTAAGGAGAATGATCACTCCTCAGAGATCAGAACCATGGAGGAGTAGGGGTTTAGGGGTGTGTGTGTGTGTGTGTGTGTGTGTGCGCGCGCGCACCTGTGCTTTCAAAACCAGAGCTACTGCTGATGGCAGCGTGGCATCTTGTTCAGGTGTGAAGTGGAAAACAGTTAAGAACTACTGATCTGAAACAAAAGACATGCAATCCCTCTGTAACAGCTAAGGTTATTATGTTTCTAACCAAGTTTACTAGAAGCAGAGCAGAACAAAGGTTCAAAAAATTATGAATGCTCTAAATGGGGGGAAGGAGAGGTGCTTCAGGGGTGCTTACTGAGGATAAAGCCATAGTTTGCTAGCTTTTCTGTATCTCTGGGCTTAGTATCTCTCATAGAGGGCTATTATTCAGAGTAGATCTAAATATTAGATAAGCCTTTTAGGGCTTGTATCTTCTATTTCTTTTCAATTTAACCAGACTGTCAAATTTCTTAAATTACAATAAAAATATAATTATCAAGAAAATCCCTATTTAACATATCTTCACCCATTTTACTATGGGAAAATGTACCCAGGAAGCCAAAATGTAATCAGAAAGTTACTTGGTGAATAGAAGTCAGAGCAAAGGGTCATTAAGCACCACATACAGTCCAATGCCTTCATCTCCTCTCTAGGAATGTAGTGAGTTCACAGACACTTCTGTCAAACTATTTACGTCTGATAAAGTTTTTGTTCCCACCAAATTGATTTTTGTTTCTATCACCTCAGGTAAGACTATGCATGTAAGACCAAATACATTTGGGTGTTAATTTTAAAGAAAAGGAGGGAGGGTTCATAAGCAGTGAAAGACCTGGGATTCTGGACTGGACGGCATAGATTAAAAAATAACAGTTCCTGGAAGTGAGGGAAGAAATATCCCTAAGTGATATTAACTAAATACTGGTTTGGTGAGAGCACAAACCTAAATTATTAATATAATGAGAACTATAACTAAGAATTCTTAGAAAACACTTTGAAATAGACTTTAACAAATAATATAATAATAGATGAAAAGGATAGACCTCTGCCTTGGGCTGCTTCGAAATGAAAAAAAGTGTGTCACCAGCCTGAGTTAGTAAAGCCAGACTGAAAAGAGATCTGGATCGTAAAAGCATAACTGACATTTTAAAAGGTCAGGATTACATGAGAGCTCATGACAAGCTAGTAGACAGGCCTATTTCTCTTTTTGTTTTTTTAGTCAGGTAAAAGATTAAAATCTATGTTGTTCTTTGGTGAAATTGCCTTTTCATTCCCAATTTAAATGAGCAGGACAATGATGGACTGGAAAAATAGCACTGCTTAAACAGAAAAAGGTACTCATTCCCCACCTGAGAGAAAATGCACGGTATCATGGGGCTCTTTTAAAGAGAGTTGAGGGGAAAAAAACATCTGTTAAGGCCCAGTAAGGCCAAAGACTGTACATGGCTCCCCTGGCATCCAGACAAGGTTCCCGTTACAACGGGAATATATTTCTTTTGTAATAATAGCAATAACAACAATAACTGTAAACCCAAAACCCACACCACCACCTTCAAGGCAGTGTGTACACACAGGGGGGGTCTAAAGGAGGCGTGGGGAGCTGACACAAATGAAAACAAACAAGAGGACATTTAACAGTTCACATGACAGATCCCAGCAACACAATGTTCTTTCCTCTCCAGAAATAAAGTGATATGTTTTTGACAAATATTCTTAGTTTCTTTGGGGGTGAAAGGAAGAGGGAGACTAGCAGATTATATTTGCTCAATACGCAGTAGATACTTGATAGTATCCCAAGCTTTTCATGATTGCTAGGGAATCTTCTATATCCTAACTTTTTTCATGTTCCTTTGAGGTTCTTAAATCTCTATTCTTGAAACCATACAAATCTATGGGATAAGCCTTAAAAGTGGAAAAGTTCTACTTTTGCTGTCATATAGTAAATCTCTTAAAATTGACACAAGGATAGCATTCCTAGGTAGTAATCATCTAAACTCTAGATCACTTTGTAAAATGTAAAACCTTAAAAAAGGATTCCTAGGGTACCTTATACAAAATTTAATGCCATTTATCACTTGTTCACCTCATGAATGTTAGAGGAGGTTTGTAATTTTAAAATTTAACATATAGGGGCGCCTGGGTGGCGCAGTCGGTTAAGCGTCCGACTTCAGCCAGGTCACGATCTCGCGGTCGGTGAGTTCAAGCCCCGCGTCAGGCTCTGGGCTGACGGCTCAGAGCCTGGAGCCTGTTTCCGATTCTGTGTCTCCCTCTCTCTCTGCCCCTCCCCCGTTCATGCTCTGTCTCTCTCTGTCCCAAAAATAAATAAACGTTGAAAAAAAAATTAAAAAAAAATAAAATAAAATTTAACATATAGAGATAAACAAGCATTTTTAGAGCTACCATTCTGGAGTGCTCTTGGAATTCACTCCATCATTCTCAAACACTTCACCTCTCTGGAAACTCGAGTATACTGATGGAGATGTGCTGGAGTGGGATGAACTAAGCAGAATCATCTGTATATTCAAGGTTTCACTCAGGAATATTGAAGACAAAACGTAACTAACTGTACACACACACACCTCACTCCTTACCCTCAGGTCACATCATTTCTCTTGCTTCCAATACACTATCCAGTTCAACTACCCTGACTCATCTTTCCTTGAAGAACAGTATAATTCTATGCTCCCTGCCACTAGTTTCTCATTTTAGTTTGCTTCCCATTATCCAGAACTGCCATCTTCTTAAAGTCCAAATCCAACCTGATTTTTTTTTTTTTTTTTACATAAAATTCTGTCAACTTCCCACTGCTCCTGTTCCATGCTTCCTGACACTTTCTCCTGGGGGCCATGTTAGGCATTTCTTACTCTGCTCTCACGGTTTTTTTTTTTTTTATTAAATAGCACTTATGTCGCATGGTAACATAATGGTTGACGTGGCTGTCTCCTCCACTGGTTTGTGAACATTCTCTGGAGGCAGGACCTAGGTCCTTTTAATTCAGTAGATTCTCTGCCTAAAACACGGAACTCAGATGATTTCAGGCATAAGTAAGCAATGAATAACGAAATAAATTCCTATGTAATAAAAATAATTTTCCCAAGACATTTTTCAAGGGAACTGAAATCAGCATAGCAAAAAAGAAGAAAATGAGCTCAAATCAACAAGGCAGGGAAAGGAAGAAGGGAATTTTGAAGGTCAGACAGTAAAAGGTGTCGGCTCCTAACTGTAAGCCTCCTAACACAGGAGGTTGCTAGTATGCTCTCCAAGGTACCAGAATAACCAGGATGAAAGGGTATGGTTTACATAATGGCCTTCAAAGCCACTGGAGTTTTGACTGCAAACCAGAAACAGATATACTTTACAAAATGACACAGTCCACTTATCCCAGTTTTCATATGTATCGCATACATTTCAATGAAACAGTATTTACCCTTCATTATATGCTATGCGCTCTCCTTTTCTTTGTATTTCTTTTTTAAATGTTGGTTAGGACCCACTAAACTGATCTGAAAACCGACTAACAATCACAATCTGTTGATTCAGTTTGAAAAACTGGTCTACACAGACTCACCAATCCCCAGCACCTCACAAGAATCTGCTATCCTGGTTATTTTCTTAATCCATCTTTACCTAGTTAGAGCTACATTGCCAAGTTTTCCTGGCAAAAATGTTTCTAGTCAATTTAATGTTTGCTGGAATGAACATGTCTAAACTGTACTAGCTATGATCTGATTTATGTTTGAAATGCTCAGAACTCCAGTTTGAGAAGAGTGTAACTAAAAATCACTAAACCTTTGACAGAAGATTCCCCAAATTCTTTCACTGGAAAGCGAAAAGTTTGATGATTAAACACATACGTACACACCCATCCTCACACTCCCACACTTAGCTCTTTACATTTTGTTATTCGAAGCATGTAAAATTTCAAGCTTGACTCTACAAAAAACTCAGTGATGGAAATGCAGATATATTCTACACAGCTTTGTAATTTTTAATCTTAAGCATCTACTTTCTAACAACTTTTATTCTAGTCTTTGAAAAGAAACAAAGAATGACTAATAGTTTGACAATATTCCCCTGGAACAGCACCAAGAAATGCAGAAAAGCAGCATTCCAGGTTTTAATCATAGTTCCAAGATTTTATGTATTTGACTAGAGCTAAAATAAGACTGGCTGCCCAGTGTCCCTGTCTACTACAGACTTATCTGCCTCTTTCAAAGTTCTAATCAATACAAATGGCTTCCTCTACAAATTTCAATAGGACTTTCTCACTTTCCTTGCCCCTCACTATCTGCAAAGAGCCCGGCAAAGTACCAAGTATTTAACATACAGAATCTCATGTGAGTCTCACAGCAAATCTCTGAGGCAGGTGGGTAGTACAAGCTTCCTTTTACAGATAAGAAAACTGAAGCTCAGAAAGTCTCAGTAACTTATTCAAGATCACATATGAAAAATGAGAAGTGATGGCACTTTAAACCAGGCCCGCCAAATTCTGTCTCTTGGGAGATTCTCTCCTGTCCTCTTTAGGCCTTACCTACTCTTCAAGATTCACCTCCTCTGGCACCAAATCAACAATGCTTCTATTTAACAATGAATTTATAAGTTTCTAATGTAATCTCTTAACTGGTAATTTCATAATATAGATTTAGTTCTCTTTCTAAAAAAGCAATGTGAGTCTCAAGAGTGAAACTGAATTAATACTTGAGATTTAATTAAAAGTGAATCTAAAAGAAAAAGATCAGCAGATAAAAGCTCTCATTCGCATTCTGAGGTTGAGTAAAGAGTGCCAAAGTGGCACACACATCAGTGTAATGGTTTGGAGTCATGAGTTATTAGAGGCAACTCATTATGTGAGGAGGACAGATCCCTTGAACTCCCCACATTCCATGTTTTTCATTAAAAGAAAAAATGAAAGACTAGAATGGGATGCATCATAGTATTTAATCCGTGGGTCAATCAAAACTTCATATGGTCACAACAGTAGGAATATACTTAACACTAAACTGTATACTTAAAATGCTTAAGATGGCAAATTTTGTTATGTGTCTCTGCCATGGTTAGAAAAAGATCTACTGAATAAATAAAATTTAAAAATACAAAAAGAAGGGTGCCTGGGTGGCTCAGTCGATTGGGTGTCCGATCTCGGCTCAGGTCATGATCTCACAGTTTGTGAGTTTGAGCCCTGCATCAGGCTCTGCACTGACAGTGCTAAGCCTGCTTGGGATTCTCTCTCTCCTTCCCCCCAACTTGCTCTCGCACTCTCTCTCTCTCTCTCAAAACAAGTAAATAAACTTTAAATAAAAAAATAAATAAAAATAAAATAAAATAAATAAAATAAAATAAAATAAAATAAAATAAAATAAAATAAAATAGATAAAATAAAAATACAAAAAGAAAAAACCCAAACCAAAAACCTTCACTAACACTTTGAAAATACAGAACATGTTCAGGCCTCGCTCTTACAAACAGATTCAGTGAATCTGGTGTAGAACCCAGGCATCTGCATTCTTAAAAGACAGATTCTAATTGAGACTGATTATATCCAATGAACCCCAAGACTCTTTGTGCTCCAATATTCGAGACAGAACTAGACTGTACACAACAGAAGTAGATTATAATTATAAATACCGTAAAATTAACATACCTTATAGTATTTACAAAAGTATCACCACACTCATACAGTTCATAATAAAAACTTGAAAAAATAGACTTGTCTTAAATAAAAAGCATCTAAAATGAGATCCAGATCTATTTGCTTTTCCTTTGGAAAATGCTACAATGCAAAGGGGAGACCTAAGGTTTTTACCTTAGTCTTCAATAAGGGTTGCTATTGTATTTCCCAATGTTAGAACAGATATAATCAGTGTATTTATCTCACATTTAAAAGAAGATTGCATTTTTAATAGACTTAAGAGTTGAAATGAGGCCAAAACAGCATTCAGGCTACCACTCAGACTCTACGCATGAAAACATGAGTGATCCTTCTAGAATACCAAGTTAACAGGAATTTAACGTACCAAATAATCCCTGATCATTTCATACTGCTGACCAAATAAGGTTGGCAAGAGCACAATTAACATCTCACAACTACTAGTCAACAAACCATAGTAAAGTATTTTCACACGCCTACAAAAAGCTCCAGACTCAAAATTTAATACTTATGAATTTTTATATATTTTCACTTATTCCCCAGGTTCTTACTTTCTAAGTTGAGCTCTAACCAAATCATGGCTTAAACTATTAACTACAAACACTGATCAACCTTTCAAAACAATGTGTTCTTTTGAGAACATTTCTTTTCCACCAAACTCTGAAATAAAGTCTTTTTACTCCAGTTGTAAATGCAGTTTGATACATTACCATTTCCTCCCCAAACAGCAAAAGTCCAATCACTTTTAAGTTGAATAGGAATAAAATTCTGTGCTAAATACTTGCAACTAGAAACAAATAATGATAAAGGGTACACTCAGAATACAAGAAGTTATCTATCATGTTACTTAACAAATGCTTTCTATTAAAAAAAAAAGATTTTTCAGTCATTTCAGCGACGAAGTCTAGCACCATATGACTTAGTTACATGTTTTTACATTTCACTACAAATCTCTGGTGACAGAAAAGGACAGTTCTAATGGAAAAAATAACACCTACACAAGTCAGGAAATGGCAGAAAGCTGTACCATTTTCCATTTTTTCCACTTCATTTCCCTTATGCAATCTCCCAGATTCCTACACCTTGAAATTAATTCAGTGACTCTGTGTCTTAACAAAGTATCAACAGAACCAGAAAAGAAATTTCTGGGTTAGAAGTAATAAGTCCTGGGGCGCCTGGGTGGCACAGTCGGTTAAGCGTCCGACTTCAGCCAGGTCACGATCTCGCGGTCGGTGAGTTCGAGCCCCGCGTCGGGCTCTGGGCTGATGGCTCAGAGCCTGGAGCCTGTTTCCGATTCTGTGTCTCCCTCTCTCTCTGCCCTTCCCCTGTTCATGCTCTGTCTCTCTCTGTCCCAAAAGTAAATAAAAAACGTTGAAAAAAAAAAAGTAAAAAAAAAAAAAAAGTAATAAGTCCTTTCTAAAAATATAATTGGAGAGCCAAATATCAATTTGAAGACAGAATCACTAAAATAAATTTACTTATGAGATGCTAGATTATAATCCTAACTATATTGATCTGGCCACCCGTTTGGAATGGATAATGCCAAGAAACAAGTAGTTGTAACTTTAAAATTTACAAAGAAGTGATAATTAGGTTTCCAGAAAAATGTTCTATAAACATGTGTCATAACTGAGTAAGGAGAACAAATGAACCCAATCAGTAAGCCTACAGAACCAACAAAATTGCCAAATTTATAAACATCGGACCAAAAGGCAGAATTGGCCAAAGAAAGAAGACAGAAATACTATACTAAGGGGCGCTTGGGTGGCTCAGTAGGTTTATCGCCTGACTCTTGATTTCGGTTCAGGTCATGATCTCATGGTTTGTGGGATGGAGCCCCAAGTCAGACTCTGTGCTGACAGCATGAAGCCTGCTTCAGATTCTCTCTCCCTTTCTCTCTGCCCCTCCCCTTAACGTGTGCTTTCCTTCTCAAAATAAATAAACATTAAGGGATGCCTGGGTGGCTCCCTCGGTTGAGTGTCTGACTTCAGCTCAGGTCATGAATGATCTCATGGTTTGTGAGTTTGAGGCCTGCCTCGGGCTTTCTGCTGTCAGCACAGCCCACTTCAAATCCTTTGGTCTCCCTCTCTCTCTACCCCTCCCCCAATCGCACTCACACACGTGCACTTTCTCATAAATAATACTTTAATAACCATTTCTTTTAAATACTAAAAGATAATCTAAAGCAACTACCAACAATAGCATCATTTTCAATATAAAATGCCATTAGAAATTATCAGAAATCAATTCAACCTACATGTTGAATTACACATGGATCAATCACAAGCTTGAAAAAGCTTTCTCAACCATTTCTAATCTTTATCACTGTAATTCAGTTGTTCCCCTCACCACTTCACAACAGGAATCACTTTATAATACAGAACTGCTTTATACACCTAGTTTCTAAAAACCACAATATAAACATTGAGCAACATATATGCTATTCTTTATTGGCTCTGATAAAAATACCAGCGTCCTCCCAAAAATCAGAACGTAATAACCTCAACTGATTGATGATGTTACTTTCACACTTGTGCCTCAAGAAAAGAGCAAACAGAACCTAGTAAATCATTATTTTTAGCAAGCAATTCCGGCATAAAGTTTTACTCTAAGAAAATTATGAAAAACCAAGTCCAGCAAGCAGGTCTCATGAAAACATCAAGATATACAGTATCTTGTTTTGTTGAAAAAACTTTTTAAAGTGAATAATCCAAATGAAGAAAACTGAGGTAGGGGAGTATCAAATTAGTAAAGACACAGAGTTAAAGGCATGCAGCACCCAACTACTGAAGCATAGTTTTGAAGCAGCAACTTCTAGCTATCTAAGAGATAATCTATGAAGAATTTACCATAAAAAATTACCAACTTCAATTACCATATACATTTACAGTACACACCGAAATCTTACCCCTTTTGTGGACTTTTTTTTTTTTTAAAGCAATAAACTCTTAAGAAGTAGAAACCAAGCTTTTAAAACAGCTTTTCACAACAAAATTTATTAGAAGAATAGTGGTTCTGAAAAGTCTAGCATCCAGTGAGAACTACCATACACAACATTACAGCTGGGAATGTTTCTCCAAAATGTCATGGTCAAATAATACAATGGAACCATTAAATCTTACACATGCACGAAAGAACTAGCGCTTTTGACATACAATGCAAAAAAAAGGGGACCACATGGATTAAAGTTTTAAGTACTCATCACATACATTAAGACACAGCTTATTTTAGTCCAGTCAAAAATCAGAACTGCATTAAAAAATTTAATGTAGTGCAATCAAACCAAAAAACTTAATTTGTGATCATAAGTGCTCTACTACATAAACATTGATCATAGCAAGGAACAAAAAGTTCAAATCACACAGTACAAAAAAAAAATCTGTAAATAAATATAAACTACAGTACAAGAGAAATATTAAATTATACAATTCCGTCAAACTGTAAACAGTATATTGAAATGAGGTCCATAAGAGTAAAGGGGGTTCCTGTTTTGTTGCATGACACTTGAACTTCTAGAAATCTGAAAGATGCCATTTTCTGTATCTTCAAAGGCTATGGGTTTTATATATGGAGAGTTCCTTTTAGATGTAAGATATCAAATATTAAAGCAGAGGAATAATCTATTTTGTTAACCACAGACAGTACTGTAGAAAACAAAAGGAGTCTTAAAGAATAAAGACCTCTAGTAGACAAGTCTTAACTTTAAAGATGCAAAGGGCTAAAACACTGGAATTAGAACTTCACATCATTAGAAACTTGTCACTGAGGACTTCAAAGCTACAAAATATACTGACAAAATTGTCTGCAGATATGCAGACCTAGACCTCTGCTAATTTTTCGACATTACATACTCATGTTACCACACCAACTTTGGCAGAATCACTACTAATAAACTCAGAGCACTCCTGGCCCAACGGTTCCATCACAGTGGCCAGTGCACAGAATTCTCTAAAGACATTGCATAAACTAGAATGTAGAGGTCAGACACCCAAGGACCAGTGCTTGAATTTAGTAGTAGTGTGGTGAAGAAGCAAGAGCCACATCGAGGAGGAACTGCGTCTGTTATAGTTTACAGAAGCAGCAAGGAATGTCATTTAATTGTGCTGGCTTCTAGTGGCATTTAAAAATATACAGTTTAACTGTGTTTATGTGTGTGCGTGTGTGTGTGTGCGCGCGCGTGCGTGAGACATGTGCTGGTTATACATTTATGCACATTGTTTTAAATACACTGTTAACAGGAACCCCCATATTATCTGCTCAGTAGTAATAACTGATTATATAGAATGCCACTATAAGAGTGTGAGGCACCGTGTGCTGGAGAGTTATATGCAGCTTTAAAATCTGTTTGGCTGAGTTATACCTGGATACCTGAACTGAGTTTTTTAAGTTGACATTCATCAAGGATGTGCTACCAGCACGTCGAAATAAAAGCAAAACAGAAAAATACAAGTCACTGTTAGGTTTAAGAATAGCATCAAAGTACCTGAATTGAGTGAGAATAGTGTGTAAACTGTCCCTGAGGGTTTTTAAACAGTGTGTACAAGTTGGATTCCTAAGAACATTAGTTTTATTTAACAGTGTGGACTGATAAAATACCAATGTCTGACAGTTTAAAGTGGAGGTTATAAAGAATTATATGCAAACACTCCAAATGTATAGTTTATACATTTCTTCTCAAAGCAGCAATAAGCTGCTGTAAAGTATACATCCCATCAGAACAAGCAACATGTGGGAGTCAGATAAAGGTTTCTATCTTAGTCTGGTTTTCTGACAGCACAGCATATCAATATCCAATGACTATTATCTTTCCTAGATCAGAATGTAACTAATTTCGACTAGCAATATAGGATTAGACTTTTAATCAAACACTTTGCTATTACATACTAAAATTCCTTAAACTTACTAATGCTGGTATACTAACCTAGTTAATTATCCCCCCCTCATTTTAGAAATATACCCTTCCACAACTTAAAAACATTAAGATCCATTTTCAGTCCTCTGATGTAAAAAGCATGTCAGTGAATTAATATTAAAAATTTACACAGTAAAAAGGCTTGAATTTCAGCCAAAGATTCTAAATACTGCTCATTCCCTGAAGACTTAAAGGGAGAGAGAATCCCTACCCATTTTCCTAGTGATTTTTCTAAAATGGTCTGACACAATTTTTCATGTTGGGGAATTTTCCCCTCATCTCCTCTCAAATTCCAAATTCTTAAGCCTGAAATGCTTAATGAAATGGGAAAAGTGAGGCAATCATTTGGAATTGCTTGTAAAGGTACAGAATGTCGTCTTTTTTTTTTAATAAGACAAGAATTATTTATATAAATGTGATCTGACCCCGTATTATGTAGTTATGCTTTATATTTTTAAATAATCACGCTAATAAAAACTTACAGTACCTAAGACTCTGAAGATAAATTAAGACTTTAGTGTTGTAACAGAAAAAGTGCTGAATTATCCCTTTTCTAGTACTTTAAAACATTTCGGACAAGTGCTTTCCTAGTGACAGTAAAGTTTACTATATACCCTTCCACCAAGCAGGAAAAAAAAGTTACCTGGATGAAAGAAAAGACTTTTAGGAGTGTAGCACTGGGTATTTACCAAATAATAGATGTTGTTTCACTTATTCTGAGGGGGTAAAAATATTCTAGATTGAAATTCTATTTGGCTATTGAATGTTAAAAATCCCTGCTCTACTGTGTCAGTGTCCTGTGTCCAACCCCCCACCCCCCTCCCCCAGTCCCCTTACACACTATCCACTGAGAATCTAATCTCTAAAGAGATTATTTTAAAATTTATGTTTTCAGGACATACCTGAGAAAGGGTGCAATTATGCAGAACAAGGAACCCAAGACTGCACTAATACTGGTTATAGGTTCATAAATTCTTTCCCAAGACAAATCTAAAAAGTCTAAGAGGTATGGATCTTCAAATACGTCTTACTGCTTTAGATTTTTTTGGTATGTGTGTAGGGTCATTTCCAGTGTTGAAAAGATCACCTTGAGTCTGTTCAAAGACAGTTCAAGATGGGGTAAAGAGTTCATTTCCATATTCAAACTATAAAGATTAAATATTATGATTATAATATTTGCTACATCCAATAAATCGAAGATTAACTAAAAGTGCTTGTTTTTCAGCATTTACCAATACAGCTCTAAATGAACTGGAAACCTTAAAATTACCCCCCAAATAGTTACAGAATTAACTCATGTTTTATTGTCAAATCAACATTAATTAGCCTTGATTCTCATTTTCAAACGATCTAAAAGATTTTTCTGACTATCAAATGAAGGTGGCCCAACTTCACCACGTTATCTATCCTGTGACTCATTGTTAGTATCTTAGTACAGAATCTTTAGCCTCTTCACAAGTCTATACACTTTCCCATTCTACTTCTCACCCCCTCCCCTGATCTCCTTCACAACACTTAGGGCACACAGCTACAGGGCTAATGTCTGCTTCTTCAAAAGGCAACTGTGAGTTTATCTGGGAACAACAGACAGAGGAAATGCAAGGAATTTCCTCTATTTTCCCCTCAGTCACCATGTTCACAAATCCTACAAGTCTCAAGGATAGAATGAATCCAAAATGCGAAGAAGACTCTGGAGGTCTGCATTCCTTGTACCAGAATTATACCTCTTCCTTTTCAGTAGAGTTTGAAAGCAATTGACTTTTTAAAAAAATCTCCTATATGCCTTAATAGTATCCTAAATGGGCGGTCTGGCTAAAGCCATTAACATTTTTAGGAACACTGGCCTGACTGTAGTATGAATGAAGACCTAATTACAATGGAAAGGTAACAAGGAAAACAATTTTTGATACCCTCACGAAGGTCAAAATTTAACCTATAACTTTCAGTGTCTTCTATAAAAGATTAAGTGGAGCAATTCAGTCTATTGCCATATTCTATCACCAATGACAGCAACCTGAATATTCAGAAAAGGGTGGCTCGCAGAGAAACAACTTCTAGCATTTAAAGAAAGAGTAATTACAAAAGCAAAAATATGTGGTTTCAAAATTAAATCTACAGGGACAATAGCTGTTAAAGAAAACGGCACCAAACTGTCTCAAAACTGCTGTAACTACTCAAAATAATTTCAGGTTCTGACATTGGGCTGACTCAATATGTTTTATAAAAATAACTAACTGAATACAAGCTTCACTATTATGGATCAATGAAATGTTAAGAGAATCACAAAGGCTTAGAACCAGGCCTTGCACCATGTGCTTACTTGGGCAGGGGGAGAACACATAACTCACTAGCAGCTCAAAGGTTGCTAAGTACTGCCTAATGACAGAAGGTAGTTATGATATGGGCCTTTGCAGGTAGTCATTTTTAGTCTAATTTAGAGTTCTCTCCAGAAAATCGGGAACTGAACTTCTCATTGTGCCTTACTGTTTCACTATCTGATCCCATATAGCTCATATTATAGCTCAGGTAAAATGTTGGGGAATGAAAATGCCAATTGGTTGAGGTAATGGTTTTTATAAGATAACCAGAGTTCTAAAAGCACTTCAATATTGTAAAGTAAAAGTGTACCAAATAAAGCTAATACACACTTCACACTTGTTGAGCTTGCTCACCAGAACTGAACAGTAATTAACTTCACATAAGGACCCTATTATCACACAAAGCCTTACTCATATTTGTGATCTGCTGCAGCAAAGGTTTCTCAAGCAACACCTAAACTTCAGAGTAACAACAAACTTAATATTAAAAAGTATTATACACAAATATAAATTATGTTTCTTGAAAGAGAGACCTTGTCCTTCATGGTATTTGGGGAACAGAAAAAAATGTATAGCTCATCACAAACAGAGTTCAGAGTCACTGGAAAGCCTACTGAACAAAGTAATATAGTACACTACATTATTGTCAAGCTTCATGACTCTACTGTCTGAGAAATGAGAAAGCTAATGGTAAAAATACTAACTAGATATCCTTCCACAGGATTATTTAGTATTTTTGATTTTATAGTGCCATAGCTTATCCATTCAATGATATCAATGTTCTCTCATAAAAACGCAAGAACTGATTTTCAATACATTATCTCCTAACATTAATTTGAGTAATATATAGTTGGAGTAATGCCATCATCTGCCTACTGGAAAATGAGAGGAGAAAAGGCTTTTGTGACAAAGACAGCTGTGAACTATACCTTCCCATACCATAAAAATGGTCAACTGTTGTTTGGGCCATGCAAAACTCTGATTAGCAGAAATTAAGCATGCGAATAGACCAATCTCTATTACACACTTATGAGGACGTCCCCCAAACTAGAATATCTACACTGAAAGTGCCAATACAGAACAGTGGCAAATTAAGAGAGAAATCAAATATTAAAAGATCGCTGCGGCACCAAGACTGACAGCCAGCCATGTGATGAGCCACCTCCGAGAAATACATGGTATAATGGAACTCTGAACACAAAATTTAACATTAAAAGTGCACCTGAATATTACAAACTAACTTTACAAAACCTACAATAAGGTAAAATATATATCTTTTGAAATATTCAGCAGCTTTCTGTATTTTTTTTTAAAGATTTTTTTTTTCTGAGAGGCTCATGAAATTTAAAAGGGACCACTATCTAATTTCAACCATGCTTCACAAAACAATAATGGCTATTTTATATTGCAGTTACCAATGTAATGCAATTAGTGCTTTAAAATAATCTACACTCAAAAAAGGAAAAAAAAAAAAAAAGAGAGAGACCGACCGACCTTTGGAGGAAATATGCTTATTCAAAAGCTTCTTGGAAAAGAAAATTTACCTGAATATCAAGTCATGACTGATCTCAAGTGTAATGTTTAAAAGCTTCACAGACATGAATATTACAATCTTCAGGTCTCAGGACTTTTAATCTGAGAAAGTTTAGAGTTTGGTTTGTTTTTAAATTCACTTTCTAACCAAAACAAATAATAGAAGTACTCAAATTTTCACTATTTACAACTCTCAGCCTACAATCTGAAATGACACAATACAAGTTCTCTTATTTAAACTGCAGCATTAAAGGGTAGGCACACCATTCTTCTGCTGCTCGATTGTCATCCACTGAAACACACATAGAAAATATTTATGTTAGTAAAATGATCACTCCATGTACACTACAATGACAAAATTTACATAACTCAACTCATACATCACTGTATAGACTACCACACAGGATTAAACCTCTCTGAACAGTAAAACTACAAAAGTTGAACTTTTAGGGCCAGATTTTTAAATGGGCCTTTAATGATGCCTTTCTGAGAGGGGATAAAAGCAAGCACAAATTAATTGCTCAAAGGACTTTTTTGCAGCAATTTGGGCTACCGAATACCCCAAACATCATGCAAAAAGGTACCATGGCTGCAATTAATTGTGTGTGACAAATTACTGAGTGTGGAACAAAGGAGGCATTCCTTCACAAGCTTAGCCCTTTGCTTTCAGCAAACTTTCTACAACTTCCTTCAACTGCAGATGAAAACCAAATATTTCAAAATATTTTTATTGCAACTTCTAGCTAGGCTAGAAAATATTGCAGAGTCATATACTGCTCTGAACCCCAGCTGCTTTTTCTGTTGAGAAGACTAGAAAGCTAAGAGGAAACAGGCTCAGTCATCCACGGATTAAACTGCTACACAAAATAATCAAACCGAAAGGAGAACCAAGCCCAGGCTACTGTCAAGAATGAGCAGTGCATGTATTTTAATAACAGCAATGGTGTGCCTAACCTTTGAACACAGACGTTGCTAAGGGAAAACTATCCTTAACCTAATTAACTGCTCCAAAGTTGCCAGGCAAGAATTTATGCCTTGGGAATGTCTGGACCTACTTCTCTTCAAACTGTTAGCATCCATCTGAAATCATCAGCCTCAATTTAATGCTCCAAGTTTGATTTTACACAAAAACTCCAATGCCTTTTTGTTTTTGGTTAAGCATTTAGAAGGGCCTGACCACTTTTCTCAGCAAATTAGATTAGATTAGATTAGGTGTATGTGGTATGGGTTTTGTTTTGCACAAACAGTAATTTTAATTTGGTTACAATGCAAAATTAAATTTCATGGGCTTTGTCAGATATTCTTGCAAAAATTTTTAGAAAATAAATATTCCAAATTTAGTTACTGTAATTTGAAAAGCCCATCTCAAAAAACGCTTAGATGTTAAGGAGTGCTTATCTGAAAAGTCCTGAACTGTGTGCTAAACAACCACAAAAATCAGCTAGGTATCAGTAAAGGTTAAGAAAGGGATATTACGCAGGATGCCAAAATAAAGAAAAAAGAAAGAAAGAAAGAAATCAAAAGCAACGAATTAAATAAAAGCTAAAAAACAACCCCCCTTGTACTAGTATCTGGATTGGTTAAAAAAGAAATTCTACTGAGCTTGATTTCTAATTGAATTATCATTAGATGTAAAATGCAACCTAAATCATATTAGGTTACCTCGGGGTTGTGTTTTTTTCTCACCACAAACATGGATCCTTCATTCATGTGGGTATTTGGGCAGACTACTGAGGCTGTAAAATCTAGATACCACTTTTTCAATATTATAATTAAACACACTTCTTTCCTTACTTCTCCCAATAAACAGATCTTGAATACTTTAAACTAGTTGCTGCAATGACATCCGGTCGTTAGTTAGCACATGATCAAATCTGTAAAAGGTTTTAAGAATACAAAGAAAGTCTGTTAAAATGAGGCATCCTCTACTGTTTTATGTAATGTACCCTGACTGCTCCTGAGTAAGAACGGAGCTTGTCCTCCATGAGATAAGGCTATATCCTCACTTGTTGGTGAGACCAAATTCTACCCTTAGAAAATCCCAAATAAAATTACAGCAAAGGTAGTGTTACAAAGTAATTAACCAAAGCATTTCTGAAGGTAGTGTGTGCACATTTTCCACCTCCTTTCCCTCCGGGTGAGCACTAAATAGACTGCTGATTTGTTAAGTAAATTTAATAGTGAGAAGAAAATCACAAAACGTAAATTGACCTAAATAATTATGTGTCATTGAATAACCAAATTTCTTAAATTCCAAGGTTCATTGTTCTTAGAATTTTTTCTTTAGTTTAATCCTTCAATTAGTTGAATTGTAGAAGAGAAACATGAATGATTTTATAAGATGGCTTTCCAATTTGTAATGATAAAGCTCCCAGTATGACAGAGGTGGTTTCTAAAAGGGGGCTTTTCTTCTTCTTTTTTTTTTTTTTAAATAAAGGCAAATGTAACTTAAGAAAAAAAAAGAAAGAAAAGCATGCAGGCTCTACAGGCAAGGAGTCCACTTCCATGTATCTGTTCTCTGTGAGGTAACTCAATTCTCTTTTGTAGAGAAACATGCAAAAGGCCAAACAATATCCCGAGCCATACTGCACATGAAAATTTTAAAATATGCAACATTCAGAATGCACCTTTCACCTCTGTACACACAAGTCAATGCAAAATCTGCAAAGAAACAAGTGTCACAGTAAATGAAGCCAGGTGCAAGCAATGACAGCTGAACAATGCAGTAGTGCTCACCCAGTTTGTACAGTAATTGGCACTCTACAGTATTTCTACTCATTTTTTGATTCATTTGCACTTTGTGCTGCCTCTCCCTGGGGATCTAATTCAATCTTTACAGAAACATCTGGCCCCTCCGACCTCATTAATTTCATCTTTTTCTTTGGAGGGTTTTTCAAAGTGCCCAGCCTCTCCTTTACTTTGTACTCCAGTGTACTGTGGGGAATCCCATAAATACTCTGAGCTTTGGAAACACTCATTTTTCCACTCATAACCACTGAGATTGCTTCCTCCAGTATCTCACTGTTGTACTGTCTGTAACGCCCTCTTTTCTTCCGAGGCTGCTTGGAGCCAGGGTCTCCTTCTTGATCCGATGTGGGATATGGCTGTCCAGAGGTAGACTGCTCAGCATCTGAGCCCCAAGAATCGGGTCCAGCATCTAGCATGCTTTTTCTATTTTGTTTTGGAAGAATAGCCCTTAACTTTTTACTAAGCGCGCTCTCCGTTTGTGAACCCATTACCAAAGAGCTATAGCTGTACTGATCACCAGTGCGAGACTCCCAAGAAAGATCCATTCCTCGAACTTGTGGTATCTTTAAATCTACAGGAGATGCATGGCTCGCATCCTTTTTTCCATCTTGTTTTGCTTGAAGTGCCATTTTTGGAAAGGCAGAGTTTTCTGCAAGAAAAGGAAGGTCACTGATGTTGCTGAGTGCACCATTTCCCCTGAACTTCATACGGCTGAGGTTGAACTCATAATGTGGTTTTGCCCAAGAGGCTTCCCTGGATAATATTAAGTGTTGTCCATGATTCTGTAATCCAGATGGCCCAAGGCTGGCAGCTGTTGACAATTGGTTTCTGCTCAGTAGCTCTTCACTAATCTGCAGGGATCGAGCCAATGGAACTTTGAGTGATGTGGAGTGTCCAAAACCTTCCCTGGTTCCATCCTGTAAGCTTCTTGGAGGTACCCCATCACCACTCCGAAGTCCGTCTGGGCGGTACTGGCTGGGTCTCCCAGGTCGCCTAATTGGATGGAAGGAAACTGATGTGAGCAGGACTTGCACAGGTAGGGAGGGATGGGTGAGGGGACCACTCCTTTATTAGAAGGCCTTGCTTGGGTAACATCACTTTGTGTTATTTATTTATTTTTCTCTAAAATTAAAAAAAAAATGGTCTCAGCAGTTAGTTTTAAAACTTGTTCACAAAAAAAGAAAAAGGAAAAAAGAAAAAAAAAAAAACCAGGAGCTTTTTGGGCAAAGAAAAATTAAACCTGTCAGCTGGTCTCTGGTTGGGTTCACAAATTTTCGGAGAAAAAGTTTCGCGCAACTGTCTGAAAATAGCACCTTAATTATTAATTACAAAGTAATCATCGAGTCTCCATAGATCTACACAGAATTGTGTTACCAATGTGACGTTACCACTAAACAAGTACAGTAATAAAAGAGTAAGCCAAATTATTTATTTTAATGCAACATATTCAACATTCATGACAACCAGCTATAAAACTGGAACCATTTACATTGGTGGAACCCATAGATAATTGCTCATTTATCCCACAAACAAGCTGATATTCATTATCAAAAACCAAACAAGTTCAAATAACATTTCTTATTTTGCTTGGGAAAAAAATATGGCTACCAGCCCCAAGGGGTGGGGGGGGTGGGGGGGACCCAAACCAAAATACCCATCGCATTTTAACTTACCACATCTTCATTTTAAAACACTATTAGCTGCAGACACACAAGTACCACTATGTTTCCATTTGAAATAATCCAATCTTTAAAGAACTGCCCTTTATTTTCCCCAAACTTTGTTCCTTAAGTTCTACTCAAAGTAATTACTGTCAGAGGTATATGTTTTAAACAGTTTTAAAGCAGTTTTCTTTAGTTAAAATGGTCTCTTCTTAAAATACCAAACATCAATTTTGAAATTTTAAGTGGAAAGCTTTCAAATAATATTTAAAAAGTCAACTACTTACAACAAGGTTAATTCATAAGGTTTCCATTTTTCACAAGATATAAAGATTATCACTGATAAAACTGGCAACTGGTAAAGCATGCCCAAGGGGAATAATTACATTTACTAGGCACAAACGTGGAACTCTGAAGAAATGATAAACCAGCTATGTTCTCCAAAAGTCTACAGGGACCCTGTGCTATTATCAGTAAAAAACATAATAAAGATAACAATGAATAGTCAACTAAAAGATGGGCAATCTATTGGTGCTTTTGTCATCCAGAAAACGATACCACATAAAAAACACTTTCTTTCCATTCAGAGGGATAAACACAGCAACTTCAACCATATAATACATGGACTTGGTGGCCAAGTTTAAAGTAATCTTAGGCGAGGGATTCATTTATACAAACCACACTTAAGCTTCTCCTACATGTGTCCTCAATTACACAATCCAAGTTTTCTGATACATAAAAAATGGAATCCAATGATTTGGGACCACAAGGACTTGTATCTAGTATAAACTATAGTGAAAAGGAGGGCTTAAGAAAAAAGGTTAGTAAACCATGCAAACTGCATTAAATCAAGAAGTTACTTTTAGATTGAATAAAGGAGGAGAGAAAAAGGAAAATGACAGAATTTTAGAGAAAATAAAGGCAGCATTTTAGAAGTCAGTAAAGGAATCCTTCAATTTGAAGGTAATTAAGAGGAAGTTGAAAAAAGGTTAGTCCATTTAATGTGTACTTATTGCTTTAACACCTAAAAACTTTCCTATGTCGATATTCTAAAAGTTAATAAACTTGAATATTACCTAATTTAGCTTACCGAAGTGATTTTTCATGAATGAAGTTGATTTTTGGTCACAACACAATTTTATGGAAATTCCTTCCCAATATGGCACTTAAATGTCTTCATTAATATCTGGCTTTTCTACATGGTTTCTATGTACATGTAGAGGGAGAATTAAGACAATTCTCACACTATAAAACTAGGTGGTGGGTAATCTGCTAAGAGTTATCAAAACTGAGCATATAATGTCTTGATAGCATAGGACGGTTATCCCAACATCTACAGTCTTAACCACTTAAAAAACAAAAAATACATACGATTATTTTTTCTGAACTGCCACACAGAGTTAAAACTGCAGTTCAAATCAACAAACAAAACAAAACCAAAACAAACAAACAAGAAAAAAACAAACAGCCCCCACATACCCACACATTTCATTAGAGATACCAAGTAAAATACTGGAGCCCAATTTTCATTCAACAACCTCCGCACACATACTACTGCCTTTACATCTGAACTCTGGAATTATTTAGGTTGGGTTTCCCACTCCCAAACACTCAACAACAGAAAGTCCCAAGACATTCTTGCCATATTTTCAATCATTTACTATTTGTACTAACTTGGCAAACCTGATCTACACTAGTCAATTCTGGACTTCACAGACTGTGCTTTTACTTGATCAATGGACTAAGCAATTTACTAAAGGCCTACTTATAACAACGTTATTCTGAAGAATTAATTTTTAAAACATATAAAGGAGATTTTCACCAATCTTCGATAAACCGTCCCCTATAAACTGTGAAATTCTACAAATATTTTCCCTTACCCGTTCCCTTGAGCACTGGAGCAGCCTGGAGAATGGCTCAGGGAAGTGCTGCCAGCACATGGACTTTTCTTAGTGGACAGATCAAGTACACCGTCTGCAGAGACACAAACACACACCTGAGGATATTAAAAACTAGGAACAAATGTGAACTGAACAGACTAAAAATGACAAAGCAATAGGTCTAGTCAACCAAGCAGATACACTAGCTATATACGTAAGACAGGGTATCTTCCCTCCTAAAGTGACATACATTTAGCAAAGCTTGTTATATCTAACATCTCCAAGGGTTAAATATTTTATTAATAGGGCAAAAGAAAAGGTACAGCCTACCACTGAAGACATTAGGATATAGTCAGGTATTAGAAATTGCAGTTTACACAGTATGTAAATAGAACTATTAGACTTCGCTTTCGAAATGTGCCTTTATCAAAGCATATGAGATCTCAATGCCACATCATACAGATTATAAAACCAAATTCCTCAAGAGCTAAGTCTACCCGAAACACTAAAACAAACATTAAAGTTGGATTTAGAAAATTTTATGTGACACAAATCATTTTGAAACATAAGTTTATATGGTTAAATTATATGTATATACAAAATAGTCTGTAAGATGAATCAGATGTTAACTGTGATTTTCATGTGTCCTCATTACTCTTTGGACACATCTGCAAAAAACTGTATATTTGAATTCAATCTTTTGGAAAAACTCTTCAGAGATTCAAAATTCCCTTCTTGGTATTTATAAAGGCAAGGTTTTTCAATTAATAAGCTGTTACAAACTGGCGAGCAAAGTTTAAGGAAAGAGAGAAGAATGAAATCGTCTTGATACTGATGAAAGCCTAGAGATTTAACCATTTTTTACTGAAACTAGAATAACAAATTCATGTTATCAGAACATAAAATTAGAAGACCTTCTTATCCCACAAAGACTTCTTTCCCTCATAGACATGTCTAGAAAAGAAAACTCATCTTCTAGACAACTTTTAAAGCTGCCATTTTGTCCAAAATTAACAGAGCAAGCTAATAATCAATGGCTCTGATTTTCAGCTGACGAGCAGAGAGGCCTATCTAGTTATGTTAAAAACTGCCCCAACATAGAACCTAAATAGGATTTGTGTCTGAGCACACTGTAACTCCTGATTTCAGGCTGTTAGAAATACGTGACTGAGCTTGTAAACCAAAAATCCCACACTCATCCAGAATAACTGTTGTCCTTTAGAGTCACTAATATTTCTAAAAATATAGTTGTAATCTTATAAGGACACCAAGTTAACCCAATTAGACATCTAACAAGCAAACACACTGCTTAAAATACTTCCAACCAAAATATTTCCAACAAAAGACACTATTTAAAGACTTCCAAGCCTGTCTAATCATCAAAGAGGCAACATATTTTAAGTCTACTTAAATATACTAAATATACAGTGGTTTCATTGAAAACACTTGAAAATAGATCTGGGAAATAAAATGTTAAAATTCTGTTTCACTTGAAGTCTATACACTACAATCCTGTCATCTAGGTCAAATTCCTCTTCAGAGCATACGGTCAGTACAATGTATCTCTTAAGTACACCACCAACTAGAAGAAGTTAAATTAGACTAAGTGGTATCTTTGTATGTTAATCTCTATCATTAATATTTTAAATACAACCTCTACACTGTCATTCTCCTATTGTAAACCTGAAGTTTTTAATGCAATATTTAGAGCATAAAGATTTTTAGGGGCGCCTGGATGGTTCAGTCAGTTAAGCGTCTGACTTTGGCTCAGGTCATGATCTCACGGTTTGTGAGTTTGAGCCCCATGTCTGGCTCTGTGCTGACAGCTCGAAGCCTGGAGCCTGCTTCAAATTCTTTGTCTCCCTCTCTCTCTCTGTCCCCGCCCCGCCCCCCCCCACCTCTCTCCCACGCATGCACACTCTCTCTCTCAAGAAATGAATCAACATAAAAAAAAAAAAAAAAAAAAAAAGACTTTTAATGAAAGCTACCAATCTTTGGTAAAGATAATCCTCAATAAAACAGAAAAGCACAATTTTGCGAATATGGTGACCAAAGGTACACTGATCAATGTGAACATATGACAATGAGGAATTCTACTAGGAAATCTCTCAGAATTTTGAGATTACGATTGCTGTTCTTTACCCAGAAACAGAAAAAAAGAAAAAGAAAAACTATTCAAAAATGTATTCTTTAAAAACCTAAAGCCAGTCCATTAAATGTAAATCCTTCTTAAATTACTTATAATAAGCAAAAGAAAGTCCTTTCTAAGAGGTTCTTCATACAAATTCAAACCTAATTTTGCAAAATGAACATGTATTTCTCACCAATAAATCCACACCTCTCATAACTTTCTGCACACTCTTAGGAGATATTCTAGGAAAATGAACTCTCACTAGAACAGATATCACCAATTTACAATCTGTAATGGGTCAAACAATGGCCCAGTTGAAATGCTCACTGCATCTCTGTGAAATTAAAAGTAAAAGGGATCACAAAAAACCCCAAATATTTAATCTATTTAAGAGTAAACTTTTCTTAGATTCAAGAAATATTTGCTAAGCAAAACTGATAACCTTTTAACCTTGTCCCTTAATTAGGATCCTCACCAACAAATTTAAATTACCTTGGAAATATTCTAAGGTTAATTCATAATACAGTACATATACATATGGAGGTGCTTGTATATATACATGTATATCCATATACATATGGAATACACTGAACAACCTGCTGTGTCTACTGTCTTCCTCATTATATCTAACCCTAGGAGTTTCTTTTTTAAAAATGCAAACAATACACATTCTCGCCTTATAATTTCATTTGCAGAGTATAAATTCTACCTAACAAGATACATGTATTTCTCAGCTAGGTGCTAATTCTAGAACACTGATGATCAGGGGAAACTTAATTTTTTATAGGGGTTTTAAAAACAATGGATATGGCAATGCTTTGTAAAACATAAAATATTTATATAAATATCAAGTAACTTAAAGATCAGTAACAAGTGTAACCACCTAACTTTCCTGAGTGGTACATTGATCTTGACTACAAACTACTGATATATAATGTATAGTAGCCATTTTATCTGTACTTCTCTATGACTGCATAGTCAGGAATAATTTAAGAATCAAATTAGTTTTTATCCTATTGTTACTGGTGCCCTACTTGCCAATAATTTTCTTCTCCCCAAAGTTAAAGTATTCTGATTGGACAGAGGAGACCTTGACATCAAACCATACCTTGTTCGCTAGGTTCTGACTGAGACTTTCTGACAGTAAGGTCCAGAGGTGAGTCTTGGTCAGCCATGAGAAGTTTGCTGAGCACAGGGTTCTGAGTAGTTGCAGCCGTGGGAGAGGTGGTGACTGGAGATGCTTTCGGCAGGCTTTGGTTCTTTGTGCTATTGGGCTGGCTGGGGTCCTGAGTAGAGCTATTTTTTGAGGTATATTCAGCAGCAAATTGTTGGATCATTCGCTGCATGATCTCACGGGCCACTAGGGGAATATTGGGGTCGGAGACCCAGGGACTGTCTGTAAACAAAGATTTATTTACTTTTAAACTGGGACAATGTACTACAAAAAAAAAAAAAAGAAAAAAAAAAGAAGACAGCTTTCAAGCAAACATAAAATTTCATTTTCTTTTTTTCTTAAAATGCAATCTCCTAAAAATAGTATTCCCTCCCAGAATTAGATTTTTTAAGCTCTAAGCTTATGAGCTGCAGATTTTTTGAAGTAAAATTTTCATAAAATCACTTCTAAACACCCCCCTCAGTATTATGAAATTAAATAAAGGGAAAACAAATAGTATATCTTATGGGCAAGAATCACTTACCTGATACAGAAATCTCAAACCTTTCTTTTATGAAATAATTACTTCTGTTTACCACCTATAGATTACATCCAGTTTTTCCTAGACCTTTCCTCAGCCATCTCTTCCTAAATTGTTGAAGAATGGATTACTCAGTTATGAGTACATAATCTACTTTCTGTCAAAGACTGAAGGCATAGCAAAATTGTAAAAGGAGATACTTAATATAAGGTCCATGACAGACTGGGGCCATAGCCTCACATTTTCAGGCTCATAAGAATCACTTTGAGGGCTTGTAAAAACACACTGCTGGGTCCTATCCCCAGGGTTAACTGATTTAGCAGTTCTAGGGTGAGGTCAAGGACTGGCATTTCTACTAAGTTTCTAGGTGCAGCTGGAACCACTGGGCTTGGAGTTTAAAGGCCAGATCTCAAAGTTTAACACCATATATTTTCCATGAGTTCTTTAAATATACTCTGCCAATCATTAAGCACAATAGCAAAGGAATTAATAAAATAAACTTATCAATTTCTAATCCACATTAATTTAAAAATAAAGACCATATGAATTCATTAACTCGTAGAACTTCTGGCACTGGAGGGACCCTGAAGGTCAAATGGGGCAAAATAAAAGAGAAAATGTTTGGTATAAATATATCATCACATCTCTATCATTACCACACTCTCAGGGAGACTAAGCTTCTCAAGAGCAGAGATTATGTTTGTTTACCTCTGTATACTCAGCACCTAATCTTGCCTGGCATAAAGTATGCATTCATATTAGCTGAGTAATAAATGGATCAGTCAAATCAATCACCATCAAATAGTGTTTTGTTTTTTTTTCTGTAGACAAATAAGGTTAATGTGTCTTAAGAGAAGTGACCTCTTCAAATCTGTATAGATGGTTAGTGGTAGACCCTTGATTAAAACTCTCCCCCTGATCTTAATGTTCCACCTGTGACCTTTACTTCCACACCACACTTCAGAGGTTTCAGAAGGCAGTTCCAGAAAACCTGAGTTTCCTTGGTCTTTTAAAGATCAACTACAGAAGGTAAATTACTTTACCCATAATATGTTGGAGCTATAAGGGAATTAGGTTGATTTATAAATTTAGAGATAAACTGACTCATTACAATTCAAACCTAAAATCTCCACAACATACACATCATCAAAACTTCATGGGACTCTAAGAACAATTTTTTTTCCCCCTGAAAAACAACATTAAATACCAGAACAAAGTCTAAAGTCAGAATATTTAATTCTCTGGAGTTTAATGAGGTTTTTCTCTACCAACAGCAACATTTCTGTTCTACCAAAAGTACTTCTAACCCCATGTTTCTTCTCTATAAATAGACTGAGTGTGCTAGATGGTTTAAGAATCAAGGTATTCAATTAGGTAAGGTTCAGAAATTATTACAACCATGAATGAGTTCCTTAAAAGTTTTAATAAACATTTTAGCCATACATTGTTTTAAAATCTCTACCCACTGAATATTCTTATTAATATTCATTTAACTTTCCACTTAAGACCTATCCTCCAAATAAAAGACTGTATATAATTTCAAGTTTTATATTTTCTCAAGTTTTATATATTAATGTATCTTCTTATCCCCCGTAACACATAAAGAAAGTTTTCAAATAGGCAGAGTTAAACTAGATTCATAAATATATAGATTTTTGAAAAATCAGGGATTTTAGAATAAAGACCATAAACTGCTACCTCTGACCTTTAAATGGCTGTGGTGTATCTTGCCTCTTTGTTGAATGAAGAACATAACCATAAAACACAATTCATACTTACAAATTGATGACATATCTGTCATATGAATTTCTACATGTTTTGAAAAGTTTCCTGAACACATTTCATTCTTTCACTTACTTAAAACACAACTTCTATAAATCTAGACATGTCTTGGGGAATATGCACAAGTGAGTCAAATAAAAACCACAAATCAGATCAAAATTAACACTACAGGAAAACAAGTAAATGTTACATTACAGCCACTTATGTTTTTAAAATGCAAATCTAACTTTTAGAAAGTGTCAAATTTTCTAACACAAGTGACAAAGCTGGAAAAAATTTGATAATGATAGTTGAAGGTATACCGTTCATAAGCTAAAATTTATTACTGAATCCATACCACAAAAGCCTACTTTAATTGCATCTATGTTCCTACTTAGCTTTTAGAACCTTTTCATACTCATTTAAAACACACAATTTGCAATACTTGGAAACAAAGTATTAATAACTCCAAATCTCTGAACTATTTATTTAAAAAAAATATATATATATGTATGTATATATGTATACATACGTACACACACACACACACACACACACACACACCCTTCAGACTAAATTGCCTGTCATATCTCTGCATATTATATACATTTTTGGTATAACTTGAAGAGTACTAATGGCTTTCAGACATTTCCATGAAGATTAATATTTAAAAATATCAATATTAATACATAAAACAAGGAGGAAGGAACTTCTAATAGCAAAGCAATAGTTCTTTTTCTGAACATCATATGCCAGTATACAAATACACGAACTTAACTTTACATACAATTTCAGAGGATTCTCATCCCTAAAGTCTACCCTAAGGCTGATTCCAAGGTAAACATTCCTTCCCTCATGTATCCAAAAGTTTAATTTTAAAATAAAACTTAGAAGAACTTTAAGCTATTCCTACATGACAAAGGGATGGGACCAGCAGAGAAGTAGGCTAGAATTCTCTTTAGGAATATGCTTATGATTGGCCTTATTAACTCCCTCCAAGCAAAGACTGGATGAAAAGTGGTTTCTCCACATATAGGAAGAGGAGCTCCTCTTTGCAGATAATGAAGATTGCTACAGCATTAGGCCCCTGACTCATTCAGTACACATCCTAAAGGACAGGAGCAGCAGAGGAGCTGTAAAGATATTTTATTTAATAAACTGACAGAACGAGTCTATCATTTATACCTTAATGTGAATTACTTTAATAAAACAATCAAATGTTTATAAAACTAAGAAAATTACTATTTGGAACATAATTTTAGATTTCAGGGTATTTAGGGGATGATAAAGTGAGCATGGGAGCCTCAGTTGGGAGCTTCACATCAGAGGGTGCTGAGGGTACTAAAAGTGAGGTGAGGGTGTACTGAAAAATTTAACTTTGCATAGGAAAAAAAGGTGTCACTGAAAACAATAATCTTGTGCGTTCCTTAATTTTATAGGACACTTCATACTCCATTTTGAAAATACTGACCACATTAAGCAGAACATCAGCTGGTTTCCAACTGTAACCAACCAATTAGAATAGCACTTTATCAGACTTCCAACCACTGTAAAGGCAAAAATCACCCTTCAAATTTCAGAGGGAATTCCCAGAAGAATGAGGGATATAAACTAGAACATATAAAGAAGTGGAAAGACATAACTAAGGAACACAAATCCATTTAGAATTTCCTGAAAGTAAAGACTTCACTAGAATGGATCATAGAGGGAAGGAAGCTTTCTGAAGGTCTTGGCCGATGGTAATTAGGCTTTGTGAATAGAGAAACAAAATGTAAATCATGTCTACAAAGGTTTTAAGGAGAAAGTTAAATTGAAAAATATAAGAGGTGGAGCTATTAAATACCACCTCAAATGTAAGGGGGAAAGTTTTATTACATAATTATGAATTCCTTTCTCTAATTTTAATAATTTAAAGAAGTTTCAGCAAAACAAGGCTCTATCAAGGAAATAAATGCCTGTAAATCTAATTTTAAGATACAACTTCACATCTCTCTAAATGAAATTTCAGCAAGGAATTACTAAAATTTTATACAGTTTTATGGTTATCTGCGATTAAAACTGTCACTATGTATGTAAGAAAATTTGACAAAATATATTAGTACTGAGACCTCAGAATTTTTTAGACTTTCATAATACTTTCAGGAACTATTGAACACAACTTACATGATTCCATCACTTCAAACTGAAAAAGAGGGAAGAGGAGTTGCCTTAACCTATTCCAAATTTAACTTGACCAAAGGAATATAAAGTGTGTTATTAACAAAGAAAAATGTTTTTAAAAGTAACTTTTTAAAAATGACATTAAAATTAAGAAAATATAAGACAAGCAGATGCTAAATGCCATTCTTCACTAGAACCAACCTTTTCTATAAAAGACTGCATTGAGGAACTCTTCTGCTTGTCTCTCGAATCGAATGATTTTTGCTTGCTCTTGTTTAAGCAGAGCTTCTTGCCCAGCTCCCGAAGCTGGTTCATCCAGACCGACTAAGTGTCCCTGCAAAAATATTTGGTGAAATATTTGCACAAAAATCTTTCCCCATTCAGTATCAAAAGCACAGATGCAAAATCAAAGACAAATGTTAGTAACAGATAAGACAAATCAGTTTAATACAATTAAAATATCTTAGAACTTTAAATCAGAATAAAATTTATCTCCACAAAAGTATAAAAGCAAAGTGAATGTAAATATATACTTGGGTGGTTTTTATGTATCTTACAAGTTTTGTTTAAAACTGACAGATAAACTCTAATTAAAATAACATTACTAATGGAAGATTTTTCTTGAGCATTTAAATATGTCCGTTCTTATTACACCATACAGCAATAGTACACAGACATTCAACTCAGACAAAAAAAATAGCTTAAATCCTAAATACTATTTGAGAATCATGTTTGCCCTCCTAGTATAAGATGTTTTCTCCAGACACAAAACAAACATAATTTTAAAAGGGCCGTTAGAAGGGAAAACTCAAAAGAATGTATCCGAATTCATAATTCTGTGCCTAGAATATAATTCATAAACTGTAGCTTTCAAATGTTTAGAGAGTTGTGAAATTAATACGTTAAAACTGGCTCTAGAAAACAGAATTTAAAAATATACTGCGTCACATGTTCTAAAGGTACACATTTCTATATATGCTTGAACATGCTTACAATATAAACATGTTAAGTCCTGATCACAAAGTTTCAAACTGCCACACTAGACTCATCCCAAAGACTCCCAGAATCTGCTCTCAGGCTATAGGAGCACTAGACTAGGTAGACAATGCTTTGCATTTACTTCCACTCTTGTAGCTAATGAACAGGAGACTAAGTAAGTACATCTTTTAAGTGTCCTTTAAGTTCCAATGCATATAATTTACTTCAAATCACCACAATGTATAGCCACAGGCATATATAATTCTGTCATGGAAAACTTAAAAGTACTTAGAAGTACCTAAAAGTACTCTAAAAAAGAAAATGGGGACACACCCTGACACAGTGAAAAGGAAGCAAACAGGGTACTGAAGGCACATTATAATCCACAATTTTCTCAAAGATTTCAAATACAAGCAATGACATGTGCAATCAGATTTTTTTATGATTTCTCCATTGTACAAACTGTGTCAACAGCACAACCAAAATATGTGTCTTTTGCAAAGACACATTTAGCACCAATTATATATTACAGTTTAATATGAAGAACTCTCTTGCATAATCAAACGAAAACAATCATCCCATAAAATATCCATGAGACACGTTAAGTCTGCCACATAAAGAAAATATTGTTATAAAGTCATTATAAAAACATTTTCACTCATTCATTCATTCATTCATTCATTCATTCATTCATTCAGTAGGCTTCCCCGGCCCAGCATGGAGCCCAACCAACACAAGGCTTTAACTCACGACCCTGAGATCAAGACGTGAGCTGAGATCAAGAGTTGGACACTTAACCAACTAAGTTTATTATAGTTGTACTTGCCAACTTTATTATGGTTGTATTTGCCAACATTCTCTTTCGTGGCCTAAAGAAATTAATTTTTAAAAATGAATCACAAAATAATGTAATTTTGATACAGATTTAACATCTGAAAGGATCAGGAACAGGTACTAATTAGAGACCAATAAAATCCTCAACTGTGTTTTAATGGCATTTCATTGTTTAGTGATTTTTAAACTCAGACATTATATGGTATAAACTGTACTTAACCCCTCAGTCCTACATTCAGTAAGTTTAGTCAGACTTTCAGCAGGATATCTTTATTTTTCGTGTTTAAAAATGCGTATCTCAATGAGAGAAGATGTTAGTTGAAGGACGCATTGTACACAGTGTAGTTTCAATGCGTTAAGCATACAGCTATCCCCATTGATTCTACACATACATTTACAAATACGTGTATCCTTTCCATGTCTTTCCAAGTTTTTATTTAAATTCCTGCTAGTTAACATACAGTGTAATATTAATTTCAGGTGTAGAATTTAGTGATTCAACACTTACATACAACACTTGGAGCTCACCACAAAAATAAGGAACACTTCACGAATCTGTTATCATCCTTGCATAGGGGCCATGCTAATTTTTTCTGTATGGTTACAATTTTAGCATATGTGCTGCCAAAGCAAGCACAGAATATCTATACTTAAACCATGCTCAAATGTTGCATTCAGGCTACTTTCTAATCTAAATCAACTCATAGCAACTAACAGCACTCAGTAAGGAAGGTGTTACATGTTTTTTTCTTGAATTAAACAATTACCAATTTTATCAACCTGGACGCTGAGACCTTCAGATAACTTTTAGTTGGTTCATCTAAATTATAGTCACACCTATTTGTTTTGTTTCCAAACAAACAGTTTTATTGAGATATAATACACATATCATACAATTCACCTATTTAAAGTATAAATTCAATGTTTTTCTTGTAGCGTCACAGAGGTGTGGGACCATCACCATGATAAACTTCAGAATATTTTTGTACCCCAAGACATCAACAGTCACTCACTTCCCATTCTCCCACTTGCCCCAACATTAGGCAACCACTGTATTATTTTCTGCCTCTCTCTACAGACTTGCTTATTCTGGATATTTCACATAAACGGAATCGTGCAATATTCATGGTGTGTGTGTGTGTGGTTTCTTCCTCCTAGAATAATGTTTTCAAGGTTCACCCCATCGTAGCAGATACCGGTACTTCATTCCTTTTTATTGCCAAATAACATTCCATTGTACTGATGTAGCACATTTTACCCATTCATCAGTTGATAATGACCATTTGGATTTCTTTTTGGCTGCTATGATACAAATAATGCAGTCTTTAGTGTTTGTGTACAACATTAAAGTTTTTTGTGTATTTTCATTTTTCTTCGATATGTATTTAGGAGTGGAATTTGTAGATCATATGCTAATTATATTTACCATTCTGAAAAAGTACACTAAACCATCTTCCAAAGCAGGTGTACCATTTAATATTCCCAACAGCAGTGAGGGTTCTGACTTCTCCACATTCTCATGAACACTTGCTATCATTTTTATTACATCCATTCCAGTACACAAGAAATGGTGCCTAATGGTTCTGATTAGATTTCCCTAATGATTAATAATGTTGAACATCTAACTGGCCATTTAAATACCTTCTTTGGAGAAATGTACATTCTTATGCTTTGCCCAGTTTTTAATTGGGCTCACTTTTTTTAATGTTTGAGTTGTGAGAATTCCTGATATATTCTGGATACAATTCCATTATCAGATTTAAGATTTGCAAATATTTTCTACCATCAATGAGCTTTATTATCACTTCACTGATGCTACCTACTACTGTTAACAGTACAAAGTTCTTCATTTTAATGAATTCCAATTTATTTTTTGACATTTGTTCTTTGGTATTATATCTAAAAAACTAGTGGCTAGCCCAAGATCATTAAGATTTACTCTTATGTTTTCTTCTAAATGTTTTATAGTTTTAGAACTTACTTTTAGGTATATGACCCATTTCAAATAAACTTTTGTGTATGGTAAAAGGAAGGGGTCCAACTTCCTTTGTCAAAAATCACTGGCCATAAATTTTACTTCTGGATGCTCAACTCTGTTCCGCTGATCTACATATCTGTCTGTAGGCCAGAAACACACTATGTTGATCATGGTAGTTTTGTAGTAAGTTCTGCTATTAGGAAGTGTAAATCCTTTCTTCTAAGATTGTTTTGGCTACTCAGGCATCCTGTAAATTTTTACATGAATTTTAAGATCAGTTTGCCAATCTCTGCAAAGAAGTCACCAGAAATCTTGGTAGGTTATGCAGTGAATCTGCAGGTTATTTGGGGGAGTAATGCCATCTTCATAATATTAAGTGTTCCAATCCACGAACATGAGATCATACCTTTCTATTTATTTCGATCTTCTTTAATTTATTTCAACAATTTTAATTCACAGTGTACAAGTCTTACACTTGTGTTAACTTTATTCCTAAGTATTCTATTCCTTTTGATGCTATAGTAAATGGAACTGTTTTCTTAATTTTCACGTTCAGACTATTCATTGCTATTGTATAGAAATACAATCAATTTTTTTAAAAATGTTGTATTCTACAACCTTGTTGAACTTATTAACTCTAATATATTGTGTTCTGTTGATTCCTTAAAATTTTCCATATACAACATCATGTCATCTACAAATACTTTTACTACTTCTTTTGCAATCTGGGTAACTCTGGTTTCTTTTCTTTAGACAGAGAGAGAGCGCGCGCGCGCGCATACAAGCAGGGGAGAGGGACAGAGGGAGGGAGAGGGGGAGAGTGGGGGATGGAGAGGAAGACTGAGAGAGACAGAGACAGAGAGAAAAAGAGAGAGAGAGAGAGAGAGAGAGAGAGAGAGAGAGAGAGAGAGAGAATATCTTAAGCAGGCTCCATGCTCAGGGCAGAGGCCAACACGAAGTTCAATCCCATGACCCTGGGATCATGACCTGAGGTGACACTAAGAGTTGGATGCTTAACCAACTGGGCCAGCCAGGCACCCCTGCTTTTATTGCCTAATTGCCAAGGCTAGGGCTTCTGCTAGAACAGTGCATAGAAGTATTGAGAATGGACAACTCTGTCTTGTTCCTAATTTTAGGGGGGAAATGTCCAGTTTTTACCACGGCTGTGTATTTTTGTAGATCAGGCTGAGGAATTTCTCTTCTAGTCCTAGTTTCTTGGGTGTTTTTATCACAAAAAGGTGTTGGATTTGGTTACTTTTTGCAGGGACATCCATTGTGATGATCACGTGGTTTTTATCACTGATTCCCATTAATGCACTATATTACATTAATTGATTTTGTGGTGTAAACCAACCTTGCATTCCTGAGAAAAATCTCACCTGGTAAGAGAGTATAACAGTTTTCATATGTTCCTTGATTTGGTTTGCTAATATTTCGTGGAGAATTTTACTGTTGTTATTGGTATTTCTAAGTGATTCTGCTCTGCAGTTTTCTTGTGATCTGTCTGCTTTTGGTATTCAAATACTAGTCTCACAAAGCGAGGAAGTCGTCTTCTATATTTTAGATAAATTTGTGTAGAACTGGTATTAGTTCTTTTAAAAATATCTGGCAGAAATCACCAATGAAGGTGTCTGGCCACAGGCTTTTCTTTGATGGAAATTTTAAAATTACCAATTCAATCTCTTCACTTGTTCTAGGTTGCATTAGTTTCCCAGGGCTATTGTAACGTATTACCACAAACTGGGTGGCTTAAAACAGCAGAAATTTATTCTCTCACAACTCTGGAATCTAGAAATCTGCAATCAAGGTGTCAACAAAGCCATGCTCCTTCTGAAGGCCTCTATGAGAGAATCCTTCCCTGCTTTTTCCTAGCTTCTGGTGATTTCCAGCAATCCAACATTTCTTGACTTGTGACAGCATTAACTCCAATTTCTTCTTCTAACTTTACGTGGCCTTCCGTGTGCGTGTCTTGGTCTCCAAATCTCCCTTATAAAGACACCAGGTGCTGGATTGAAGACCTACTCTAATCCAGTATAACCTCATCTTAACTTATTAATTAATCCACAAAGACCATATTTCCCAAAAAATGTCACATTTGTAAGTACCAGGGATTAGAACTTCATCTTTTTTTTTTTTTGAGTGGGGGGCACATAATTCAACCTGCTACACAGGTCTGTTCAGATTTTCTATTTCTCCTTATGTCAGTTTCAGTAGTTTGTGTCTTATTCTAGGCATTTGCTTGTTTCATTTAAACTATCTAGTCTGCTGATTTATATATGATTCACAGTAGTATTTCCCTTAAATCCTTTTTATCTCCCTAAGGTCACTAGTAATTTCCCCTATCTGATTTGTGATTTAGTAATTTGAGTCTTTTTCTCTTGAGCAGTCCTAGATAAAACATTTATCAATTTTGTTGTATCTTTTCAAAGAACGAACCTTTGATTTTGTTAATTTCTCTATTTTTCTATACTATTTCATTTATTTCTGCTCTAATCATTATTATTTCCTTCTGCCTGCTTTAGGTTTAGTATGCTCTTCTTCTCCTGGTCTTTTAAGGAAGACAGGGCACTGAACGAAGATCTTTTAAAATATAGGCAGCTGCAGCTTTAAATTGCCATCTAAGTGCTGTTGGCTACGTCTCATAAGTTTTGGTATGCTTTGGCTTTCATTCATCTCAAACTATTTGCTAATTTCCCTTGTGATTCCTTCTTCTGATTATTTAGAAATGCATTATTTAATTTCCACATATGTGTGAATTCCTCATATATCCTCTGTAACTAATTTCTACTAATATCATTCCTTTGTAGTGGGAAAACATATTGTGTATGATTGGAATCCTTTGATTTTTTTATGGCCTAGCAGAAAGTCTTTCCTGGAAAATGTTCCACGTATACTTGGAAAGAATCACTATTTTGTTCTTTTTGGGTGGAGTGTTCCTTATACACATCTGTTGGGTCTAGTTGCTTCAGAGTGTTGTTCAAATCTCTCCTCTCTGTTGATCTTCTGTCTAGATGTTCTATCTATTATTGAAAGTGGAGTATTAATGTAGTCAACTCTTGTTTTTGAACTATTTCTCCCTTCACTTCTGTCGCATTTTGCTTCATGTGTTTTGGAGTTCTGTTGTTACATATGTAACAACATATGTTGTTATAGGTCTTCCTAATACATTGACCCTTTTATCATAAAAAATGTCCCTCTTGATCTCTAGGTTCATTGAAGTCTATTTCCCCCCAATGTGCAGCCTCTGTTATCACTTTTCTCAGGGGATGCGGTCTTGAGCATGCAGTCTCCCTGTCTACTGGGAATGACTGTGGGTTTAGTCAGACTCTCTGGCAGTTTCTTTCTCAGGCCTTCCCTTTACACAGTGCTCGCTGATCAGCCTGTAGCAGTATCACACACCCAGGCGTTAGCCTCAACTAGTTTGTTTCATTGGTGTGTTGTTGCCACATCCTGGGGCATAAATTGCACCAGTGTCTGATCCAATGAAAGTGGGGCCTCTTTGTAAGGGCAGGGTGTTGCCTTGCCAGTCTTTGAGGCTAACTCGAACCCCGGGAGGGCTCTTCTTTTTATCTGGTTCTCTCCGTAAAGCTTCTGACTGGTCTGCCATTTCACTTGTTGCTACTAGTATCATGGAGCTACCAGCCTCCTCTTAACTGTTCACCACAAAGATCTCCATCATTTTCAACAACTTTTTGTAAGCTCTGTTCAAAAGTCAGTCCCCCTGAGAGAGCTACAGAATTCTCCGTTCTCAAGGCCTGCCTTTCCCTTTGGAAGAACCACTGTGCCGCTGCACAGGAACTGGAGGTTAGGACAATAACCCACTTCTCTCAGTGACATCTGTGCTTTATGACAGGGGGTGGTGGATCACTTGCCTCTCCTGGCACAGAACTTCTGCCTTATGAATGAGGCCTGACCTAAACCTCAGTATGCTCAATCTGCTGAGACTGGAGCACACTTCCACTCTGAGAAAAGGCTGAGAGAAGGAAGGCTTTTTGACCTCAGCTGCCTGGAAGACAGCATCCGCCACGAGAAGCTAGAAGGTATGAGTGATGCCCGCAGTCTGTTTCCCCTGCTCAGACAAGAGTTAGAGCTTCCTTCAAGCTGAGCGCAGGGAGAGGGTGGGAGTGGGTCATGGGTCAAATGCCAGAGTCCTGTTCTTACTGAGATTTAGTACGTTTGTTTGAACAAATCATTCTCCATTTGCTATATGCCCTTAAGATAATTATTTCCAGCTTAAATGATTGCTTTAAAATAATTTCACCAGTTAAATGGTTATTTTGCTTGTTTTTATCCAGAATAATAAAGAGAGATGAAAAATATAATACCAAATCATATGCTTTTATCAAGTGCATCTGGTCACCAAGTTAAAAATTTACAGCAATGATGTATAAACAAAATACAGGCCATCCTCCCTTACTGTACATACTATATGCCAAAACTAAATGAACCAACAAGAACAAAAACATTCAAATGGTACAGAGCTAATAAAGTTAACCTAACAGATAGGAGATCCAGAAACAACAAATTCATCTCACCCCACCCCCAACCCCCTCCCCCACATCTGAAATTTAAAAGAAGTCATTATGTATGGTATGCCCCCCCCAAAAATGATATGACATACTCTTCTGTAAATAAAAAGCCACTGTTCTTTCTTACAGTTTTTACCCCTATTCATTAAAGAACACGTTGTTGGCCCAAAACAGAAGAGGAATAAAGTTGGAGATACGCACTGGAGTCTGCATCTCCTCGGAACTTGCTTCCTTCAGAATTCAAGAATTGGTCCTCCTACATGGGTTTGTTCATAGCCACAGGTGATTCTGTCATATCAAATCTACTGTGAGTTTCTTCTTTTTTATTTTTTCTACTGTAAGCTTCTTAAAAGCACATGTATCTAGAACATACTGCCAAAGCTTTTGACTCTGTAGCTCTCAGGTAGGAAGCAGTCATGTTTTTTAAAAGTTCTCTTCAAGGGGCGCCTGGGTGGCTCAGTCTGTTAAGTGATTGACTCTTGATTTCTGTTCAGGTCATGATCTTACAATTCGTGAGACTGAGCCCCACTGTGGAGCCAGGTTGAAATATTCTCTCTCTCAAAAATAAACATTTTTTAAAAAGCTCTCTTCTTGGGGCACCTGGGTGGCTCAGTCAGTTGAGCATCTGACTCTTGATCTCAGCTCAGGTCACGACTCCTGGGTCATGGGATCAAGCCCCATGTGGGGCTCTATGCTGAGCATGGAGCCTTCTTGAGATTCTCTCTTTCCCTCTGCTCTCCCCACTCTCAAAATAAATAAACATTAAAAAAAAGTTCTCTTCTTAAGAACTGAAAAGATCAGTATCATACTTTAAAACTTATTATGTATTTATAATAAATCTTAGTATTTGGGAAGGCAAATCCCTACTTGTTATGTTTTCTAAAATGTCCTGGCCATTTTAGCTTTATTTTTTCAGATTATATTTAAAATAGCTTAGTCAATTCTTCTCACCACCAACACCAGCTCCCCAAAGAAGACAAGGTGGTTTTTGTTTTGTTTTGACAAGGTGGTTTAGATCTGAATAGCAATATACTTAGAAAGTATTTCAGGAAGTAGTAACACCCTTAAAAATATTCAGTCTTTTCTTTTAGGAGCTGCTTTACATTTACCCAAGTGAGCTATAATGGAGCTCAATTAAAATTCTGTTGTTTATTCATGTAGTTCCCACATATTTATTATTTTACATTTTTACTGTCCATATGAGAAAGAGGTTTCCTTAATTTTGTAACTGCTAGTGCTGGCATAAAAGCAGAAAAGTGTGTGTGTGTGTGTGTGTGTGTGTGTGTGTGTGTGTGTAAAAGTTAATTCTGTACACAGTGTTTGGGGAAAGCGTAGGTTGTGTATCTTCAATTGCTAGGTTCTCTGGCAGCTTCACAACGTTGTGTCAATTTCCCAATATCCTTTTAAGGTAATTTCTTTTAAGGGGACTGTGAAGGTGATAAGGAGAGGTAAAGGAAAACAAAGCTGCAGAAGCCACCAACACTGTGTGGTCTGATGATCCATCACCCAAAGCAGGAAAGGAGACTTAATACTGAATATGTTGGGATCTTTAATAGAAAAAGACCTCAAGTTCTTTATTAAGTTTGGTTACCTCTACCTTCATAATCCATACAATACACTCATTTTATCATCCTTTGCTACCTTTTTGGGAATGGCAATAAATCATCCAAAAGACGTTTTCAAATAAGAAGTTCATACTTTTTCCTACAACTTAAGGGTTGCTATTTCTCTGTACTACTAGAAATGTTTAAGGAAATTCCATAGACTTAAGAGAAATGATACTACAAAACATTTCTGAGGGAAATTTAAGATGTAAAGAGGATATAAACCATGATCATAAACTGAAAGACTCAGTGTTTGTTGCTAATATGTAGCTAATACGCTAACTGATCTACAGATTCAGTGCAATCCTAATCAAAATGCCTACAGGCTTTTTGAAAAATCAATGCATTGCTTTTAAAATTTATACAGAAAGGCCAAGGACCAAGTTTAGCAGAACAAGTTTGAAAAAGAAAAACCAAGTTGGAGAACTAGTACTACTTGATTTTCAGATATAAAGATACACTGATCAAGACACTGTGGCATGGGTGTAAAGACAGACATATAGTTCAATGGCAAATAAGAGTCCAGAAATATACCCACAGGCATACTGTCAACTGATGCAACAAAGATGCCTAAGAATTCAATAGGGGTTAAGAAGGTCTTCTCAACAAATGGTGTTAGAACAACTGGATTACCTTATGCAATATAGTAAACCTCAACACTTCAATAACACCATGTAGAAAAATTAACTAGGAACAGATCAGGTACCAAAACAGAAGAGTCAACACTAGCAAGCTTCTAAATGAAAACATGAGAGTTTTGTGTGTGTCTGACACTGGATTGAGCAAGGATTTCTTGAACAAAACATAAAATACATGAATTTTAAAAGAAAAAATTGGCAAGAGGTTTTATACAGAATGTATAAAGAACTATTACCACTTAGTAAGTTTTAAAAATGGAGAAAAGATTCAAACAAATATTTCACATAAGATGTATAAAGATGTTCAACATCACTAATCAACAAGGAAATGAACAATAAAATCACAGTGAGATACCACTATAGACCCACCAGAATGTTTAAAGTTAAAAAAGACTGACAATATCAAATGTTGGCAAAATGGGAAACACTGGAATTCCTATACGTTGCTGATGGAATCAGAAAATGGTTAAGTCAATTTGGTGAACCATATAATAGTATAAGGTTAAATATACAATGATACTACCACCCAGTAATTTCAATTCTAGGTATTTATTCCAGAGAGATGAAAATATATGCCCAATGGGGCAACTGGGTGGCTCAGTAGGTTAAGAGTCCGACTTCGGCTCAGGTCATTGATCTCGCAGTTCGTGAGTTCAAGCCCTGTGTCAGGCTCTGTGTTGACCTGACATTTCAGAGCCTGGAGACTGCTTTGGAATCTGTGGTTCCTTCCCCCCGCTCATGCTCTGTCTCTGTCTCTCAAAAAATAAACAAACATTTAAAAAAATAAACTAATCTTTAAAAAAAGAAAATATATGCCCAAAGACTTATATGTAAGTCTAATATATTAGCCAACATCTGGAAACAATTTAAAAGTCCAAAAAAAAGTGAACTGATATGGGGACCTACTCAGCAATAAAAAGGACCAAGAGTATATACAAAAATAAGAATACCAAAACATTATGTTAAATGGAAGAAGTCAAATATGAAAGACTACACAGTATTTCACTCCTATTACATAAAACTCTAGAAAAGGTAAAACTAATAGTGATTGCCTTAATTGGGTGTCCAAGAAATGGACTGACTACAAAGGGACATGAGAAAGCAATTTAGGGTGAGAACTGTCCTGAACCTTGACTGTGCTGGTAGTTACACAACTGTATACATTTACCAAAATCTATTAATCTGAACTCTTAAATGGTAAATTTTATTATATACAAATATTGCCTCATTAAAAAATCATTAAAACATAGGTTCAGGGTATTTAAGATACTAGATACTGAACGGATCACTGAATTTTGGCTCTTGTTGAACCATTTGGAAATCAAACAAATGATTCTTACATTTTCAGAGTCACAAAGAAACGTGACACTTATTTTCAAAACCTCATATGAATGTTCTTCTCTCAAGCAAGCATACTTTTAGTATCTTTCACTTGCTCTCTACGTTCTGCATGTATTTTGAATAGATACAACTAAATAGTCACCATGAATTGTTGGCATTTCACTATTTTTGTTCTATCTTTAGATCCAAATCAAGATAAGGAGGTTGATCATTGTGCAAAAGCTGGTCTTTGTTAATCAAGTTGTATGCAGACTGGCCAAAAAGGGGGATACGTCTATCATCCAAGGAATCAGATCCCCTTAGAAAAATGGAATTCAGTATTGCAGCAGGGAAAAGACATGATGAACCCAGAATATCTTGTTGTATCAGAAAGTATTAAAGGGCTCAAAAAATGATGGGGACATGTCAAAAGGATATACTAGGTGGTTTGAAAGGGCTCCCATTAACCGAATCTGGGATACTGGATAACATATTTGAACAGAGTAAGAATCTTGATTTCAAAATGACAGAGGGAATAGGAAAACTCTTCTTCACAGTATAAAGCCAAATGAAAAAATACAGAGGAATAATAATTACAAAAATCACCATTTCAAGCCATCAGAAAAACGATTCCAGCAAGAAATTACCATCAACACCAAAATTAAAGTGGATGAAGGTTTAGTAAAAAAGAGATATCTATGTAGTCTCAAAAGTCTCTTCAAAAATTATTAATTACAATGGGGCGCCTGGGTGGCTCAGTCGGTTAAGCGTCCGACTTCAGCTCAGGTCACAATCTAGCGGTCCGTGAGTTCGAGCCCCGCATCGGGCTCTGGGCTGATGGCTCAGAGCCTGGAGCCTGCTTCTGATTCTGTGTCTCCCTCTCTCTCTGCCCCTCACCCGTTCATGCTCTGTCTCTCTCTGTCTCAAAAATAAATAAATGCTTAAAAAAAAAAAATTTAAAAAAAAAATTATTAATTACAAGAGGGAAAGAAGTACATACCATTTCAGTGGAAAAACCTAGTGAACATCAACCTTGTCAAGGGATCAAAATAAAAATCACCACTAAACTAACATCATGTGCTTCACAATGTGATCATTCTACTGTAAGGATAGAACACGACTTATTTAATATTCCTGCTAAAAGATCATGGCCTGAATTTAATCATGAAGAAACATTAGAAAACCTAAATTGAAAAACATTCTACAAAACAAATGACCTGTACTCTTCCAAAATGTCAGTGTCATTAAAAATAAATAAAAGTTTGAGGAAACATTCAAGATTAAAGGAGACTAAAGAGTAGAAAATAAAATTTGATGAGTGATCCTAAATTTTGAACTAAAGGAGGGGGTTGGGGGGGGGCGGTCACTGGGACAACTGGTAAAATCTAAATGAGATTCACAGGTTAAATATTCCATTGAAGTTAACTTTCCTGATTTTTGGTAACTGTACTGTGTAGTATAGTAACTGAACACCCTAATTCTTAGGAAATAGGGAAATACACAAGGAAATATTTAGGAATAGAGATATATGAGGGGTATGATGTCTATAACTCATTCTGATATGGTTCAGGAAAATCTGTGTATGTTATATGTAATATCTCTGAGACAGAATGAATGAGAATAGTAAGGCAAATGTGGCAAAATGTTAACAACTGGTTATCTAGGTGAAGGGTATATAAAAGTTTTTATACCACTTACAACCTTTCTATAAATGTGAAACTATTTCAAAGTAAAAAGGCAGGGTGGACAAATGTTAAGCCATACTTTTCTCCCACAAATATGCCAGATCTCCCTTGTCTCTCTCTCTCATCCTCTCCTTCACAACCCCACCTGTCTTGCCATTAAGCTGTATGTGCTTGTGTTATGAGTTGTTCTGATACACAGAAGAAAAGCAAACAGAATGACAAGATAGGGCAATTAACAACTTTCAGGCTTCTCTTAGTAACTCAACAAACTGATGAAGATACTCAAAAGAGAGTAAGACATTTTCTACCAACAACCAAAGAGAGTAAATACTTTTGGCTCTAAAGGATATATATAGTCTTTGCTGCATCTCCCTCTCTCCCCCTTTCCCTGTTCCCACCCCCCCCCCCAAACCAACTCTGCAGCCTGTAGGCATTACAGAAACAGGCTGTGGGTGGATTTGGAGATAGGGCATAGTTTGCGGACCCCTGATAGAATTATTAAATTTCTCCAAGAACTGTAACAAAAGTAGTTCCACTGGTCCCTGAAATAGCAAGGATGTTATTGAATAAATAAAGAAACAAAAGCATGTCAGCTTGGAAGTTCGTTCTTAGGGCAATAGTTAATAAAATTAAACTTTAAACAAAATACAAAGATTAAGATTCCTTAAAGTTTCTTTTGTAACTCTACTATTTGTCACCTTACGAGTTTTGGTGTTTTGGAGGGTAAGAATGGGGAAGGACACTTATATAAGTTGCTGATTTTATGAGAGAGAACACTTCAGGAAAGGAAATGGAAGAAATAATGACAAATTTCACTTGGGAAAGGTTAAGATGGCTTAGACTTCAGGAGTGTGATACAAAACTGAGGGGGTAACATTTTAGGGCCATCCCTATCTAAATTCAAGACCATTCCTCATCTGTACGTACATGTGTTCTCCAAATTTAAGTGATTTTTAAAAAATTCATACAATATGGTATAGAAAACCTAGGAATTAGAAGCATGTGCATGCATGCAAGTTTTGTAATAATTATGTTAGCAAGCCTACCCCAGTAGATCATGGGCCTGTATCTACATCCATGTCTGCTACCCATGGCTTAGTGACATTTCAAGCAATGAACTAAAAAGAGCTGACAAGATGCAACTCATTGATTTAAATGCCACTCTCCTACATCTTATTATTTTAAATGCCAGCAAGTCTTAAGGAAAATGGCTCCACCACTTTAAATGCTCATACTCTTTAAGGTCAGTTATCTAAAAAGAAACCTTACTTCATGTAAATTATTGCTTTTTACATTAACAAAATAAAAATTGTGCTTAATGCAATTTTTACCATATGTCAATTTTGTTAAGCAAACCATCAAGTTAAAGAATAGAAAAAAAAAAGTTCAAAGCTTGAATACACACCAGGAGTTAAATATGGTATTCAAAATATACAACAAAACTACCATGAATGACTCTTATCAGTACATCTGTTACTACTTTTCATGCAAATTAAGCCTAAAATGTAAGTGGCAAATGACTATTACTGCTCTGCTTAATTCACTGGCATCTACTATCAGCATTTGCAGTTACAGCTTTTTCTCCCTTATACATGTACAGTTATTAAAAATACTACAAGACAAATGCAAGTCACCTCCACAGTCAAGAGCATGGGTTTCCTATATGCTTCCACTGGCTAGAAATTAAGTTTATACTGTCCCCATTCTTATCCACAACCCAATCTCAATCCGAAAACTTCCTGAATTTCGATCTGTTCTCCACAATGACCGCGGATGTCTCCAGATGCCCAAGACCATTATAAATAGAAGGGATATCCAACTGCATATTTGAGGCAGTGGTATTGTAAAAGCCTAGCTAAGGGTAATCTTGCCTTTTTCTAAACTTTTATAGCACTTTATCTATACTACTCTGACAGTACTAGTTTTATAACCTGTATTATAATTATGTGGGTGGGGTGGGTGTGTGTGTGGGTGGGTGTGTGTGTGTGTGTGTGTGTGTGTGTGTGTGTGTGTGTTTCTTACCTCCTCCACTAGACTAAATTTCTTGAAAAGAGCATCTGTGGCTAAAACCTCCTTTTAATTATTCACAGTACCTTTATTTCAACCACAGTAGCTGGTGCTTTTGAAATAATATAAAAGTAAAATATACAGCTATTGATTTTAACTTTAGAAATAAGGAACTGACAAAATTTTTTGAAAGGAAAAAAAGGGAGACTTAATTGTTAAGATGTCAATACTACCCAAACTATCTACAGATTTAAAACATAACCCTTATCAAAATCCCAATGGCATTTTTTGCAGAAATACAAAAATCCATCCTAAAATTCATATGGAAACTCAAAGGACCCCAAATAGCCAAAACAATCTTGAAAAAGAAGAAAGTTGGAGGTATCACACTTCCTAATTTCAAAACATACTATGAAGCTACAGTAATCAAAGCAATAGGTACTGGCATAAAGACAGACACATAAATAATGGAACAGGAGGGAGAGCTCAGAAATAAACCCTCACATATATGATCAAATGATTATTTTAAGTTTATTTTGAGAGAGATACAGCACAAGCAGGGGAGGGACAGAGAGAGAGAATTCCAAGCAGACTCCACTCTGTCAGCTCAGAGCCCAATGTGGGGCTCAATCCCACAAACCAGGAGATCATGACCTGAGCCAAAATCAAGAGTCAGATGCTTAAACTGACAGAGCCACCCAGATGCCCCCCTATGATCAAATGATTTTTGACAAGAGTGTCAAAACCACTTACTGGGAGAAGAGACACTCTATTCAACAAATGGTATTGGGTAAAATAAATATCCACATGCAAAAAAGCATGAAGCTGGATCCATACCTTATACCACACACAAAAATCAACTCAAAATGGATCAAAGATTTAAAACTATAAAACCCTTAGAATAAATCCTTATAGCAGGATAAGCTTCATAACACTAGATTTGGTAATGATTTTTTTAAATATGACACCCAAAGAACAGGTAACAAAGGGAAAAATAGATAAACTGGACATCAAAATTTTAAAAGCTTCCATGCATTGGGATGTCTGGGTGGTTCAGTTGGTTAAACGTCTGACTCTTGATCTTGGCTCAGGTCATGAACTCACAGTTCCATGACTTCAAGCCCTGCCATCAAGCTACGCACTGTTAGTGTGGAGCCTGCTTGGGATTCTTTCTCCCTTTCTTCTGTCCATCCCCTGCTTACACTCTCTCAAAATAAACTTTAAATTAAAAAAAAAAATCTTCTATGCATAAAAGGACACAGTCAAGAGAGTAAAAAGATAACCTACAAACTGGGAGAAAATACTTGCAAATCATTATCTGATAAGGGCTTAATATTTAGAAAGAACTCCTACAACTCAACAACAACAACAAAAAGCAATTCGATTTATTTTTTTTTTTAATTTTTTTTCAACGTTTATTTATTTTTGGGACAGAGAGAGACAGAGCATGAACGGGGGAGGGGCAGAGAGAGAGGGAGACACAGAATTGGAAACAGGCTCCAGGCTCTGAGCCATCAGCCCAGAGCCCGACGCGGGGCTCGAACTCACGTACCGCGAGATCGTGACCTGGCTGAAGTCGGACGCTTAACTGACTGCGCCACCCAGGCGCCCCAAGCAATTCGATTTAAAAATGGGCAAAAAGACTTGATAGACATTTCTCCACAGAGCATGTACAAATGGCCAACAAACACATGAACAATCACTAATCATAAGGGAATACAAATCAAAACTACAATGAGATACCACTTCACACCCATCAGAATGGCTACTATAAAAAAAAACAAACAGAAAATAACAAATGTTGGCTAGAATGGTGGATAAATTAGAATTTTTATGCACTGTTGGTTAAGAATGTAAGATGGTGCAACCAATGTGAAAAGAGTTTGGTGGTCCCTCAAAAATTAAAAATAGAACTACCACATGATCCAGCAATTCTATTTCTGGGTATACACCCAAAAGAATTGAAAGCATGGTCTTCAAGAAGTATTTGTATGCCAATGTTCACAGTGGCGTTATTTACAAAAGGTGGAAGCAACCCAAACATCTATTGTTGGTGAACAAACCCAAATGTCTATTGTTGGATGATTAGATAAACATAATGTGGTACATACATACAACGGAATATTATTCTACCTTTATGATATATGCTTCAACATAGCAAAGCCTTGAGATGTTATACTAGGTAAAATAAATAAGCCAGTCACAGAATGACAAATACTGCATGATTCCACTTATACAAGGTACCCACAATAGTCAAACTCATAGGACAAAAAGTAGAATAGTGATTGCCAGGGGCTGGGGAAGAGAAATGGGGAGTTACTTAATGGATATAGTTGCAATTATGTAAGATAAAAAGAGTTCTGGAGATTGGTTGCAAAATACTGTGAATATACTTAACACTACTGAACTATATACTTAAAAGTGGTTAAGACATTAAATGTTATATTAATGTACATTTTAGCACAATATCAAAAAAAGCAGTATGAAAGGCACAATCTGCAGCTAAACGCAAACAACTGCAAAACAGACAGAAATCTAATACAGAATTGGGGAAGAAGAAATGTTTTACCCCTCACCAAAGATTCACCTACACGTATTCCAATCACCATATACATTCAGAAATCCTATCAATAGTATTCAGCTCAGATGTCTTATTTCAACTCCATTTCCACAGCTCTATTAGACACTTCCAATTAAATGCTCACTTTCACCACAAACTGCTTTCAGCTAATAACCTCATTATCCTCACCATAAAAACTGATCACCACACCTTTCCTCTTCTCAATTCTCAACTTCTGTTAATCCACCAGCTAAGTCATCCTGGCTTGGAAAACCTAACAGCAGTAATATTTCCCTCTCCTTTATTTATATACTCACATAATCACTAAGTTTTAACACTTTATTCTAGATTCCTTACATACATCCCTTCCTTATTCATCTTTATAGCTACAATCCTAATTCAGGCTAATTTTCTGGATGAGAAGAGCCTTCTATAATGTACTCACTATAAATTCCTCTGTATTACAACCTAAAAATGACCACCAAACCAATCATTCTAAAACACAGAGCTCTGTAAGGTTCAGGATGAGTTCTATCTCCTTGATTAAGCAACTCCAGTGCATCTACTTCATCTCTCAAGTACTACAGTACTTACATTTTCTTGTACTATCCGCTATCTTTTTGAATATTATACAGGAGAATGAAGGAGGGGGTTTTACTCTTAATGTTTCCTACCTACATCAGAGCTTTGGTTCTGGGCATGTCCGATGGATGATTTAAATCTCCCTAATTTAAATCTCCTTTAATTGCTTTAGCCACCCATGATGTCACCAACAGCCAGCCCATAAGGAGGGATCAGTCTTTTACTTCTTTGGTAGACTCTCTGGCCTACCACAGATCTAGACATTTAATAAACCAAATGATAAATCTGTTAACTCTGACCACATAAAATTTAACACAACTGGTTAACCACCAATTAATAGTTTACTGAGGCCTGTTTGTTCAAGGGAAAAATCCACAGATTGGGAGTTCAAAAAAACCACTTCGATATTTAATAGGATCCTGGATTGAGCACTGATTACACGGAGTCAAGTGGTTTTCCTTAATCTTTGAAAATAATCTATATAAAAGGACTCTGGAAGTACAACAAGGTTAAGTCTCACAATCTAGATTTGTACAGTTAATGGAGTAATTAATTAATCATGTACTGACTTGTGGTATCCAATTAAGTCTGCTGTGCATCTACTGAATTCTCATAAATAACCTTTAAGCTTTTCATATTTGTTTTTCTTTCTCACCCCTAATGATGTATACTATATTAATATATTTTTCTTCCACAGGTCCTTTTATACAATAGGTACTATGAATACTTACTGATTTGTGGTACCCTGAGACAAGATGACATTCCTATCAAGAAGCATTGAATACACCCAAGCTAACCCACTGGACATAAATACATGTTGTGGAATACGACGAGAAAATAATAACTAGATTCACCATCTGCTCTTACTATAAACTTTCAAAGTCCTAAAGTAGCAATAAAAATTAAAATGTTAAAAGGATGTATCTAAACTTTTAATTAACATATACTCATGAAACAGAATAAATTATGAATGTTCATACTGAACACAACATGATAGACTAATGATAAACATGAAAAGAATCTTATTACGTGATTCTTTAGCTAGCTGGGCAATGAAGGATATCTGTATGATTTGCCTCCAACCTTGTGAGTATATCCAAAATTAAGTGCTCTGGCTCCACCTAGAACATGCCTCTCTCATATCTGCCTATGTATTCTTCCAAGTCTCATCTTCTTAAAACACCTTCCTAAAATGCTACTCAAATACTAAACTTATTAACAGTCTTCTAACAAACTTAAGATAACAAATAGTTTATATTTTGGTATGTCATCCTATCTCCCATCATCCCTAGTTAGTGAAACATCCATGCTCCTTACTCTACAACAGCTATCTCTACTCTATCTCAGCCAAACACAGCACAGCGATACCATAAATTTATCACTTAGAATTAGTCCATTTTTAGGGACAATAAATACTGGAAGCAATTTTCTATTCTTCCTATCTCTCCAATACCTTCTCACTACTACTGAATCAACTCTTCATACTATCAACATAATAAAAGCCTCACAAAATGGGTTTTCATAAAGAAATACAAATGTATATGTACATATATTTAAGTAAACATACATATTTTCTAGCTGAGACAACTGAGAAGACCTAGAAGTAATGACACCCCAGTTCCGACGAAGATACCTAGTGCCCAGACAGACCTTGCTTTCCTTCTCATACAATTCTCCAAATAAAAGAAACTAAGGTTCCTTGGAGAAATCCAGAGCTGAGACAGAGAAAGCAAAGGTAAGTCGGGTATGCTTCTTGGTGCCAAAAAGAAAAGAAGTGCTATTAAAAAAAAAAAAAAAAAAAAAAAAAAGGTCAAAAAAGGCCAACTTGAAAGAGCTCTCCAAGGCCAAATCTAGGACAATTTGCAATACAAAATTAAAGAATAATTGTAACGAGTTATAATCCATAGAATAAAATAATAATCCATGACTCCATATTGATAGGTAAACAAATGAATACATAAAAACAAATAAATACATAAATAGAGGAGAAAAGAAAGCTCTATCTTAGAGCAGAATTCCAACTAACAAAAGCAGAAGAAATAACAGAAATAGAAAATCATTATTTGGTAAGCACTAGGTAGTAATTTTTCAAGCAACTTTCATCAATGGATGCTAAAATTACTGTATGACAAGAAACTAGTATGATGAGAAAAAGATATTCACAAAAATCTTAAAGTACCTCTCAACAAGGTATCTATTAAATACAAAAAGGAGGGGCGCCTGGGTGGCTCAGTCGGTTGAACATCTGACTTTGGCTCAGGTCATGATCTCGCGGTCCATGGGTTCAAGCCCCGCGTCGGGCTCTGTGCTGACAGCTCAGAGCCTGGAACCTGTATCGGATTCTGTGTCTCCCTCTCTCTCTGCCCCTCCCCCACTTGCACTCTGTCTCTCTCTGTCTCAAAAATAAATAAACATTAAGAAAAAAATAAAAAATTAAATACAAAAAGGGAAAAAATAGAAACCTTACAATAGAGAAAACTGGCAGACATCTGCTTAACTAACTGATCCAAAGTTAAGACATCACCATGTGCTTCCTGATAGGGTGTACTAAGGATGACACAACATCATTCTGTGGAATTCTTGCCAAAAATGCATAACCTAGATTCAATCATGAGGAATCATCAGACATACCTAAATTGAGGGAACATTCTACAAACCAATTTATCAGTATTCTTCAAAATTTATGAAAGGCAAAGCAAAAAATACTATTCCAGACTAAAAGAGACTAAGAATACATGACAACTAAATACAAAGTATTGGACCCTGGACCCGAAAAATGACATTGCCGGGACCACTGGTGAGCTGTGAAATTAGATTAAATAATATTGTATCAATATTTCCTGATTTGTATAATTGTATTAGAAGATGTTAACATATGGAGAGTCTGGGTAAAGGGTATAACAGTGACTCTTTTATTGCTTTTGCAATTGTTTTATAAGTCTAAAATTATTTTTTTTTTTAAGCTAAAAAGAAGTAGAAAAGCTTCATGAGTATATAAACACAGACAACTGTGTGCATATGCTTGTCACACGTAAGCACTCAAAAGTTAGCTATTAATATAATTCTCCAAGTTTATTAAGCCTCCTAGGATTTCTTAATTCCTCATTTAGTAAATATTTTACAGAGTGCCCACTATGTGCCCAACAAACACAAAAGAAAGAAGCCAGTCAGCCAGCGAGGCAGGCACTCACTAACAGATTCTTAGGCACAGCTGAGACTGGCTATTTCAAATATACTCATGACCATCTACACATTTATCTCTTCTGTCTTTCAAAGTGAGTAATTCCAAGTTCTACTTTAATTCCTGCTCCCCAGTTTCCATGTTCCTGTTCCTACTTATGTTATCAAAATGCATGTAATTAAAAAACCATGGGATCAAATTCCAGCCATTTGACTTATCCTGTAACTTAGTCTCTGTGACCCTTCTAATTCCTTTATTTATAAAACTGGGATGCCTTTAACCAACTTTACAGGATTGCTGTGAGGATTTAAATGGGAACAAATATAAGCAAATGGTACATAGTACACATAGCAGATGTTAAAAAAATGTATTTTCCTATCTCTTAAAAATTATATTTTCTAACCACTATAGGGTCTTGAAGGGTAGATCAACAGTTGTTTTACTAATTTCCAGGTGAATTCCTGTTCTATTTTCCAAAGAGCCTACTTTGTATTTTTTACCTATGTATTAAAAAAAAATAAACATAGGGGCGCCTGGGTGGCGCAGTCGGTTAAGCGTCCGACTTCAGCCAGGTCACGATCTTGCGGTCCGTGAGTTCGAGCCCCGCGTCAGGCTCTGGGCTGATGGCTCAGAGCCTGGAGCCTGTTTCTGATTCTCTGTCTCCCTCTCTCTCTGACCCTCCCCCGTTCATGCTCTGTCTCTCCCTGTCCCAAAAATAAATAAACATTGAAAAAAAAATTAAAAAAAAAATAAATAAAAAACATAAATAATATATTTACTTTAACCATTTTAACACCTTCAACATCTGAAAATCCAAAATGAAAAAAATATGCATAAGTGTCATTTCTTTCCCAACTATCAGACCAATAGTTCTAACAGCTTTTCCAAATATTGTTTGGAGATCTCATCATGCCAACTCCAAACTCAAGATTCCATTATCATGCTCTATGCTGCCACCCATTGACTATTACCATACTCTAGATATTTCCTTCTCTTTGAAATCTTAAAGCCAGCCTTAAAAAGTGTAAACTTCAACCCAGTGGATAAATTTATCTACACATTGTAGTAATTCTCATATGAGATGCTCCAAGTGCCTGCAAAGAGTTTCAGTTCAATCACTTTAAATCTAACACAATTAGAGATCTATACTTGGCAATTTACATTTTCTAAGCTCTCTTTTTTCCTATTTTCCACTATAGTTGTTATGGCTGTCTCTGAAAAAATTAAATGTCAAAGATAAGTAGTGAAGTTTCTAATGGAGAACACCAGCTTTCCCAGAACTAGCTAGGTTGTCAAACGGAAATACTCTTTCTAGTTAGAAAAGCAACTAGAAATTGAGGAACTAAAATGGTAAGAGCAGCTGTTTTAAATGCTACATAGTTCCAGGTCTTGCTAGTTCTGTCTTCTAAAAATATTCATACAGTATTTTACCCGCATATAGCAATGGAAAACTCAATCATATTACAAGAATATACTGTACTCAATTACTGACCATAGAAGGGCTTTCCTCCTCATCCTACCTTAAAAAAGATAATTAACAGTTGCTCCTTCTATTCCACCAAAATGTGACTTGCTCAACAGTCACAACATGCATGCACATGCGTGCATACACACACAATTCAAAATGACCAATTTCAACCTCACTAGCAGTTGCTCAATTTTCTGGTCCTTCTCAAACCACATTAAATTTCAAAACACTCTCCACATTCACTCAATGGGAACAGACCATCCTGGATAGTCCCAGAAACAACTTTTCATGTAGTAAACAAGAAAAGATGCCAGAAAAGAACATTAAAAGGCTCTTAAATTGGCTTTCAGATTTGAAAGCAACTAGCCAACAATGATAAATAATGGTACAGTGGTTACAAGCAGAGGTAACAAAGAAGTATACAACATGGTTCACAGTGTTCAGAGGTTGACAACACAGTTAAGAACACAAGATGCAAACATAGAAAAATAGGAACAAAATAAGGCAGAATATTAACTGACAAATGACTGGTATAGATAACATTTACTACAACAGTGTGAAGTTTAGAAACAGCAATAAGAGCAGAGGTATACCAGTGATAGATAGCAGGATAGAAGCTTAAGCTAAGAGTTAAGGGCAGGGGAATTTCAAGCGATAGAGAACAATGGGTATATGTAGTGCTGTAGTCCAAATAGTAAAAGCATGTTATTTAATACAAATGACTGGACAAAAAAAACCAAAAAACAAAAAACAAATGATTGCACCAGTTTAAGCTGAAAGAAAACTGTATAAAAGACAATTGGGGGGCAGCATTAGAAAGAGAAGTGAACTAACTGTGGAGCGTACTGAGGCACAGATCATTAGGCTAATAAATCCAGAATACAATGAGAAAGTCACTGGAGACTGAGTATGAGATAACGTTTCCACACTATTTAAGGCATGAAGGTTAGGGGGAAGGAGTTTACACTGGTAGCAGTGTTTAAAGGACTGAAGAAAACTAAAAGCGACCAATCATGTTATTTCAGTAGTTTAGAAATAATGCTAATGGTCTGAACCACAGTAAGGACTGTGGAAAGAAAAAGAATGCAATTCCTTCCTATGAAGGAAGAACTTATAGAACCTGGTCAATGATCTAGTTAGAAGTATACGGGGGGGAGGAAGGAATTCAAAATGCTTCCAAAGCTTTAAAACAGAAAACAAAAGTACCATGAAAAGAAACATAAGATAGCAAACTATTATTAATAAATGTTTCCAACATTTGAAATGATGTTTCTAAACCAAAACTCCATTTATGTTTAATACAAAGCAATAAAAACAGAATACAGCCAACTTCTACAACTGAATATAAACAGCATTCATGCTCCAATACAATGAAGAAACATCTTATACTAAAGCATAAACCACAGTTTATCATAAATCTACATGAATTAGTAACTTGATCCAGATCCATGCTACTGTTCTTTTTGTACAAATGACTCCCATTGCTTCAATTACCATAAATTTCATATTTAAAATACACTCAACAGTTTGAGATCTAGTTAATTATTCTGCTTAGTGAACTATATAAATAAAGCAATGCATGTTGGGATACAGATTTCTCAATAGGCTAATCAACAGACTAGAAACAGTCTAAATTGCAAAACTCAGTTACTATCAAATCTTTTATAAATAAATATGGAATCATGCCTTCCTCTTCCTACAAATCCCCCAACAAATAATCAAATTTTGAAAAAATAAAAACTATAAAATACCACACTAGATAAGTTACACAAGTTTTTTCGTTACCTTTACTTTATCTCTTCTTAAGCAACAGAATAGACAGTTTTCATCAAAAGTCCAATCAGAAATGCTTTCAGGTTCACAGTCTGCAAAAAGAGTTGGAATACCAAATTAACAGTTACAAAAGTGAATTTTTCAAACAAATGAGAATTTCAAAAATATTATTTATTTTAACAACAAACGACAAAAAATCCTAAGCACTGAACAGGTTCCCTACTTGTCTTAATATTCTTAATAACTGTTCACTAATTAATGTATCTTATTAATACATATATTTGCATTATCAACTAAACACAAAAATGTTTATAGGGATACAGCTTTAACTCACATAAAATTGAGTAAAAAGGAGAAAGAGACTGGGGTTTAAATCACAAAAGTATCAGATATGTCACCAGGAAGAATTTGAAATATACCAAAGAGGAAAGAAGAAAAAAAAAAAAAAGATTTTGAATACCTTTATATAAACTGAGATCTTTTAATAATGCAGGTCCAAACAGCCCTTCAAGAATACTTTCAAACCCTGAAAGGATGAAAAAAAAAATCCATTATTACAGTAACACTCCCTATAGTAAGGTAATATTAATCTGCTGCTGAAAAAAAGATGGTGTGTTCCTCCAGTTCTCAAGGATCCCCAGAGTATTACAGAAGGGACGCTGAGGAAAGAGTGTCAATGACAAACCTAAAAGGAACATTTGCATTTTTGTCCATGATTAACATTCAATACAAATTCACAGCACATTCGAGAACAACACAAAACAGACAACACTAGAAATAACCAATGAAAGAATGGAAACCCACGGGTTGTCCTATCATTGTACAAAATCCCAAATACCTCCTTACACAAACGCTCAAAATCCATTTTAAAAGGCACCTTTCCCAATGGAAGAGTCAAATCGTTTCAAAATTTCCACAACATTCTGGATTAATCTAAATAGCCTGTTTCTGAATATGAACTGAGATAATAGATTTTTCAAGCTAACAGTTTTTTAATGTTTTGTTTATCTTTTTGAAAGAGCACAAGGAGGGGAGGAGCAGAGAGAGAGGGAGACAGGATCCAAAGTGGGCTCCACACTGACAGCAGTGAGCCTGATGTGGGGCTCAAACTCACGAACCAGGAGATCATGACCTCAGCGAAAGTGCAACGCTCAACTGACTGAGCCACCCAGGCACCCCTCAAGTCCACAGTTTTCTGAAGAAAGAAAATTCTGAGAATACCTTTATTACTAAAGAAAAAAATCATAATATTTTAAAAGAAAAAGATCTTTGTAACTTTTTCACATTGCCACAATAACTACTTGCTGGTTCCTTTATGAAGGTAGAACTCACTAGTTATACATACAAAAAAAAGAAAGAAAAATCCAAATATATCTGTATATAAATGTTTAAAATAATATCACCTTCCACATTATTTAAAAAAAAAAAACTTTTTTGGATTTATTACCTCAAATATGGCCGATTCAATGAAAAAATCTTGGCCATCTTACTGTTTCCTATGGTTCATAAAGAGAATAAGGAGGGAAAAGGGGAAAGGAATCAGACTGCAACTTTATATAACATAACAGAAATAACAGGTTAAGAGTGGTGGTTCCCAAACTAAGGATCTCACTGGGAGCTCAAACAGTTACAAGGGGTCCACGAATCCATATGTACTTCAAGAATGATCTTCAGAGGGGCGCCTGGGTGGCGCAGTCGGTTAAGCGTCCAACTTCAGCCAGGTCACGATCTCGCGGTCCGTGAGTTCGAGCCCCGCGTCGGGCTCTGGGCTGATGGCTCAGAGCCTGGAGCCTGTTTCCGATTCTGTGTCTCCCTCTCTCTCTGCCCCTCGCCCGTTCATGCTCTGTCTCTCTCTGTCCCAAAAATAAATAAACGTTGAAAAAAAAAAAAAAAGAATGATCTTCAGAAAGAATTAACGTGTCTTGTGCATGCAGTGTTCATAGTACTGTTCAAATGCAAAAAAAAAAAAGTTATTGTAATTAAGAAAATACACAAAATGTTCCTGAATTCCTAGTATGTATTATGTATTTTGGTGCCCTACATATTTTGTCACATAATCTATAATCACAACTTTCTTTTTTTTTTATTTTTTTTTTAAATTTTTTTTTTCAACGTTTATTTATTTTTGGGACAGAGAGAGACAGAGCATGAACGGGGGAGGGGCAGAGAGAGAGGGAGACACAGAATCGGAAACAGGCTCCAGGCTCTGAGCCATCAGCCCAGAGCCCGACGCGGGGCTCGAACTCACGGACCGCGAGATCGTGACCTGGCTGAAGTCGGATGCTTAACCGACTGCGCCACCCAGGCGCCCCACAACTTTATAATTAAAAAAAATTAGTTAGAAAGTACTCATGCTCAAAAGGGAGGGAACCACTAATTTAAAATACTATAGCCAGGTGGATACATGCGGTTCACAACATAGCACTTCCTTACTACAAATACAATCACCATAAAGGGTTTGAAGGTAAAGGGGTAGAAAAGATGGTGCTTACAAACAGGATTTTGTCTCTTTATAAGAATAATAATGCAGGGGTGCCTGGCTGAGTCGGTAGAGCAAGGGACTCTTGATCTTGGGGATATAGGTTCAAACAAGCTGCACAGGAGATGTAGAGATTACTTAAAAATCTTTAAAAAACTAAAAAAGATAAAAACTTAATACGGGGCGCCTGGGTACCTCAGTAGGTTAAGAGGCCAACTTGGGCTCATGTCATGATTTCGCAGTTCACAGGTTTGAGGCCCTGCGTCCCTCAGGCTCCGTGCTGACAGGTCTGCTTTGGATTCTATGTTTCCGTCTCTGCCCCTCCCCTACTCATGCTCTGTCTCTCTCTTAAAAATAAATTTAAAAAATTAAAAAAGATTATTTTTAACAATTTATAAAAAGAGAAGAACAATGCAGAGCAAAAGACTTTTTTGTCCACAGTATTAAGCCATTGTTTTCAACAGAATAATCTCTAGAGTCTATGTTAACTACATTGTAAAGAGTTGATTTTTCTACACTATTTTCTAGATTCTAGATTTTTCATTTATTATTAAGGAGCAATTGTTTTTCAACTCTCTAATTCTTCCCATCCAAATTATTCCAAGGACATTAACAAAATCAAACTATCCATTCAAGCAATAAGAGTAATCTGTGTCTCTGTTTATTATTTGCTAAAACATTTTCTGCTAAATCACTATGGTCTCTCTTCCCCAAACTAGGGAGGAGAAAGGGTTGGACCAGGGGTTTAGAGGTTGGGGAGACGGTGGTTAAGAGACTGAGAAGGAATTGCTAGATCCTATCTATCTTGGGCCTGCAAACTAGATAACACTAGCCTCCCCTCCCCAAACCCCTTAAATAAATCCCACAGCCTGCCTCCCAACTCCAAAGCCCTATTTCACAAATATTAATGAAAGCATTTCAATATGTTTAAAGTACCAAGTACACACTGCAAATAGCTAAAAGAGATTACAAGTGGCTCTTGTCCCAAAGAACACATGTAATATGCTTTCATCTAGGTTTATATGAAATTGTGACGAATTCCAAACTTGCATACTAAGTATAAATTCCTGAGAAGGAAAAATGTTAATATAGCAAGAAATAATGCCAGGAAAAAAAGGCTTATAAGCTTTGAGAGTGAAAATTATTAAAATTACAAAAAGTAACAGAATCTGAAAGAATAAGAAAATAGAATAAAAACTTCATCAATAACACAGAGACACTGAACAAAAAACTGAATCACATATCAAAAAACCATGAAAGGGAAAGACCAAAAACAAAAAACAAAAAACAAAAAAAAATCTGGTGACTTAACCACAGATAATTTTGACCAAAAGAGCAACTATAAACAGGTCACTCCTATTTTGCTCACATCTGTAACAATACATTAAACCTTACAAATATTATCAATTAGACACTGTAAAGCCATATCCTGCTACCCTGTTAACTGAATTTAATGCTACTCAGTTTTATTAATATTAAATATTGAATTTAGCAGTTGCATAGCAACAAGAAATGGCTCATGTGCTATGCTTGACATTAACAAAAGGCAAATAAGGGAAGAACAAATGTATTCAAAATTTATACCATGATCTCACAGAAAAGCCATGAGATCAATAACAAAATGCCATGGAAAATTAAATAAATACTGAAAAAGACAGCTATGTCATTATGTTCAATCACTAGAGCTTAAAAACCATCTTTATGGAATACATTACATGTGAGGAAATATTCATAATTTTATTGGACACAACCAGTGTTCAAAGAATTCCTGTCCAACACCACAATGGGTCTCAAAGTTGGGTCTCCAGTCTCTTCCTGACAGCGACCTCCACTGTGTTTTTAGACTACTCATAAAATACTGCTTTGACAATGCCACTATCTGTTCAGAAAAATTCTTTGTTTAAAAAACAAATCCCAAATTCTTTAAGTCCAGCAATCAAAGCTGCTTATAATTTGGCTTCAAGCTACCATTAGCAGCAGCCTTATTTCCCACAACTTTGTGCCCATTCTCAGAGCTTGTCATGTTAGTATTCTGATGTACTCAGTCATCCTAATATTTTCTCAGGCCTCTGCATCTCACCTCTGCCAAAATAAATTATCTCGTTCAAGGCACTCTTCAATTTGTTCAACAAATACATGTCTGCTTATTCAACTGACATTAACTGAGAGCTGACCATCTAGCATGGACAATGGCAGGCACTGATAGTGTGAACAGCCAGGGGTGAACAGACATGGTGACTGCCCTCATGAAGTTGGATTTCCAGTTTTCTCATCCTCAGAATTCACTTATCACTCTCCCCTTTTAAATAAATGTCAATTCCTTATGTTTTCTTTGTTTTCTGTCATGTGCAAAGTGCTCTCTATGCAATCTAGTCTGTAAAATAAAATTTGTCACAGGCTATCTAAACTTTATTTTTTTGCTTTTCTTTTCATGTATTTATATCTTATCTCCTCAAGGAGATTTAATATTCCAGGAAGGCTAGGCAGGTCTTCCTGTTTCCCTCATTTTTCCCTCTTAAACTAGGACTCTACATGCTTGGTTTGCAGCTTCTGATTTAATCACCTACCTCTCAAAAACAAAAGATAGATTAAAATTTTTCACATATTCCCTCTTCAATCTTAATCATAGTCACTACTTTATTTGTAACCAAAACGGAATAGTAGGTTATGAAAAATAACAGGACAGAAACATATCAAATACATAGCGAACATAAGTCAGTAAGCAATATAGTCCGTGCTTTTGAAACAAAAAATTAAGGATGGAATGAAAAAATGGTTCATGGGTCTTGGGAACCTTTTCTCTGAGGTACAGTATATACATTAGCAGTTTGAGAGATAAAGAGGTGCTAAAAAGGAAAATCAGAGGCACGTCAGAAAATTAGCAATTTTTACATCAAGGTCCTGGGGTATCTTGTAAAACTTGGTGCTCGGTATAAAAGAGCTCGGTCTCCAACAGAGTAGTATTATTTTATGAAATATCAGTTCAGAGGTGCTTGCTGGTTTAAAAAAAAAAAAAGGCACCAGATTATATAATAATTCAAAATAATTCAAAACAAAGACCTCCTAAAAAGAGAAAACAATGTTTACATAAAAAATAATGGTGGGGGGAGTGCCTGGGTTGGTTCAGTCAGCTGGGCTTCTGATGCTTGATTTCGGCACCAATGATCTCACATTCTGAGACAGAACCCCGAGTTGGGAGCACAGAGCCTGCTTAAGATTCTCTCTCTCACCCTCTGCCCTTCCCCTGTTCATGCTTGCATACGCGGGAGGGAGGGAGGGAGGGAGGGAAGGAAGGAGGGAGGGAGGGAAGGAGGGAGGGAGGGAGGAAGGAAGGAAGGAAGGAAGGAAGAAGAAGGTAAGCAGTATACCAGTAAAATTAATAGTTAAGTGTAAATCGTTGTTACTGGGGAGCCTAGGTGGCTCAGTCAGTTAAGTGTCAAACTCTTGATTTCAGCTCAGGTAACGATCTTGCACTTCATGGGATGGAGACTGCCTGGGGCTCTACACTTGGAGCCTGCCTGGGATCCTCTCTCTTTCTTTCTCTGCCCCTCCCGTGTGCTCTCTCTCTCTCTAAATAACATAAACTTAGAAATATCTCTCAAAATAATAAAATAAACCTATATATAAACAAACAAACACGATATAATTTAAAAAGTATGACTTAGGAATAACATCCCAGGGGTGCCTGGGCTCAGTTGGTAGGCATCCCACTTCAGCTCAGGTCATGATCTCATGGTTCGGGAGATCAAGCCCCGGGTTGGCTCTACACTGACAGAGTAGAGCCTCCTTGGGATTCTCTCTCCCTCTGTCTCTCTCTCTCAGATGCCCCTCCCCATCTCATGCCTGCTCTCTCTCTCAGAATGAACATTTTTTAAAAATAAAATATGCAACTGAATAGCTGATTTAGACTTGTAGTTTTAGACTGAAACCTTAAGTTTGTACACTGTATTAGAATACTTAAACTTATGAACAATCACATTTATAAGTCTAAATTATGATTCTTAATATTTACTTAGACACGAAGGGAGATTTTGTTAAATACCTAAAGAGAAAATATAGGGGCGCCTGGGTGGCGCAGTCGGATAAGCGTCCGACTTCAGCCAGGTCACGATCTCGCGGTCTGTGAGTTCGAGCCCCGCGTCGGGCTCTGGGCTGATGGCTCGGAGCCTGGAGCCTGTTTCCGATTCTGTGTCTCCCTCTCTCTCTGCCCCTCCCCCGTTCATGCTCTGTCTCTCTCTGTCCCAAAAATAAATAAACGTTGAAAAAAAAATTAAAAAAAAAAATTAAAAAAAAAAAGAAAATATAAAAATTTTAATTCATAATTACAGATTAAAATGCTTTAAAAGTTAAACTAAAATATTTATCAGAAATTTAAAATTAGAGTAAGATCTGTATTTTAGGAAAAGTAGGTTTTACGTTTATAACTGTAAGTAAAAGTGAATATTAAATTAGAAATCAAAGTAACCATGCCTTACCTTATACACAAAGCCACCTTAAGGATATTATTTTTTAAATATCACTTTTAACAGCAAGAACCAATCGAGTGTTAATACAGAGCTCAGCAGTGTGGGTATACAGAGGATCTGTTTAAAATATATGCCCTGCCATTAAGATTTACACACATTTCTGCTACCATGCATATACTGGTAACTCTCCAATCTCTTATCTCTTGCCCCAGACCTTATTTCTAACTGCCTGCTCCATTCATATCATCACCAAGATATCCCAAATACCTCAAAAAGTCCAAATCAAAATCATTCTACACTCCTTTTACTTCATCTCAACCAGTGACTCCTGTATTCCTTACCAGGAAAATGGCATCCCTAAACCCCTTCAACCTAAACCATTCAGATTACAAATCTCAGTCTGTCTGATTCCATTCTTTCATAAGACAGTAATCAGGTCTTCCAGTCACTGAGTCCTATTCATTCCAATTCAGACAGATCCATCCAAACCTATTCTCTTTCCATCCCTAAAGTCAGGTCTCACCATCTCTTACCTTAATAATTACAGTACATGTCGTTCATATTATCATTAACTGAGCCCTTAGCTGACATCAGGCAAGCACTGTATCAGGTACTTCATACCCAACTATAACAAAATCTTCAGAAGAATACTGTAGAGTAGGTATTATTAGTACCTAGTACACATAAGAAAATCAAAGCAACTAATTTTTTCATACAACTACAAAGAGGCAGAGCCTAGGTTTAAAACCAGGCCTGTGATTCTACAACCCAGGCTCTTCAATTTCTCTACTACCTACTAATAACATCTTTGAACTTTTCATTCATTTTACTACTTCAGCATCCCCCTACACCACCATCCCCAACAGAATCCATCCATCACAATGCTGCCAAACTTTTTCCATCTTTTCTCAGTTTTACCAACCTTTGATGGTTTCCAATAATACTGAAGACTTCAAACTCCTGGATGATACCCAAGATCACTGAGGGTCTGTCTAGCCTCATACTACCTTTTCAGTCTCGCCTGCTACCATTTTCTACCTATACACACTATGCTCTAGTCAGACTGACTTATTAATCACTACATATATGGCAATGCTTCCATGCCTTTTAAGCATAGCATGTCCTCTACCTAGAATGTTCTCCTGCAACCCTCAATCTAGTTCATTCTAAGGTATCCTTTAGCTCATTCCTCAAGCCCCAGGCAAGCTTAGGAACATCCTCATCAGTGCTGCTTATACTACCACTTATAAACTACATACACTGTGATTATTTTTTGGCGTTTTATCCACTAGATTTTCAGCAAAGAACTGAAGCCTATCTATCTTTCTCTTAATATCAACCTGTTTCTTAAACTAGTCTGTAAATTTTTGTTGGAAGAATGTAAACACACCTTCCTAATTCCTATACCCTTATATTTACCTGAGTGGTTTTAGATTTTAGAATGATTCCACTTTATATGTCTGGCATGTTAAAGACCCAAATAAACAGTTAAGTAAAGTAAATAAAACACAAGGGTAATCAATATCTGATAGAAAAAGGACGGATTTTCTGCTTGAGTTCAACCAAGTTCCCTTTATCTATGAACTAAAACCAGAACATAATTAATAGCTATCTTTGCTGGTCCAAGAACAGAGATGACAGAAGACTTTTTTTCATAAAAAGTTGTAACCACAGCAAAGACAGAAAAAAGAGTAAGATAAGGTCCTGAAAAAGGAGGGGAAAAGAATATGTACTAAGTAACTGGAACATTACCAAAATAATTTCATATATCTACATACATAATGCCATAAATGAGATTCTACGATGTTAAGTAACCAAAAGAACAAAGGCAGTAAGTAGCTAGGTCAGATGAATTTAGTTCTTTGGAAATCCAAGGGCAGTTGGGTTCATTTTTTTCTGTTATACATTACTCTACCCAAACTGTCTTGGGTAGAGTAATTATGTTAAAAAGAAGCCATTTAAATGCAAATCAGAAGTTGATTAGGAATGAGTCAATTACACCAGGAGTTCACAATCTGTGGGCCACAATTCCTTAGAGGAACTCCATCATTACAAGGTCAGTAAATCCATATGAGCACGGTTTGTAAATTAAATAAAAATGTGCTTGTATATACAGCCACTATTTCTTCAAATGCTATTTTGCTGTGAACAAAATATAGGTTTCTTTAAAAAGCATTACTGAATTTGTAATAGTCTTTTGTCATTACATATTTTCTCAAACATACTAAAATTACACTACAAGGTGGGAGATGGGCAATTTCTTTAGCTTTCTTTTTTTTAAGTTAAATAATATAAAATCATTTTCTACTGTTTCTGAGCCTCCTTTTCTTGGTGGACTATATAGATACTGAGTGTCTATGAGTCAGATACTAGGGATGCAGCTGTGAACAATAAAAAGTTCCTATCAAGGAACTTTAATTCTGGCAAAGAAGACAAACGATACAAATGATGATGATGATGATGATGATGATGATAAAATGTATGATAAAAGTAAGTCAAAGTAATGATAGAAGAAGACAGTAGAGAGGGGGATAACAACTAAGCCCTGATAAACCCTGACTGAGTACATGGAGAAAACTTGGGAAGGGAATTAGGAAGGAGAATCTTTAAAGAGGTCAGGAGAAGACTTTAAGTGGCAACATTTTTGAGCACTGAATGCAGTGAGGGATCAATCCACACAGATATCCAAGACAGGAACATTCTAGGCAGATGGAACAGCACTGAAGCAGTATATGGTATGAAGTATGGTATAGCTGAGAAACAGCAAAAAGCTGGTATTATCTGAGCAAAGTGAATACGGTATAAGGTAGGAAATGAAGTCAGAAATCTAGAGGCAAGAATCTGTAGGCCACGGTGAGGATTCTGAATTTAAAAGAAATCAACTAGTTTTACCTTTGGGTGCTGGTGGAGGTGTTACAGACTTATATTGTTTAAGATTACCAGGTGGGTGCACAGATAACTGATTATGAGGAAAGCATCATTAAAAGACTATCATTACTAGAGGCTTGGCAAGAGATAATGGTGGCTTGAAATAGTATGGCAATCATGAAGGTAGAGAGCGGTGGCTGGATATAGAAAATATTTTGAAGATATAACCAACTTGCTCTGATGATGCACTGGATGTGGAATGGGAGGGAAAAGTATTAAAAACAATACTTAGGCTTCTGGTCTAAGAACTGAGTGAACCTTAATGTTAATTTTCTAAGATGGAGGGGCGCCTGGGTGGCTCAGTCGGTTAAGCGTCCGACTTCAGCTCAGGTCATGATCTCGTGAGTTCAAGCCCCGCACTGGGCTCTGTGCTGACAGCTCAGAGCCTGGAGCCTGCTTTGGATTCTGTGTCTCCCTCTCTCTCTGCCCCTCCCCTGCTCATGCTCTGTCTCAAAAATAAAAAACATTAAAAAAAAAAAATTTTTTTTTTTTTTTTAATTTTCTGAGATGGAGAGAACTGAAGGAGAAACAATTTTGGCACAGAGAAATCTAGTTCAGATTGGGACATGTTAAATCTGACATGCCTTTCACAAATCAAAGTGGATACATGCAGAAGGAATTGGATAGGTGGGTTTGAGTTTAAAAGGAGAAAGTTTGGGTTCATTGGAAATCAAAGTACAGACAGAATTTAAGGCCTTAAAACTAGAGATCACTTTCAGTTAATGAGGCAGATAAAAATGAAAGGAAGGAAGAAGATTGAATACTGGAGCATTCCAGTGCTTACCAATTAGAAAAGAAAAGAGACTGAAAATATGACCAGGTCTCATTTATGGTTATATATCCAGTATCTGGCAAACAACTTCGTTGTTAACACTTTAAAAATACGATAGGTCATCTGAACCATTTTATATGGCATGTAATTAAAATAAATAGATATACCTTTCTACCTCTCATACAAGAGAAGATCTTGAAAGGAAGCACATACCGTTCAATATAATCAAACACATTTCTTTAAATTTCTGTAACATTCATGTTTAAAAAATCACTACTTTTGGGCCACCTGGGTGGCTCAGTCAGTTGAGCATCTGACTTCAGCTCAGGTCATAATCACTTGGTTCCGGAGTTCAAGCCCCACTTATGGCTTGCTACTCTCAGTGCATAGCCCATTTCTGACCTTCTGTGCCTCCCCCCACCCCACCTCTGTCCCTCCCCTACTCACGCTCTCTCAAAAATAAATAAAAATTCAAAAAAAAATTTTTAATACAAAAAAAAATGACTACTTTGTAACATATCTCTAACATACCTTAATATACAAAAGATCAAACTTTAATCTGGTCCCTACTAAAATAAGCTTCCACAAGTTTATGAAAATTTTAAATTAAATGAAAGTTTGAGTTAGTCTTCAGATTTATATACATTTTTACATATAAAGTAAATTCTAAATAGACTTTGTCTGCTCAAAAACATTCAGTGACTACCTACTGTCTGCAGAATAAAATCCAAACTATGAAGTGTGGCTTTTAAATCATTCCAGAAGTGAATTTTTCAACCCTCTCCCTTCTAATTTCCTTCAAGGACGCTCAACTCAAAACTATTTTGTTTCTTAAATATAACTTGCTTTTGCTTGTCTTAATCCCTCTTCTCATCCTGTTCCTTTGGTCTAAAAAGGCTTCTCTCAAATCTCAATAGTCTTGATCCTGCTTTGTCTTCAAGGCCACAGATCAAAAGTTCCTTCCAACTGTTATCTTCCCTTTCAATTGACTCCAATATCCTTCACTTTATCCGTTCTGAATTTTCAACATGAATGAATATGTTTTATGTGTCCAACTGAATTCTACACTCAATGTTATAATGTAATAGAAGGAACACTAGTGTTCAGGAAATAACAGACTAGTGGTTAACAGCATGGATTCTGAAGCCAGACAACCTAGGTTCAAATTTCTGACTTTACCTTTTAACAGTTCTATGGCCTTAGGTAAGTTGTCTTCTTTATTCCTTACCCTCCTTAGCTATGAAATTGTTTTGACCTCAAAAAATTAAGATAATTAAATACTTGCAAACTTTGGAATAGTATCTGGAAAGTGTAATAGAAGCACTATATTATAAAGTGTTTGAGGAAGGAAACAAAGGAAGAATGTATTTTGGTAACTGCTCTTTTTTCCTTATGATTTAAAAGACAGCTACATACAACAGTAACTATAAATTTATGTTGATGAGCATGAAAATCAACAAGGAAGGAACACTGGAAAATAAAATGCCACATTTCTACCCAGGAGGATGGATAGCTAACAGTGTACTTGGGGAGTAGGGGAAAGGAAGGTTACATATCTGTAACCTCCTCTTAGATGTTGGTAGAGTGTATTAAATTAATGCTACTCATCATAGCTTGTGTAGGAGTAAACTTTCTAAACTACTGGAGAGAGACAGAGAGAATCTCAATGTAACCATGGACAGGAAGAGGTGGGATCAAAGTAATAGGAAAGCACAGGAAAAAGGCAGGATAAGTTTTAAATAGAAAAAAAAATGCAGAAGTTGAACTTTTATTAAGAGAAGAATATTCATCATTTATTGTGATGTGAATCCTGCGTCTTTATATTAAACCTTTTTCCTTTAGAAAAAAATAAATTTATGTCAACGGACATATAATTTATAAAGATGTAATTTGTGACAATAACAGCATAAGATAAGGGAATAGAACTACACAAGAGCATAGTATTTTGTATACTATTGTAACTAAGTTGTTGTTAATCTGAAATACACTTTTATAAAGTAAAATGTTAATTATATATCCCCAGGGCAAGCACTAAAAATCATTAATAAATTGTACAGAAAAATAAATAAAAAGGGATTTAAAATAGTATATTAGAAAATATTTATGACACAAAAGAAGGCAGTAATGGAGGACTTTAAGAACAGAACTGAGGGGCGCCTGGGTGGCGCAGTCGGTTAAGCGTCCGACTTCAGCCAGGTCACGATCTCGCGGTCCGTGAGTTCGAGCCCCGCGTCGGGCTCTGGGCTGATGGCTCAGAGCCTGGAGCCTGTTTCCTATTCTGTGTCTCCCTCTCTCTCTGCCCCTCCCCCGTTCATGCTCTGTCTCTCTCTGTCCCAAAAATAAATAAACATTGAAAAAAAAAATTAAAAAAAAAAAAAACAGAACTGATGTAAGACATGTAGAAAACAAATAGCAAAATGACAAATATCCTTAATACTAATTGCATTAAATGTAAATGGATGGATTAAACTCTCCAATTAAAAGGCAGAGATGGGCAGAATAGATTTAAACACACACACACACACACACACACACACACACACACACACACACACACACACAACATGATCCAACTATATGTTGTCTACCTGAGACTCATTTTAGATCTAAAGACACAAAGAGGTTGAGAGTGAAAGAAAAGACAGTCCATGAAAATAGCAACTAAAAGAGAAAGGGAGTATGTATACTAATATCAGACAAAATATATGTTAATACTTGTTCCAATAGGGGCATCTGGGTGGCTCAGTTAGTTAGGTGACCGACTTCAGCTCAAGTCATGATCTCACGGTTCATAAGTTCGAACCCCACCTTGAGCTCTGTGCTGACAGCTCAAGAGCCTGGAGTCTGCTTCAGATTCTGTCTCTCCCTCTCTTTCTGCCCCTCCCTTGCTCATGCTTTTTCTCTTTCTCTCTCAAAAATAAACATTAAAAAAATTAAAAAAAAAACTTGTTACAATAGACAAAGATATATGACAAAAGAGTCAATCTGTCAAGATTTAACAATTAAAAACACAAATGCACCTAACAGAGCCCCAAAACATGAAACAAAAAAATGACAGAACTGAAGGGTGTAATAGCTCACTATTATAGACTTCAACACCTCACTAGCAATAATGGATAAAATAACAAAGTAAAAGATACAATAGAAAGAGAAAACTGGAACAATACCATAAATCAACTAGACCTAAAAGACATACAAAGAACACTACACCCAACAAAAGCAGGATATACATTACTTTCAAGTGCACATGGAACATTCTCCACAGTAGACCATGTCAGACCATCAAAAAAAGTCTCATAAATTTAAAAAGCTGGAAATCATACAAAGTATCTTCAACAATAATGCAATGAGATTAGAACTGATAACGGGAATTGGAAACTTTCCAAGTCAAAAAAAAGTAATTACAATGAAAATTAGAAAATACTTTGAGAAGAATTAAAAATAGCCACAAAACACCAAAATGTATGGGATGCAGCAAAAGTAGTGCTCAGAGGGAAATCTGTAACTGTAAACACCTACATTAAAAAAGTATCACAAATGGGGCGCCTGGGTGGCTCAGTCGGTTGAGCGTCTGACTTCGGCTCAGGTCATGATCTCACAGTTCGTGGGTTCAAGCCCCGCCATCAGGCTCTGTGCTGACTGCTTGCTCAGAGCCTGGAGCCTGCTTCAGACTCTGTCTCCTCTCTCTGCCCCTCCCCCGCTCACACTTTGTCTCACTCTGTTTCTCAAAAATAAATAAATATAAAAAAACAATTTTTTTTTAAAGTATCACAAATCAATAACCTTACTCTTTAAGGAACTGGAAAGAGATGAAGAAACAAATGCAAAGTGAGCAGAAGAAAGGAAATAATGAAGGGCATGGATTTAAAAAAGAGAATAAAAAAATTAGTGGAACCAAAACTTCTTTGAAAAGATTAACACCATTGACAAACCATTAACTTGAGTGACCAAGAAATAAGACAGAGAAGACTCAATTTACTAAAACCAGGAATGAAAGTAGGGAATATTACTGACTTTACAGAAATACAAAGGATTATAAAAGAATACAATGAACAATTATATGTCAACCAACTGATAACATAGATAAAATAAAATGGACAAATTCCTATGAATTACCAAAGCTGACTTAAGAATAAAAATGTGATCTATAATAAATTAAAATAGTAATACATAAAATATTGTCAAAGAAAAGAGCCAGACAGCTTCAGCGATAAATTCTCCCAAACATTAAAAAATATATATTTATTTTCAGAGAGAGAGAAAGAGCATGCGCAAGGGCAGGGGAGGGGCAGAGACAGAGAGAGAAAGAGAATCCCAAGCAGGCTCCACACTGTGAGCAGCACAGAGCCTGTCTGACATGGGGCTCAATCACACAAACCATGAGATCATAACCTGAGTTGAAACCAAGAGTTGAATGCTTAACCAACTAAGCTACTCAGGCACCCCAATAAGAAACAGTTCACCCAAACATTTAAAGAAGAAATAATACCAACTCTTAGGAAACACTTCCAAAAAACAGAAGAGGAAAGAATACTTCCTAACTCATTCCATAGGTCAATATTACTCAGATCCCATAAGAAAACAAAGATAGCACAAGAAAACTACAGACCAATCTCTCTCATGAATATAGATGCAAGAATCCTCAACAAAATAGTAGCAAACCACATTCAGCAGCATATTAAGAGGACTACACACCATGGACTTATCCCAGGAATGCAAGGGTAGCTCAATCAATTTTTAAAAACCAATCACCACAATAAAATGAGGGGGGGAAATAACATAATCATCTCAATTGACACAGAAAAAACATTTAACAAATTCCAACACTCTTTCATAACAACACTCGATAATCTAGGAATAGAAAGGAGCTTTCACAACCTGATAAAGGCCATCCATGAAAAAACTCACAACTAACAGAGTCAACTGTAGAACACTGAAAAGCTTCCTATTAAGGTGAAGAACAAGATAAGGATGTTCATCCTTGCCACTTCTATTCAATACTGTCTGGAAGTTCTAGCCAGAGCAATTAGGTAAAAGAAATAAAAGGCATTCAAATTGGAAAGGAAGAAGTAAGACTACTGCTTTTCACAGATAAGGTCTTACATACAGAAAATCCTAAGAATCCTAATGATCACGATTAACAAGTTCAGCAACATTGCAGGATACATGAAAAACATACAAAAATAAGTAGCATTTCCATACATCAACAATGAACAATCTGAAATTAGGGATCCAATTTCATGTATAATAGTATCAAGAAGAACAAACTACTTAGGAACAAATTTAACCAAGGAAGTGGAAGAGCTGCACACTAAAAACCACAAAACATGAAATGTCAAGAAATTAAATACTTAAATAAACGGAAAGACATCCCATGTTCCTAAATTAGAAAACCTAATATTGTTAAAATGGCAGTACGTCCCCGCCAAAATCTACAGATTCAATGCAATCTCTATCACAATCCCAACTATGTTTTTTGCAGAAACTGACAGGCTTATCCTAAAATTCAAATGGAACTGCAAGGGAGTCCAAATAACCAAAACAATCTTGTTTTGAAGTTGGGGGGAAAAAAAAGAAGGTTGGAGGATTCACTCATCCTCATTTCAAAAATTACTATAAAGCCACAGTGTTGGCACAAAGATAGACATACAGACCAACAGAAATGTGTCCAGATATAAACCACACATCAATGGTCAACTGATTTTTTGTTTTTAATGTTTATTTATTTTGAGAGTGTGTGTGCACATGCAAGCAAGCGGGGGAGGGGGAGAGAGAAGGGGAGAGAGGGGGAGAGAGAGGGAGAGGGAGAGAGGGAGAGAGGGAGAGAGGGAGAGAGGGAGAGAGGGAGGGAGGGAGGGAGGGAGGGAGGGAGGGAGGGAGAGAGAGAGAGAG
>NW_024412404.1:36570095-36622434 GCF_014898765.1 Herpailurus yagouaroundi | reverse complement strand
GAGAGAGAGAGAGAGAGAGAGAGAGAGAGAATCCCAAGCAGGCTCCATACTGTCAGCCCAGAGCCTGATGTGGGGCTCTATCTCACAAATTGTGAGATCATGACCTGAGCTGAAATCAAGAGTCAGTCACTTAACCACCTGAGCTACCCAGGCTCCCCAATGGTCAACTGATTTTCAACAACGATGTCAAGACTATTCAGTGGGGGGAAAGAACTGCCTTCTCAAGAAACAACACAGGGACTACTGAATAACCATGTGCAAAAGAATGAAGTTGGACTCTTATCTCATACCATACATAAAAACTCAAAATTTATCAAAGATCTAAATGTAAGAGAGAAAACTATAAAATTCTTCAAAGGAAACATAGGGGGATAAATCTTTATGACTTTGGATGTAGCAATGGGTTCTTACCGGATACCAAAAGCACAAGCAACAAAAAAATTTTAATATTAAACTTTGTAAATTTAAAAGCTTCTATGAATCAAAGAATATTATGAAGAAAGTGAAAAAACCCACAAAATAGGAGAAAATTTTTGAAATCATACATCCAATAAGGGTTTAGTATGCAGAGTATGTGAATGACTCTTAAAACTCAAAAAACAAAAGAAAACAGGTAACCCAATTTAAAAATGGGCAAAGGACTTACATTCACATTTTTCCAAAGATTTACAAATGGCCAACAAGTACATGAAAAGATGTTAAATATCATCATTAAGTATCATTAACTATCACTAGGGAAACTGAAATCACAACCAGGAGATACCACTTCATACCCACTAGGATGGTTATTAAAAAAACAAACAAACAACAACAAAAAAAAACAAAACAGAGGGGCGCCTGGGTGGCTCAGTCGGTTAAGCACCCAACTTTGGCTCAGGTCATGATCTCGTGGTCTGTGAGTTCGAGCCCTGTGCTGGGCTCTGTGCTGACAGTTAGGAGCCTGGAGCCTGCTTCAGATTCTGTGTCTCCCTCTCTCTCTGTCCCTCCCCCGCTCGTGCTGTCTCACTCTCAAAAATAAACCTTAAAAAAAAAAAAAGGAAAAGGAAGAAGTGTGGGTGCAGATGTGGAGAAATTGGAATCTTACACACTGCTGATGGTAATGCAAAATGGTGTGGATGTTGTGGAAAACAGTTTGGTGGTTCCTCAAGATAAATCAGAATTACCATGTGACCTAGCAATTCCATTTTAGTACAAATCTAAAAGAATCATAACAGGTGTTCAAAATGTGTACATGAAGATTCAGACATGCATTATTCACAACAGCCAAAAAGCAGAAACACCCAAATGTCCATCAACTGATGAATGAACGAAATGGGGTAAAGGCATACAAATGAATAATATTCAGCCATAAAAGCGAATTATGGACAGAATGTTTATGTTGAAAGCCCTAACCTCCAATATACCTGTATATTTTAATTAAGGTTAACTGGGGTTGTAAGGGAAAAGGGGATGATCCAATAGGATATCTTTTTTTTTAAGTTTATTTATTTGAAGGAGACAGGACAGTGTGTTGGGGGGAGGGGCAGAGAGAGAGGAAGACAGAAAATCCCAAGCAAGCTCCTCATTGCCAGCGTGGAGCCCCATGCAGGGCTCGAACCCATGAAACCATGAGATCATAACCTGAATCAGAATCAAGAGTTGGGCGCTTAACTGAGCAACCCAGGTGCTCCCATCAGGATTAGTGTCGTATAAAAAAGAGACACCAGTGGGGCACCTGGGTGGCTCAGTCGGTTAAAGCGTCCAATTTTGGTTCAGGTTATAATCTCACAATTCGTGGGTTCAAGCCCCACACTGGGCTCTGTGCTGACAGCTCAGAACCTGGAGCCTGCTTGGGATTCTCTGTCTCCCTCTTTCTCTGCCTCTCCCCCACTCACGCTCACTCTCTCTCTCTCAAAAATAAAATAAACATTAAAAACAAGAGAGACACACATCAGAGAGAGCTCCCCTCTCCTTTACACTCTAGCACAGAGGAAAGGCCATGTGGGGACACAGTGAGAAGGTAGGCTTCTACAAGCCATATAAAGAATACATACCAGAAACTGACCCTGCTGAACCTTGATCTGGAGCTTCCAGCCTCCAGAACTGTGAGAAAATCAGTTATCTGTTTAAACCACCCAACATTTTGGAAAGGTAGCCCGAGTTGACTAATACAGGAATGAAATACGGATAATGTACTGTAACATGGATGAATCTCAAAAATATAATGCTAAATGAAAGAAGACAAACACAAAAGGCCACATACTGTATGACTCTTGATTATATGAAATGCTTAGAATAGGCAAATCCAGAGACAGAAAGAATACGAAGTGGCTGCAAGAGGACGAAGGGGGGAAATAGGAAGTAACTATGTAATGAGTATTGGATATCTTTTGGGGATAATAAAAATGCTATGAAGTCTGACAGTGGTAATGGTTGTACAACATTGTGAATGTCCTAAAAGCTACTGAATTGTACGCTTTAAAATGGTTAAAACAAGCTTTACTTTAATTTGTAAAAAATTAATACTGATAATGACTCTCAAAGGTATTATGCTAAGTTAATGAAGCCAGTCTCAAATGGTTATATTCCATATGATTCCATTTATATGACAATCTCAAAAAGACAAAACTATAGTGATGAAAAACAGATTAGAGGTTGCCAGAGGTTTGAGGAGGGGTGATTACAACACAAGAGCACAAGGGAGTTGTTTGGGGTTATAGAACTATTCTGTATCTAGACTCTGGTGGGTACACAAATTTATACATGTAATAAAATTACTATAACTGTACCCAAATGTGATCAATTTTTCTACATGTTTATTTGTAAATAAAATTTTTGCTACCAAAAAAATTCAAGTTTTGCACTTGTAAAGGATCTTTGACCAATCTTTGATTTGTAAACATCAGGTAGTGGCCATTTGGAAAGTAATAATTCACTGAGTTGTGTGGATCTTCCAAATGACATTTCATTGTACAATATCTCACCAAAAAAATTACATTTGTTAGTATCACCGCCAACCTCAACAGAAAGGTTTTTTTTTTTTTAAAGGAAGTTGTCACACAGTGGAGGATAATACACTTTTTAATATTCTGAATTTTTTCTTGAAAGTTGGAATGTTATCATTCCATACCATTACAGTGGCAACAAATTTGTTAAATTTTTTTCCTTGATGTGTGACAGGCTCACTTCATTTTTGAGAAAATGTCTGTAAATACTGAAGCATGAAAAACCACAGCTGGTTAGACGTTCTTCCAAGTAAAATGGTGTTCCATGGAAAAAGTAGTATCTAGTTTAGCCCACAACTCAGTCACATAAGCACTTTATGCATACTTCCCATTTCATCAGATAGACTATTACCAAGACATGTACTGGGGTCAAGATAGTAAAAGCAGCAATTCTCACTGCCTCATCAAGAGCATTCTTAGGTGAAACTGGTGTTTTTTTAAATATGTGTGTATAACAGTGGAAGACTATAAAGACTACTATAATAGTTTGGTGCCACTGCCTTGATCTGTGCGCCAACGGTCTTAGCCACCACATTCTTACAACCTAAGTACAAATGTCAACATAGTGTAAAGGGAAAATAATATTTTAGTTTAAGTATGCAAATAGTTTTGAACTTGCAGATCCCAGAAAGTCTCAGGAACCATCAGGGAGGATCATGGATCACACTTTGAGAATGAGAATGATCAAATCAATCTATCTTTGTCACAGTTTTCTTGCCCCATTATAGTTGGAATTAATAGTTATATTTTCAGAATACTGTAACATTTCTTTAGTTCTCAGTTTGCTGAGGAAAATAATATAAAGTAATATGGCTAGAGGACTGGTTTTAAAATAGGAAACAAATGGGTACTTTTGACTGGAGAAGCAGTAGCATACTTCAGCATTCAGTCTAATTACTACAAGTGTTCAGAAAGATGCAGAGTGGAGAGTTTTTAAAAGTCCAAAGACTGAATAACAGTTCAGTAAAATCTCTTAAGGCTGTGCAGAAGAGAAACTAGTATTTTGAGTGAATAACTACAAGTTAATACATTTAATGAAAAAAACCCTATTTACACAATGACTGACCCTAGGTAATCATTAGTACTAGATATCATTGTATAATATTCTCTGAATCTACAATTACTAAAGAAATAACTGAGTTATTATAGTTAAAAGAGAATGCCAAAACTCCTGGATGTCTTTAGGAAGAGTGCTATATATTAAATAGTATCCCAACTACATAGTGATAAACTGATTCTTAAAATTATGCATATTAACTCAAGAACAGTAAATACAAAGGACTAGAACAATATATGACAGTCTTTAAAATCATTAAGAGGAACACATAATCCAGACATAATTCTAACAAGGCATTCCTTTTAAAAAAAACATTTTTAGCATTTATTCATCTTAGAGAGACAGAGCACAAGTACGGGAAGGGCACAGAGAGAGGGAGACAGAATCCCAAGCAGGCTCCAGGCTCTGAGCTGTCAACACAGAGCCCAACGTGGGGCTTGAACTCACAAACCAGGAGATCATGACCTCAGCCGAAGTTTAACCGACTGAGCTTTAACCGACTATTATGTAGAATAAACTTTAAAATACTTCATAGTACAACTTTAAGAAGAACCTAATCAACCCAAATTCTCAACTAGAATCCCTTTTAAGAAAAACTTAACATTCTAATGCCAAGAAACGAATACAAGTCAATAAGCTATTAAAAATGTCATTTTAGAAAAATTTAGTTATAAAGTTCAAAACAGAGGCCGATTCTCAAAGTTTTATATATTTTTTAAAATTCTTAATGTTTATATATTTTTGAGAGTGAGACAGAACATAAGCAGGGGAGGGGCAGAGACAGAGACATAGAATCTGAAGCAGGTTCCAGGCTCCAAGCCGCCAGCACAGAGCCCAACGCGGGGCACAAACCCAAGGACCATGAGATCATGACCTGAGCTGAAGTCGGACACTCAATTGACTGAGCCACCCAGGCGCCCCATGCAAGTTTTCTATTTAAATGAACAATGATATCCTAAATAACTATAAAGCATTGCACTTCCTTAAATTAAGCACTGAAACCATGACAAGGTAATGTTTAAGAAAATTTCCCTAAAAAGCCTATAAGGATTTATAGGAAACTTCCTGTTGTTGCTCACTGATAGGTTTACAGATGGGACCGAACTATTCACGGAAATATATAAAAATAACTTAAAACTCCTGTTATTGGGGCACTTGGGTGGCTCAGTGAGTTGAGCATCCGGCTCCTGATTTCAGCTCAGGTCATGATCTCAGCCGTTTGTGGGATCCGGCCCCACAGCAGACTCTGTGCTAACAGAGTGGAGCCTGCTTGTAATTCTCTCTCCAAATAAATAAACTTAAAAAAAAAAAAAAAAGTCCTGTTATTATAAAATCGTAGATAAAATATGTGGGTATTTTATCCATAATGAGTAAAATTTGTATAAAGGCTACATACACTCCTCTGTCTCTGCTTCTCTCTCCCACTCAAATACACACACACATTCTCTCTCAATGCATAGCTAAGCTCAAAAGGCTGGCAGGAAAGGCCTTCGGTGCTAGAAGTGAAAGAGAACCTGGAAGACCGAGCTGAGAGTATGCTGACACACTGAATGGGTGCTGATTAAGTATAGGTAATCTGGGAACTTGGGTTTTAACACTCATGCAGGGACAAGAGAAGAAAGGCCTTAAGGAGATTAAAACTGAGGACTCTAGGGGTGCCTCAGTTGGTTAAGCGTCCAACTTTGGCTCATGTCATGATCTCGTGGTTCATGAGTTCAAGCCTGCATCGGGCTGTGTGCTGACAGCTCAGAGCCTGGAGACTGCTTCGGATTCTGTGCCCCCCTCTCTCTCTCTGCCCCTCCCCTGCTCAGGCTCTGTCTCTCTCTTTCTCTCTATCTCTCAAAAATTAACAAACATTGGGGTGCCTGGGTGGCTCAGTTAAGCGTCTGACTTCAGCTCAGATCATGATTTCACGGCTCGGGAGTTCAAGCCCCACATGGGGCTCTGTGCTGACAGCTCAGAGCCTGGAGCCTGCTTCAGATTCTGTCTCCATCTCTCTCTGCCCCTCCCCAACTTGTGCTCTGTCTCTCTCAAAAATAAACATTAAAAGGGGCGCCTGGGTGGCGCAGTCGGTTAAGCGTCCGACTTCAGCCAGGTCACGATCTCGCGGTCCGTGAGTTCGAGCCCCGCGTCGGGCTCTGGGCTGATGGCTCAGAGCCTGGAGCCTGTTTCCGATTCTGTGTCTCCCTCTCTCTCTGCCCCTCCCCCGTTCATGCTCTGTCTCTCTCTGTCCCAAAAATAAATAAAAAACGTTGAAAAAAAAATAAACATTAAAAAAAATTTTTTTAATAAATATTAAAAAAAAATTTTTTTTAATGAGGACTTAAAACAACACTTCTCAAAAGTGTGGTCCATTGACCCATCACATCAACATCTGGCAACTCTTTCCCTAGAAATGAAAATTCTTAAACGACAACCCAGACCTAATGAATCAGAATCTCTGTGAATGGGGCTCAAGAATCTTCATTTTCCTCCTCCTAGGTAGACAGAATATAAGGTACTCTCCTTTTATTGGAGAAGATGAATCCCAGGCTTGTGCCTTGCATAGTTTTGGAATCCAAATACACACTACATCAGCAGTTTTCAAACATTTTAGTTTCAGGATCACTCTATACTCTTAAAAATTACTGAGGATTTGCAACTCTTGATCTCAGAGTTGTAAGTTCAAGCCCCACACTGAGCACAGAGTTTACTTTAAAATAAAAGAAAAACAAAACAAAAATTTAAAACTCAAGAATACACAAGACTCACACTCTATTAGCTATCCGAGTAATGATATCATATCCCATAGCCTCTGGAAAACTCCACTAGTGAGTGAATGATGAATGAAAAGTCAAGTAACGTCTCGATATTATTATGAAAACAGTTTGACCTCGAGGACCCCCCCAGGACTCTCTGGACCACACTTTGAGAACCACTGCACTATCTGAATTATTTAGGAATCCCCTAACTATAAAATTAACATAAAATTGGTTCTCCAGGTTTCTGAAAGGGAGGGGTGGCAAATTCAGACATTCCATAGAAGCTCTCACCATCTGCCCACACAAGATTCCTACAGGGAAAAAAACCAACCCATGTCAAACACAAGCCCACATACAATAAAAAAAAAAAAAAAAAAAAAACCATGAAATCTATAGAAAATAATTTATCAAAAGAATAAGCAGACAGTAAACAGAAGAATTAAACCCCAAGAACATAAAATGTTATAATTATGTTATTGTTATTACAAATAAAATAAATTATAACATTTTAATAAGAATACAGCATATCTAAACACTTAAAATGTTTTATGTGATACAGATAACCATAGTACATATACATATTTACTACTTTATATGTGAGCTATGTATGACATGGTTTTAAAATTCCACATAGCAATTAAGAACCTACCACTCAAGAGAATAAGAGGACAAGCCACAGAATGGGAGAAAATATTTGCAAAAGACACATCTGATAAAGGACTTACCCAAAATATGCAAAGAACTGTTAAAACTCAACAGTATGAAAATGAACAATCTGATTAAAAATGGGCAAAAGACCTGGACCTCACCAAAGAAAAGAGATTGTAAGTAAGCATATGAAAAAATACAGATGGCAAGAAAGCATATGAAAAGATGTTCAACATCACAATGTCATTAGGGAACTGCAAATTAAAAGAAGATACCACTACACACACCTATTAAAAGGACCAAAAAAACAAAACAAAACAAAAAAAAAAAACCCAACACTAACACCAAATGCTGCTGAGGCTGGGGCAACACTCCTTTGTTGCTGACAGACAGCAATGCAAAATGTCCAGCCAGGGACTGGGGAAGGCAGAAGGAATGAACAGGCAGAGCACAGAGGATTTTAAAGGCAGTGAAACTATTCTGTAGGACACTACAATGGTAGAGACAGGTGTCAAACCCATAGAAACAACACCAAGAGTGAACCACAATGTAAACTAGGGACTCTGAGTGACAATGATGGGTCAACGTAGGTTCATCCATCGTAACAAATGTACTACTGTGGTGCCAAGGTGTGGATAGTAGGAAGGTTATGCTCATATGGGAACTCTCTATCTTCCCTGCTCAATTATGCCGTGAATCTATAACTACTCTAAAAACAAAGTTTATTAAAAGGGGGGAAACGGTGCACTTGGGATGAACATCTGACTTCAGCTCAGGTCATGATCTCATGGTTAGGGAATTTGAGCCCCACATTGGGCTCATTGCTATCAGCATAGAGCCGGCTTCAGATCCTCTGTACCCCTCTCTCTTTACCCTCCCTAATTCGCACTCTCTCTCAGACAAGAAAAATACCGAACAATTATTTGAAAAGGCTGTTTTTTCCCCCTTTTCTAACAACCTTTGTATATAAGGCTGAATTTTCTTCATATACTTCAGCCAAAATATTATGCAACAGCTGAATAAAAACGTAGATACAATGGGCAGGTATCTTCTAATAATCCAGATGTTAAAGAAATATGCAAAACGTAAAAATAGTGCACTGTTTCGCACAATGTTTTTGTTTTAGAAAACAATGATTTTCACTAAAATGTTGTTTAACATGTAATAGGCTATTTATTATTATTTTCAAAGAAATTATTAGTGCAACAGCTCTCTGAAAAGCTATAACACTGAAAAGTTTTAAGGGGTCTCAAGACCAGAAAGTTTGAAAACCGCTCTTCTGAGACATCAAAACTCAAACACTAGGAAGAGAGAAGTCAGCACACCAAATAAAATGATTAGATTAGTGCTATCCAAAGAGAGAGACTACCTTGAGAAATACTGAATTACCAAACACCAAAATGTGGTAACACTTAATGGGTAACAGATTAGATGGTTTAAGAGGACACTCCTACTGTAAGAATCTGTAAAATATCATGGCACCAAAAATACTGGCTAATATTCTCAACTGAAACTTATATTGCTTCATATCACAATATAAGAATGGCCTTGATATCTGCTATACACCATATTAATAACATGTGTACATATCATTATCATTTTATACTACATAGTAGCTAACATTCATTAAGCTGCAACAGGACATTCATTATTTTATGTACTCTTCACAACTCTGAGATAAGTAGTATTACTATCTCCATTTTTTAAAAAAATTTTTTTTAATGTTCATTTATTTTTGAAGGAGAGAGACAAAATGCAGACGGGGGAGGGGCAGAAAGGGGGACACAGAATCCGAAGCAGGCTCCAGGTTCCCAGCTGTCATCACAGAGCCTGATGTGGGGCTCAAACTCACAAGCCATGAGATCATGACCTGAAGTCTGACACTTAACTGACTGAGCCATCTAGGCGCCCTTACTATCCCCCATTTATAGAATCAGATACTGAGGACAAAAAGCTATTTAAAAAAAGAGAGAGAGAGAGAGAGAGAGAAGCTGGGATTCAAATTTAAGTATTATCTTGAGGGCAGTTAGTTCGACAAACCTTTTATAAAAGGCCATACAGTAAGTACTTTAGGTGTTGCAGGCCATATACAGTCTCTGTTCCTTTTTTTTTTTTTTAATAACTCTTAAAAAACAAACAACAACAACAAAACCAATCCTTAGCTCTTGAGCCTTACAAAAACAGACCACAGCCCAGATCAGCCTTTCTCAACCAGGTTCCCTGAAAGAATTAAGCCCAAATGCCCTATGGAAGTCTTGTATGTAATGAATTTGCTTCCCTCCTAGGCCATCTAGAATGGAATTCATTCACTAATAGAAACTTTAGGACAATTTAGACAGTTAACTCAATTATCTGTATTCAGTAGTTCATTTGCATTAAATTGGTTCACTTGCATTAAATATAAGAAACAAATACCAACTATTGCTTTTCTCCATCTGGAAAAATAAGGATTTTTTCGAATAACTGTATTTGATGGCTCACTAATGCCAACAAAGAGACGCAGAACTAAATCCTACAGTGTTGTTTTACACAGTCCTCATTAAGAATACTGATAACCTAAAAAAAAAAAAAGAATACCGATAACCTAGGGGCCACTGAGTGGCTTAGGTCTTGATCTCTGGGTCTTGAGTTCAGGCCCCCTACTGGGCTGTGCGCTGGGCGTGAAGCTTACTTAAAAAAAATACTGGTAACTTAAAAAAGATGGCCTTAAAAGGTCAGCTACCAATATCTCCTGGTAGAATCTAATCATACCCTCAAGGAAAAACAAATGATATAAAACACTTTGCAAAGTTGTATCATTTCAAACTAACACTGATAAAGATCACTGAGAATACTGAAGAGGAATCCGAACTACAAAGCTACACTGCCTTTTGGGGCATTGACAGTTTAAACCACATAGAGTATAACCAATACCTGAATGCAAAAAAGCCAACTGCTTAAGGAATTTCAATATTATTAGCAGTCAAGTAACTGAGGCAACATTTATCAAACAGAATATATGAAGCAAGTGGAATACCATTAGTTCACAATTCCAAACCAACACTTCATGTGACATGTCAGAGATGTAAATAAAATCATAAAGATGCAGTACTGATATTTCTCAACTTATGTAACTATTACATTCCACAAAGTCTCGCATGAAAACCTGCACAGGTTAGGGGCACTTGGGTGGCTCAGTCGGTTCAGTGTCTGACTTCAGCTCAGGTCAATCATCTCATGGTCCGGTCTGTGAGTTTGAGCCCCGTGTCAGGCTCTGTGCTGACAGCTCAGAGACTGGAGCCAGCTTCCGATTCTGTGTCTCTGTCCCTCTCTGTCCCTACTCTGCTCACACTCTCTCTCAAAAATAAATTAACATTAAAAAAATAAATTTTAAAAAATCTGTACAGGTTAAAAGCACTTCAGGATATAATTTCTGTGGCTTTTTTTTTTTTAAGTTTACTTATTTATTTTGAGAGAGAGAGACCACACTAGTTGGGGAGGGACAGAGAGAAACAGAGAGAGAAAATCCCAAGCAGGCTCCATGCTGACAGTGCACATAGCCCAAGGAGGGGTTTGAACTCACAAACCATGAGATCATGACCTGAGCTTAGATCAAGCATCAGAAACTTAACCAATGAAGCCACCAGGAGCCCCAATTTTTTTTTAGTTTATTTATTTTGAGAGAGAAGGAGAAGGGTCAGAGAGAGAAGAGAGAATCCCAAACTGGCTCTGTGCTGTCAGTGTGGAGCCCAATGCAGGGCTCAGTCTCACAAAACGTGAGATTATGCCCTGAGCCAAAATCAAGACTCAGATGCTTAACAGACTTGTACCACCCAGGCACATCTAGTTTCTGTAATCAGCACTTGCAGCCTCACAGGTCACTTTATTTTATGATATAAAAATAACTACAATTTTTAAAGCTATGGAAATCCCCTTTAGCTAAAACCTCTGTGTAAATGACTTGAAATAAGCTCTGGGCCTCTGCTTGAATAAGTCTCTGTTTACAACTAAAATAAATTCATGGGGACCTGAAGCTAATGTAACATTATCAACTATACATGCAAGCATAATTTGTTCCAGAAACATGCTTGTAATCCAAAGCACTTGTACATCAAAGCAAATGTAGAACCGTTGGCTCAGTTGTGACCATGTGACATTTGGCGTCACATACTACTTGTACTGCAAGACATTGCTCGTTTATATCAAGTTAAAATTTATTAGAAATGTTTCCTCGTTTTGTGGAACACTCAGAACAAGTTACAATCCAAGGTTTTACTGTACTTCAGTTAATCAATCAATCGCAGGGGCTAAAAGGAAAGCAGCACTGTATAGTGGTTTAGAAAACAGACTCTAGAACCAAATTGTGCATGTATGAGTCTTAATTCTCCCTTTTCTAGCTATGTAAACTTGGGCAAGTTCCTTGATTTCTCAATGCCTCTTTGGCATAACAGGCATAGTAGTGACATTCTTACCTTGTAAGGTTTATGAGAATTAAATAAGTATTTGAAAAATTAGTGCCTAGCATAAAATAGGTACTATATATACATCGTAAATGGAAAAACAAAATAAATACACAACACAGAAACATCAAGCTGATGAGAACTCACATGGTTAATGAACATGAGACTGACAATGAATACCTTCTCATGGCAGCTGTCTCACATCCTTGATTCTTAATATTCAGCAGCACTATCTATATTCACAATGGGGACCCTCTATGTAAAAGATATTCAAAACTAAATTATTTGTCTTCACCTCCAAACCTGCTATACCCACAGTCACTCCTGCCTTGGTTAAAGACAGTTCTGCACCAAGTTGCTTGAACCAAAAACTTTATCATCCTCCTTATCTTCTTAGTCTTACTCCCCACATTAATCCATTAGGTAATTGTTAGATCTACCAATCCTAACCAATCTTCTAACAATCTAATATGGTCATGGTCCTAACCATTTCTCCCTTCCTCTCTGGCACCTAGTACAAGCAACTTTCACCTCTCACATGAACTAATGTGATACCTTCCACCTTGGCGTTTGTGCAAATACTCTTGTTCCTCCTTCTCCTGGCCCATTCTTGACACAGCAGCCAGTTAGTGTATTAAGATCATCACGTCACTCTCCTTCTCAAAAGCCTACAATGCTCCTTATTTTAATCTTAGTAAAAGCCAAAGTCTTTGTACCTTTCTTTCAATTTTGTTCTGAACCTAAAATTGCTCTAAAATAAGTCTTAAAAAAAAATGAATGAAAAGAAGCAGGTTTAAACTATCAAAATGCAGCTGAGCTCTCCTCCAAGTATTTATACCACGAAGGAAATAAACAGACCATTAGAGACATATCTGATACCTACATACATATACACACACAAAGCAAAATCCTCACAACAGCCTACACACCTACGTGATCTACCTGCTTGCTGTCTGTTACTTTTCTTGATTACATTCATCAATCATTTTAGGATAGACTACAGTAGTGCTGTGTCCTCCTATTTCATCAAATCAAGAAACGTATGTCTGTCTTTTCAACTTTTAGTGATGCTAAGGCTGATCAATGAATTAACGATATTAACCTGATCCCACCATTATGAAGTCAATAATCACCTTTCATCTATAATTTTAGCATACATCAAAATCTGTCTACATCCATTACTGCATTATTGGCACAAAATGGTATCTTCTCTAATACTTTCATTCTTTCTTCATTTATTAACTGGAATTCTTCAAGAAAAAAGAGCTTTCCACCATCAACTATTTGGTTACCTTAAAACCCATTTCACAATTAAATGCAGTGTAAGTGCCTCATCCTTTCTATGCACAAAATTTTCACAACAATGAGCTGACAACCTTGAAACCTCCAAAGGTGATCATTAATTATTTTGTTTTTTTAAAGTTTATTACACTCTTGGGTTTTCATTTTTAACTATTTTTTTTAATGTTTATTTATTTTTGAGAAAGAGAGAGGATGGCATGAGCAGGGGAGGGGGCAGTGAGAGAGGGAGACACAGAATCTGAAGCAGGCTCCAGGCTCTGAGCTGTCAGCACACAGCCCGACATGGGGCTCAAACCCACGAATGGTGAGATCATGACCTGAGATGAAGTTGGACGCTTAACCGAGACACCCAGGCGACCCATGGATTTTCATTTTTTTGATACAGTCTGATATTGGAGTAATTACTTTTTTATATTCAAAATTCCCATCTTAGGCCAGTTGGGAAACACCTTTGAGATGGCCTCTGTGAACTTTTGACACTTCAATTTATCTTAGCCAACAGGACAGGCAGATTTTAACTCGCAGTTTAAATTTGCAATTCTTCTATTATAATGAAGATTGGACAATTTTCATGTTTATTGAGCTCTCAATTCCCTATTCATTTTCTTATCTATTTTTCTAGTGGGCTGTTGATCCTTTATGCTTTCTGAATTTTAAGAGTTCATTTTAATATATGGCAGAGCTTATATATTAATAAAAGCTACAATCTTTTTTCTCTATTTGCTTTTATTATTTTTGGGGTTTTGTCATGTAAAATGTTGAATTTTTAAATAAAACAATTATTTCCTTTATAACTTTCAGTTTAGATTATAATTTAAAATCTGCCTAAGCTAATTCTTTGATTTCTTTTTTTTTTTAATTTTTTATATCTCTGACCCAGCAAGATATAATAAGCTGTGGATGAGTCTGTCTATTCTCACTAGAATTTGGGGTCTTCAAAAGCAAGGACTATCTTACTCATTTTGTTACCAAGACTAAGTACCTTGCCTGTGGATCCTTAAACCCAAATACAGGGTTTAAGGAAGGTGGTGGTGATGATAAATCATTAAATCTTTTTTCTGCTCTTAAACTGGGGCAACTCACTCATTCCTACTGAACTGTCCTCACTGTAGGAGAAAAGCTGAACAGGGAGAAAAAATATTCTGCTTTATATTAGATTATACATGCACTGCACTGAACATCTCACTACAATTTTAAAAGGTGAGGACTGGGGCTGGGGCACAGAAAGTGAATACAGAAACTGAGCTTCCAAGAAGTGATGTCTGAATGGAATCTTAAAGAAGAAGTAGGTATTAAATTGATAAAGAGATTGATAGCTCCAGTCATAGAGTACAGGATGTGCAAAGGTATGAAAAGTGGGGGTACATGATCTATTTGCAGAATGAAGAGAAGTTTATTATAACTGCCTAAGCCAGTGCTTGGCATATAAAGTACTACATAAACATTTGCTCTTACTATGCTGATTATTGGGAAATGGAGATAAATCAGGTAAAACTTTGTAAGCTAAGACGATCCTGGAGAGTTAAGCTAAAGTTTAAATTTTATCCTGAAGATGATGGGGAGTCACTGAAGGACTTTTGCCAGGACAATGGCAAGTGTCAGAAAAATTACACTGGCAGTGTGGATCAAAGATTGGATGGAACACAGACAGGCAAGAATCATAAAGAATCTTTAATGATGAAGAATGCAGAAATGATAAAAACTTTTATAAAGAGAGGGAAATCTGTGAACCTCTTGCAAGACCTAAGATGTCAGCATACTGATTTTTACCAAAAAGGTACAAGGTACCTAACAGCATGTATAGAGTTACATACACTGAAGAGTAAACATTCTTGGACTGCCTGTAATGCTTTCCATTTTAATAAAGACACACCCAGTAAATCATTTTCAACAAAACTCTTTGAGGGTCATAAAATGCCCCATGTTCTCTTTTCCACAAGAGAGTAGTAATGAAAGTTCGTGAATGTCTCCCAGTCAACCAAAAGGCTGGTTTTCTAAAGACTCCATGATACAATAAAAGCTAAACTATGGCTGCTGATGATGACGGTACCCTGGCCCAGTCTCTGAAATTTCTGCAAACTCAGCAATACTTTTTACTGCGTTAAAAAGTGCAGTCACAGTGTGAGCTACATGTGCCCTAACAGAGTTCACACCCAACTCCAGCCATGTGGACTATGAGACATGGGATGTGAGTTAGCTACACAGAATGTGGGACAACTTCTGAAAGGCAAACTATAGAACCAGTTTACTGACAGTTCTCATCTCAGGTGTTTTAGAGGTCAGGAAGGACTGCTTTTATTGTGGCATGGACTACCGGGGTCCATTTGAGACTCTACCAAAAGTGACAAAACTTCTTATGGAGAAGATGAGTTGAAGACCACGGTTCTACCCTGAGCTCTTTGAAGTGATAGGTATTGTGACTTCTGAAAGTTACTGAACTGGTTTGTTTGGTGTTCTTGTTTTCTTATACCTCCTAAAAGCTGTTCCTTCCTGCTTGCAAGGAATCATTTCATGGTTCAATAAGGAACCAACTACTATAGCGATCTCCTTAGAAAAATGTCTAAATATCCATCAACTGATGAATGGATAAAGAAATTGTGGTTTATATACACAATGGAGTACTACGTGGCAATGAGAAAGAATGAAATATGGTCCTTTGTAGCAACATGGATGGAACTGGAGAGTGTTACGCTAAGTGAAATAAGCCATACAGAGAAAGACAGATACCATATGGTTTCACTCTTATGTGGATCCTGAGAAACTTAACAGAAACCCATGGGGGAGGGGAAGGAAAAAAAAAAAAAAAAAAGAGGTTAGAGTGGAAGAGAGCCAAAGCATAAGAGACTCTTAAAAACTGAGAACTAAGGGCTGATGGAGGGTGGGAGGGAGGGGAGGGTGGGTGATGGGTATTGAGGAGGGCATCTTTTGGGATGAGCAGTGGGTGTTGTATGGAAACCAATTTGACAATAAACTTCATATATTGAAAATAAACAAATAAAATTCAAAAAAAATTAAAAAATAAAAAGGCAGCCGGAGGAAATTCATCTTTTAAAAAAATTAAAAAGTAAATAAAAATAAAGTGAAATTTCTGTAAAACCATAAAAAAAAGAAAATGTCTAAATAAAGTGATTTTTTTTTCTACTCTGATAAAGTTTTTAAGTTTATTTATTTATTTGAGAGAGAGAACAAGCGAGCGTGCGCAGGTGCATGGGGGGGGGAGGCAGAGAGAGAAAGGGGGGTGGAGAGAGAATCCCAAGCAGGTTCTGAGCTGTTAGTGCAGAGCCCGACACGGGGCTCCATCCCACAAACAGTCACATCATGACCTGAGCCACCTAGAGACCTCTCTACTCTGATTCTTTAAAAAAAATTGAGACTAAAAAACCTCATGTTACAATAAATCCTCCACAGATATCTATTTCTATCTTCACATTTACTGAAGAGCAAATGTCAGTTAATATAATTATACCTTAATTATATAAAAAACTCTCACAAATCAATAAAAAGGTAAACTCAATTTTTTTTTTAGTGGGCCAAAGAGTTAGACCCTTCAAAAAAGAACATATATGTAATAAACACATGAATAAACACTGTTCAATATCATTAGTCATAAGGAAATTCATATATTCCAACAAAACAATGAAATATCACTTCACAGATGCTAGAATGATCAAAATAGAAAAGACTGACAAACACCAAACATCTGTGAAGATGCAGAGTAACTGATCCCTCCATCCATGTGGGAGAGGAATGTAAAGTAGAAATAGTCTCTTTGGAGAGCTGTTTGGCAGTTTCTTATGAAGTATGAAAGTACATCTCTACCTTATAACCCACAACTCCATTCCTAGGTATTTACCCAAGGGAAATGAAAAACAACTCATTTAAATAACCTCAAACTGGAAACAACCCAATGCCCATCAGCAATGAACAGATTAAACAAACTGTAGTGTGCCCATACAATGGAATATTACTCAGCAATAAAAAAGAATGAACTCATGTCCAGAATAGGCAAATCTATACAAAGTAAATTAGTCATTGTCTATGGTGGGGAATGGAACGAGAGGGGGACAAGATAAGGAGCGACTGCTAATGGGTATGGGTTCTCATCTGCAAACTGAATATAATGACACCCACTGGGGTGACGAAAATATTCTAAAATCTGATTATTAATAAATCCACTTAAAAAAAGGAATGAACTATTAACATAACACACACAAAAGAAGAAGTCAGACACAGAAGCCAGACACAAAAAAGTACATACCATACGATTCCTTTTATATGAAATCCAGATGCAGGCAAAGCTAATTTATGGTGACTGAAATCCGTTATTGCAGTGATGGGAAACTGGCTGGAGTAGAACATGAGTTAACTTTCTAGGAGGCTGAAAATTTTCTATATCTTGTTTTGGATGGAGATCCAGGGCTGTACACAATTGTCACAATTTAAGAGCTGTACATTTAAATTTGAAAAATCACCCCTATTTGAACTAGGGAAGAAAAAAGGCTAAACAACTAAGAGTACCTGACAAAGAATGCCTTCATACTTCCCCAGTGGGACTGCACAGATGTCCATTTACAGAAATATCCAGTGCCTGAGTACACTGTTTTTTCTTCCCATAACATTTTAATAATAACCTCATCTAGTGCTCCACACCCCCCTAATTTTCACATATCAGTTTCCCTAATTAAAAAAAGTCGAAGAATATTTATTCCACAGCCAAAACTGAGGCTTGTTAAAGCATGTTTAAGTGCCACCAAGTGGTGAAAAGGAAATACATTACTATGAACCAGATCCTAAGAGGAAAACAAAGATCTAATTTTTCTTTTTGTCTTCTGAAAACATATTGATACCCTGTCTAAAAGAATCCTCTCCACCTACCACCCTTCTTTTCCTTCACCTGGTTAACTTACCTTCCACCTCTCAAATGAAAATTTCTTTTCTTAGAAATCCAATTTTCTATCATTCCAATCTGTCCACCTCCACAAACAAAATTACACGCCTGCACACACACACAAACACAGAACTGCCACATCTCCTTTCAGAGCTCTCATGTGTATTTATAGGTTCCTCCTATGATTAATGTCCTTATTTCTCCCATTAGAAGCTGAATACCATGTGAACAGGAACAGTCTACTAGGCACATCACTGTATCCCTGCATCTAGCATAGTGCTTAGTAGCTAACATAGTTACTCACAGAACATTTGGCTCAATGAATAAGTTAAAAATGCAATTCAACCAAACCATCTAAACAGAGATTGTCCCCAAAGCAAAGAGGCTGTCCTTGCTTGAGAAACCCATTATAAGTCAATACACATTTATTTGACAGAGACATTTATTTTGGATCAGTATCTATGAGTAACTGAGAATCTACTTCCTTTGTCAACCTGGCTCTCAGAATATAGGTTGTCCTCTGAGTCACTGATTTCTACGCTTACTTTGCCTGCCTGGTGGTGAGCTCTTAACTGGGCATATGTATCCTTACTATCTTTAATTTCTGTTGTGTATTTACTATATGTTTCTCCTGTAGTTTCTAAGATATCAAACTTTAAGACATTAAACAATGTTCACCAAATACTGTCAAGACAATATTTAATGGTATTAATTAGCTAAAGAAACATAACTGCTTAGGGAAGGGGGTTTCAGTTCAGAATGCAAAGTGACATTACCCTCCCAAATGCTCAAAACAGTTCTCCCAACATTCAGTAAACAGAATGCTAACACAGAAAGAAGTGCCAAAAAGAACAGATAACAACAGGCAAGTTGAAGACGAAAAACAGCATTATAAAAGAAGGCATCTAGCATTTTGCTGAATACACTAAATGAAAGCAAAGACATTTACAGAAATCAACTTATACCAACTAGATGAAGGCTCTAATTCAGCAAACGTCCATGGCAAGTACAAAACAAAGTCTTTTGGGGAAATTTGAAAATTTTTCTACAATTCTTTGAAGCAGTTTAAAGAAACTGCGTAACACCAACCTATACTTTATTGAAAAGAATGTGTCTTCTCCACCATCAGAAAAACCCAGATGGCTATGCTCTACCAATCACACATTGCAGGCTGCCTAAAGCAATAACAAAGCGACTAACATTCAGAATCAGCTTTGTAAGAACTAATTCTGAATCTGTGAAAATTCCTGAGTTGAAGAAAAAGAACCCAAGAAGTCTTTCTTCTAACTTCTTTTAATATTTATTTTTGACAGAGAGAGAGACAGACAGACAAGAGTGCAAGCTTGGGGGGGGTGGGGGGGGGGCGGGGAGAGAAAGAGGGAGACACAGAATCAGAAGCAGGCTCCAGGCTCTGAGCTGTCGACACAGAGCCTGATGCAGGGCTTGAATCCAAGAACCATGAGACCATGACCTGAGTAGAAGTTGGAAGCTTGATGGAGTGAGCCACCTAGGACTTCCAGGAAAAAAGTCTTTCTTCTAATAACAATTACCTCTTCTCTTCCTCCCCTATGAAAACATTATTATTACTTTCACCATTGATAATGTATCATAATCATTACTGCAGGAAATCAATTATGATCAAATGTAAATTTCCTTAAAAATAAGCTCTGGGGCTCCTGGACTGCTCACTGAGTTAAGTGTCTGACTCCTGATCTCAAGTCTTATCTCAGGGTCATGAGTTCGAGCTCCACATTGCTGAGCATGGAATCTACTTTAAAAAAAAAAATAAAATAAAAAAGGAAAATTAATAAAATAAGAGACTCAACCTCACTCATAAAGGAAATGCTAACTAAAACTATACTGAGAGTATTTTTTACCTATCAAATTTGCAAAAATCCACAAGTCAGATACAATACTATATTGATAAGGCTGGGGGGATATAAACATTCTCCTAATGGGTGCTCTCCTACAATACTGGAGGGACTACAAAACTTTATCACTCATATAGAAAGCAATCTGGCAATATCTAGCAAAATTACAAATACATTTTACGCTTTAACTCAACAACACCATTTTATAGGAATGTATCTTACACATACTAGCACACATACAAAGTAACTTATGTACAATATTACAGCAACATGATTAGTAACAAGTGAAAAGTAACAACTCTGATGTTCATATCCACCTACTTAAATAAATTACAATGGAACCCAATGCACCCGTGAAAAAGGAGGAGCATGCTCTCTATATACTGATATAGAAAGGCAGCTAAGATATATAACTGAAAAAAGCAAATATAGAACTAAGTATTTTTAATGAACTGTTATATGGAAGAAAGGAGAAAATGAAAAATATTAGCATCTGCTTTTATTTTTATAAAGAAACACTGAAAGAATACATAATAAATATGGATACAGGAAGAAAGTAAAACTAGAGTAGATGGGGCATGGTGGAAGCAATACCTGTTATTGCATACTTGATATATACATTTGAATTCTGAATTGAGAAAGTATTACTAAACTTAAAATAAGGTACCACTGTCAAAAATATCCATAATGAAAATTATGGGGTGCTTGGCTCACTCAGTCAGTAAAGCATACAACTCCTGATCTTGGGGATGAGTTTAAAGCCCACATTGGGTGTGCAGCTTACTTAAACAAAAATTAACTGGGGCGCCTGGGTTGCGCAGTCGGTTAAGCGTCCGACTTCAGCCACGTCATGATCTCGCGGTCTGTGGGTTCGAGCCCCGCGTCGGGCTCTGGGCTGATGGCTCAGAGCCTGGAGCCTGTTTCCGATTCTGTGTCTCCCTCTCTCTCTGCCCCTCCCCCGTTCATGCTCTGTCTCTCTCTGTCCCAAAAATAAATAAAAAACGTTGAAAAAAAAATTAAAAAAAAAAATTAACTGTACTACATCCAACATTGCTAGTTTAAGATATGACATTTTCTTTATTGTTCCTATTTCAAAATTTAGTGAATTGGGGTGGTATATTTTTAAAAGTGCATGCATTGGTCCCCCAAACGATTTTTCCAATAGTCTTAAGTTCTTTAAAATAATGAATTTTCATACTGCAAAGGTTTTGAGTAAGAATTACAGTACCTATGGAAAATATTCACTTCCTACAAATTAGAAACTAGAAGGATATTCATAAGATACTATTTTTTTCTAAGTTTAACCAAACTTTGGAGGTATTAATCGGACTCTCTCAGTCTGCAGAAAATGAACAAGAGCCCAGAAATACTGTTCAAGCTACTGTTAAGTTTTGCTTAGTCTCACCAAAAAAAATACTAATTGTTCCCAGTATGATAGCTAGTTGTCCTGAGACATATTCTTTCTTTTATATTCAGTCTACTAGAACATATTTACTCTGGGAATTTCACTTAATTATTTCTACTCCTGATTCTCACATGGCACTGTGCTACTTGGGAGTCAAACACATTGTGAAATAACGTTTAGTTGTACATCAATAAGGACAATGGCTTCACCTAAACTTAACTACAGATTCTGTAAAACGTAGAGTTCAATAAAAACAATCAATTACAAAGTACAATCTCACATCATTACGGATAGAAGAAATTTTTAGCCAAACGTTATCTTTAAATGGCAAACCCACAATTTCCAAAGGCATCCAAAATTCCCACAAAATCCACTTAAAATGTAAAAGGTATAATGGGGTGCCTGGGTGGCGCAGTCGGTTAAGCGTCCGACTTCAGCCAGGTCACGATCTCGCGGTCCGTGAGTTCGAGCCCCGCATCAGGCTCTGGGCTGATGGCTCAGAGCCTGGAGCCTGTTTCTGATTCTGTGTCTCCCTCTCTCTCTGCCCCTCGCCCGTTCATGCTCTGTCTCTCTCTGTCCCAAAAATAAATAAACGTTGGAAAAAAAAATGTAAAAGGTATTCACTCAGAAAACTTACAGTTAGTATTTTAAGAAGATCAGCTGAATAAAAAAAATAAATTTTAGGGGCGCCTGGGTGGCTCAGTGGGTTGAGTTTGACTCTTGATTTCTGCTCAGGTCATGATCTCACAGTTTCTGGGTTCCAGTCTCACATAAGGCTCCACACTGACACTGCACAGCCTGCCTGGGATTCATATTCTCCCTCCCTCAAAATAAATAAACTTAAAAAAATCAATTTTATAGGTACCAAATATGGTCTATATTCATTCCCTAGAGCTGCTATTAACATATTACCACAAACCATGTGGCTTAAAACAACAAAAATATCTTCTCTTACAGTTTCGGAGACTGACCAGAAGGCAGAAATGGGGTGTAAGCAGGGTCATGCTCCCTCCAAAATCTATAATGAAGAATCCTTCTTTGCCTCTTCGTAGTTCCTGGTGGTTGCCAGCAATCCTTGGCATTACTTGGCTTATGCCAATATAACCCCAATCTCTGTGTATCCACATTTCCCTCTTTCTATAAAAACATGTTACTGGATTAGATCCCATCCTAATCTAATATGATCTCATCTTAACTTCATTGCAACTGCAATGACCCTATTTCCAAGTAAAGTCACATCCAAAGATATGGGGAAGTTAGGACTTCAACATATCTTTTTGTAGAACACAATTCAACTAAACATGGTCCAAATCAATTTCTTCAAAAGTAGATCTAGATTCATATATGCAATATTTATACATTTTGCCTAACCAGCACAAACTTTCCTTTCTTAAGTAATTTTCTTTTGAAGACTCCATCTGCTCCTCCTTCAAGCCTTAAGAGAGGGCTGATCTTAAGCCTCTCTCCAAAACCAGGCAACTGTCCTCAGTCAGGTCAGAGAATCACACTCCTCTAGCCTTACAGTGACTGGCTCAGGGACAGGCCGCATGACCCAAGCCTGGCCTTCCATCCACCAATTTAGCTGGTGCTATAGAGAAACACGTATGGACTTAAGAATCTTTTAAGTCTATGGGAATGCAAACTGGTGCAGCCACTCTGGAAAACAGTATGGAGGTTCCTCAAAAAACTAAAAATAGAACTGCCCTACAACCCAGCAGTTGTACTACTAGGTATTTATACAAGGGATACATGTATGCTGTTTCAAAGGGACACATGCATCCCAATGTTTAAAGCAGCACTATCAACAATAGCCAAAGTATGGAAAGAGCCCAAATGTCCATCGATGGGTGGAGAATGGATAAAGGAGATGTGGTATACACATACAATAGAGTATTACTCGGCAATCAAAAAGAATGCAATCTTGCCATTTGCAACTATGTGGATGGAACTGGATGATATTATGCTAAGTGATATTAGAGAAAGACAAATATCATATGACTTTACTCACATGAGGACTTTAAGAGACAAAACAGATCAACATAAGGGAAAGGTAACAAAAATAATATAAAAACAGGGAGGGGGACAAAACAGAAGAGACTCATAAATATGGAGAACAAACTGAGGGTTACTGGGGGGGCTGTGGGAAGGGGGATGGGCTAAATGGGTAAGGGGCACTAAGGAATCTACTCCTCAAATCATTGTTGCACTATATGCTAACTAATTTGGATGCAAATTTTTAAAAAAAATTGTGCTAGACACTGAAAAAAACAAAAAAGAATCTCTTAAGTCTAGGGGCGCCTGGGGACTCAACTGGTTGAGCATCTGACTTCGGCTCAGGTCATGACCTCGTGGTTCTTAAGTTTGAACCCCACATCCGGCTCTGTGCTGACAGCTCAGAGCCTGGAGCCTACTTTGGATTCTGTGTCTCCCTCCCTCTCTGCCCCTCCCCTGCTCACGTTCTGTGTGTGTGTCTCTCAAAAATAAACAAACATTAAAAAAAAAAACTAAAAAACAAACAAAAAAAGAATCTCATAAGTCTAGGGGCACCTGAGTGGCTCATTCTGACTTCACCTCAGGTAATGATCTCATGGTTCATGGGTTCGAGCCCTTCATCAGGCTCTGTGCAAACAGCTCAGAGCCTGGAGCCTGCTTCGAATTCTGTGTCTCAGTCTCTCTCTCTCTGCCTCCCTCCACACTAGTGCTCTTTCTCTGTCTTTCAAAAATAAAATGTTAAAAAACAAAGAACTACATAAGTCTAGAGCTGCTACTGGTCATCTTTACCATCATACCTGAAGGAGGAAACCAAAACTGAAAAATAATGCTTAGAAAGGGAGATAAGAAGACATTCCTGATGACATCAATCAAACTTCTGGATCCAGTTATGTCAGATCTTAGCTGTAGTTTTACCCTGTGATCTTCCCAGCTCATAAACCTACAAAATGGCCTTTCTGACTTAATTTGAACTGGTTTTCTGAACCTGCAATAGTAACAGTCCTGATGGGGTGCCTGGGTGGCTCAGTCAGTTAAGCATCCGACTTTGACTCAGGTCATGATCTCGAGGCTTGTGAGTTCAAGACCCGCTTCCGGCTCTGTGCTGACAGCTCAGAGCCTGGAGCCTGCTTTAGATTCTGTCTCCTTCTCTATCTGCCCCTCCCCCACTCATTCTCTCTCTCTGTCCCTCTCCCTCTCTCTCAAAAATAAACATTAAAAAAAAAAAAAAAAGAAAAGAAAAAAGAAAGAAAGAAACAGTCCTGAATAGATTTAGGCAGGAGAGTGCAAAGTGCCATATGATTGAAAACAGTGCCTCACTTTTTTCAGGTTATTTTCTCAAACAGGGCAGAGACACAAAGAGCCAGTAGGGGGAAAAAATTTTGTATCCATTTCCATTCCCTATTCACCAAGCCATCTTCCAAGAAGAGTTTCAGAATCTAAAAGTTACAGGGGTGCCTGGGTAGTTCAGTCAGTTAAGTGTTTGACTTCCACACAGGTCATAATCTCACAGTTCTGAAGTTGGAGCCCCAAGTCCAGCTCTCTACTGTCAGTGCAGAGCCTGCTTCAGATCCTGTCTTCCTCTCTCTGCACCCCCTTTGTTAAGAAAAAAAAAAAAAAAAAAAAAAAAAAAGACTCTAAAAGTTACAAATTTGTTACAAATTCATTCATGCTTGTTAAAGTATGGATCTGCAAGCTCCTTATAGCAAAACATGAAAAATATAAAGAACTCTCAGAATTATAAAATCCGAAATACCAATATCTAAAAACAAAGCGTTAATAAAATCTTCCCCCCAATGCCACTCCGCATCACTACCATCCCTAGAGCAACGACAGCCCTAGATCAACAAGTGATGACCAAGTCATACTGAAACATCTTTCTCTCCACATCACCACAATAAGATTCATGACAGTCTTGCCCTTTAATATAGTTATCACTGTTCATGGTTCATTTATTTCTATCTGAAGCAAGATGTGTCACACACACAGTATGTTAATATATGGCCCCAGACAATTGCAAAGACCATCATCTTATACTCACATATAATCTAATCACTCTTCCTTCACCTGCTGCCCACCTCCAACTTTTACTCATTTATCTCTTGAAAATTCCCAGCCCTTACTCATTTAGCTCTTGAAAAATTCCCAGAATGTGTGTAGCACACACATTCTGAACAAAATGGGGAAAAATTACATTTTGAAGTGAGACAAAATTAAAAAGTATGTTTCACCTGTTAAAGGCCAGGTTTCACCAGTGTCTCCACACAATACACAGACACAGAAAACTAGTTCTTAATATCTCATATAATACAGTGGTTTCTGAAAGGGCAACTTCTCCCACACAATCTCCTTTAAAAATCACCGTGCTACAGCAAAGGAAACAACCAACAAAACTAAAAGGCAACGTACGGAATGGGAAAAGATATTTGCAAATGACATATCGGACAAAGGGCTAGTATCCAAAATCTATAAAGAGCTCACCAAACTCCACACCCGAGAAACAAATAACCCAGTGAAGAAATGGGCAGAAAACATGAATAGACACTTCTCTAAAGAAGACATCCGGATGGCCAACAGGCACATGAAAAGATGCTCAACGTCGCTCCTCATCAGGGAAATACAAATCAAAACCACACTCAGATATCACCTCACACCAGTCAGAGTGGCCAAAATGAACAAATCAGGAGACTATAGATGCTGGAGAGGATGTGGAGAAACGGGAACCCTCTTGCACTGTTGGTGGGAATGCAAATTGGTGCAGCCACTCTGGAAAACAGTGTGGAGGTTCCTCAAAAAATTAAAAATAGACCTACCCTATGACCCAGCAATGGCACTGCTAGGAATTTACCCAAGGGATACAGGAGTACTGATGCATAGGGGCACTTGTACCCCAATGTTTACAGCAGCACTCTCAACAATAGCCAAATTATGGAAAGAGCCTAAATGTCCATCAACTGATGAATAGATAAAGAAATTGTGGTTTATATACACAATGGAGTACTACGTGGCAATGAGAAAGAATGAAATATGGCCCTTTGTAGCATCATGGATGGAACTGGAGAGTGTTATGCTAAGTGAAATAAGCCATACAGAGAAAGACAGATACCATATGGTTTCACTCTTATGTAGATCCTGAGAAATTTAACAGAAACCCATGGGGGAGGGGAAGGAAAAAAAAAAAGAGGTTAGAGTGGAAGAGAGCCAAAGCATAAGAGACTCTTAAAAACTGAGAACTGAGGGTTGATGGGGGGTGGGAGGGAGGGGAGGGTGGGTGATGGGTATTGAGGAGGGCACCTTTTGGGATGAGCACTGGGTGTTGTATGGAAACCAATTTGACAATAAACTTCATATATTGAAAAAAAAAATCACTGTGTTAAAGCCATTAAGGGTACCACATATTGTGTCCAAAATATCTACATTCCCTCTTTCTCATATTAATTTTGTTTTTCCTTAAATAACTTAAATCACTATAGATAAAACTCTTAGTCACTTGTTTAGTTTGTAATATGTCAAGTACTACTCTGTACCTTTTCCACAAATCTTTATTGAGCATCCATTGTGTGCCACTCTGCCAAGTACTCAAAAAATAAAGAAAAACAGAACATGTCACTGAATTCAAAGGTCTCTCAAACTAGATGAGGTACAACTGGAGAAAGAAAGGGAAGGTAAAAAAGCAGTATAATAATGCTTGCGCATTGCACACCACAAGAAGAGTGACTTATATTTTGTGTAAGAGGACCTAAGGGATTAAGGTGGTGACTGGGCGGGATATACAGAGTTGAGACTAAAATAGTAGGCTAGTATCAGAGGTGTTGGAGGGTCTTACATGCTGGTGCTCATGCATGCGTGCTCTCTCTCTAAATAAATAAATAAACTTAAAAAAATTAAAGTAACCTTATTCTATATGGGAATCAAACTTCAGTGTGCCTAAGAGTCACTTGAGGTATTTGTTAGAAATATAGATTCCCATGCCATCCCTGAGATTTGGAATCAGGACCCAAAATTGTCAGTTTTTACAGAAAGGTCAATGGTTTTCATCAAGTGAGTAATGCGTTGAAACAACACTAGGTAGGTTATTTTTCTCAAGTTTTCCAAGTAGTCCTTGGGGTGAGGAGACTGTTGGAGAGTTCACTTTGGATGACTTCAATTTTCACTGTTCTGTAAGTGACAAGATCAGCTGAGAAGAAAGTATGAGTACACAGGGGCGAAAAGAAAGCTACTACAGTAAACTGCAGAAGCTGAACAGGAATATACACACACAAAAATTCCAGTGCTGGATGAGGGTCTGGTTGAGGCTGAACACCATAAATCTGTAGCAACATCAATTTACACAGATGTTCCTCTATCTATAATGTTAAAATAATACCCACCTGGTAAGATTATTATAAGAATTAAATTACATGTGATAACAGATGTAAAACAGATGGATAAAGGCACATTAAAATACAGGATTTCAACATTTTTAGGTAACAAAAAGATGTTGGGACTAGATGTCCATTCTTATTATTTCAAGAATACACTACTTAAACTCTTCACAATTTACTTAAATCATGTTTGTGGGTTGACCTGGTATCATAACCAATAATCTTAACACCGTTCCTTTGTTTTAAATGTCTCATGAAATAGAAATAACCAAGAATATATAAGATAAATAAACTCAACACCCAAATGGTCACTATATATTAGTAACGTACTTGGTACTCAAGAAGGTGATTAAAGGGTGCCTGGGTGGCTCAGTCGGTTAAGCATCGGACTTCAGCTCAGGTCATGATCTCACACTGTGAGTTCGAGGCCTGCATCAGGCTCTGTGCTGACAGCTCAAAGCCTGCAACCTGCTTCGGATTCTGTGTCTCCCTCTCTCTCTGCCCTTCCCCTGCTCATGCTCGGTCTCTGTCTCAAAAATAAATAAGAACATTAAAAAAAATTTTTTTTTAAAGAAGGTGATTAAAGAATTCACTAAGAAAGAATGAAAGAAGAAACTGCCTTGCAGTTGTGAATCCATTTTCTCAACTTACTGAATTCAGCAGATCATCCCCGTGCTGTACCCTATGTTCCTTTCTGGTATAGTATCATCCTAGTGAAATCATCTGCCCTCCCCATTTCCATAAAGCCAGAGAATTTCTTTTCACATTGTTTACCTATACTAAGCTACTCATGTTCTGTCCCGCTTCCAGGGATATAATCTTTCCAGACTTAAATACAGTATTAGGACTTCTGATAAAAAACCCAACCTAAAGGGCCATAGCAAAAAAGGATCATTACTGGATCAAGTAGGCTTTTTAGAGTTCCCTTCATGCAGTTGGATTCAAGTATACAGCAGTATTTCTCCCTCCATGAATCACTGTTTGTCTCAAACAAGGGCACACTGCTTCACTCACAGGCAGGCTCTCCCTGTAAGTTGCTTCTTGCTTACAGGCTATTAGCTACCCCACAGAAAAGAGATCTCTTTCCCAAGAACACCACTAGCCAGTCTCAAGGCTGATCCCTGAACCGCTCACTACTCACTGTGACCAATGGGCAGGCATCAGTCACATAAGGAAGTCAGACTCATCCAAACCACATGGAACTCAAGAAAGTTATGAAAGGTTAACTCCCTAAAGGAAAATCAAGATGCCACTACCAAAAGAGGGGAAAGATTATGAAAGAACAAAAACAAGACTGTTGCTCAGAAGACATAAAATTATAAACACAATTCTTCCCAAAAATAAGGGAGAAAAAATTGGGGTGGGGGACTAAAAACATAATTTACATGATTATAACCATGTGAAAGCATACAGACTCTGAAGTCAGTCCCAAATTCAAACCACCAGCTCCATCACATTTGTGACTTATTTAATCATTAATCATTCTAATTCTGCTTCCTCACAGTACCAAAACAAACAAACAAACAAACAAACACACTCTTTGCAGGCTGACTGTACGCATTAAATAAGAAAAATAGTTGTTAGGCACATACTGTGTGCTTGACAAATACCTACTGCCACAAATATTCATATGAAAAAGTGAAAACTGATGTTTTCTAAACTAGATTGCAAATGGCTCCAATTCTTCATCCCTCCATATATACATTCCCTTTACCATGTAACTTTATAATACCTCCCACCAAGACTTTGGGCTCAATTATGTATTTTGCTTTAGCAAATCAGGTATTAGCAGATATTACACAAGCTGAGACCTGAAAAAGTGCTTCCTTATTCCTCGTTTTGTACAGTTGTGTACTTTTGCCATGCCACAGTTCTAAAGTATTTTGCCGAAAGTTGAGAATAACAGAGTCTACTCACCGTAGTCATCCCAGCTTATATCAACCTACATCAGCCAGACATGGAACAAGTCCAGCCTAACCAGTCCAACAGAGCTGCCTAATCAACTCACAGCTGACTATATGAGGAAGCCTAGCCCGGATCAACTGAACTCAATAAATGCTTCCAGTTATGTCACTAAAGTTTCATGATCATTTGATATGCAGCATGACTGTGGCAATAAATAACTGAAAACATCATCTTATGGTGGTAGGTCCATGAAAAGAATAATTTCTACACTTTCATGATGTAAGGAGGTGACTTGGTAATATTAACTAAATAAAATGTATTCCTATTATCATTACAAATTTACTATCTGAGCATACTGTTAAACCATTGGAAATGGAAGAAAAATATGATAGGCTGCTTGGACGCGCACCAAGTTTTGGGAAATAACCAAGAGCTGAGGAGGGTTAAACAACAGGGTTCATCTCCTAAATGAAGCTACTTCAAGACTAGAAGATGTGATTGCTTCAGTTAATGTATAAACACCAATGCAGAGAGCCAAGCAAAATGTAGACACAGAGGAATATGTTCCAAACAAAAGAACAACACAAAACCCTTAGAAAAAAACCTTAATAATTAACATCAATAAGTAATTTACCTGATAAAGATTTCAAATGGTCCTAGAAATGCTCACTAAACTGGGGAAAAGAATGCATGAATACAGTGAAAACTTCAACAGAGAGATAGAAAATATAAGAAAGTACCAAACAGAAGTTACAGAGTTAAAGAATACAAATAATTGAACTGAAAAATACACTAGAAGGATTCAACAACAAACTAGATGAAGCAGAGGAATGGACTGGTCAATGTGAAGACAAAACAATGGAACTCACCAATTAGAGCAGCAAAAAGAAAAAAAATTAAAAGTAAACCACACAAGGGACTTATGAGACAAAATCAAATGAACTAACATTCACATCACAGAGCTCCCAGAAGAAAGGGGCAGAGTTGAAGAAATCATGGCTGTAAACTTCCCTAACCGGTGGAAGGAAATAGAAATCCAGATTCAGGAAGCCCAGAGAGTTCCAAATAAGAGAAACATCCACACCAAGACATTTTAAAATGTCAAAAGTTAAAGACAAAAAAGAGAAACTATTAAAAGCAGTAAAAGAAAAACTCATTATGCACAAGAGAATACCCAGCAGATTTTTCAGCAGAAACTTTGCAAGCCAGAAGAAGTGGCATGATATACTCAAAGTGCTGAAAAAAACTTCAAACCAAGAATACTCTACCCAGCAAAGTTATCATTCAGAAGGAAAAGAGAAATTAAGAGCTTTTCAGACAAGCCACAGTTAAAGGAGTTCATCACCACTCAATCGGTCTTACAAGAAGTGCTAAAGGGAATTCTTTACTGAAAAGAAAGGGTGCTAATGAGTAACAAGAAAAGGATAAATCTCAGGGCGCCTGGGTGGCTCAGTCGGTTGAGCGGCCGACTTTGGCTCAGGTCATGATCTCGCGGTCAGTGAGTTCGAGCCCTGTGTTGGGCTCTGTGCTGACAGCTCAGAGCCTGGAGCCTGTTTCAGATTCTGTGTCTCCCTCTCTCTGATCCTCCCCCGTTCATGCTCTGTCTCTCTCTGTCTCAAAAATAAATAAACGTTAAAAAAAAATTGTTTTTAAAAAAGGATAAATCTCATTAAAAAAGTAAATGTATAATAAAGGTAATGGAGTAATCACTTTTAAAGCTAATATGAAGGCTAAAAGACAAAAATCAGTAAAAATAACTACAATTACAATAATTATTTAAGGGATAAACAAGAGAAAATGATGTAGAATGTGACATCAGAAACAAAATGTTGGAGAGGAATAATACTGAGCTTTAAAATGAGATCAAATTTAAGTTAACAATTTAAAATAGATTGTTATATGTTGTTATATGTAAGTCTCATGGTAACCACAAAGCAAAAATTTGTAATACACAAAACAGAAAGTAATATAAACATATTACTAAAAGACATGAACCACAAGACAGCAAGAAAAGAAAAAAGGACGACAGGAACTACAAAAATAGTCAGAAAATGATTTTAAAAATGGCAGTAAGCACATACCTATTGGTAATTCTTTAAATGTAAATGGAACAAATCCTCCAATCAAAAGACAAAGGGTAGCTGGATGGATTAAAAAAACAAAACAAAAAGACCCATCTATACTCTGTGTACAAGAGACTCACTTGAGACACACACACACTGAAAATGAAGGGATAGAAAAAGATATTCTATACAAATGGAAACTGAAAGTAAGTAGAGTAGCTATACTTAAATCAGACAAAACGCAGACTGTGATAAGAGACAAAGGATGTTACAGAATGGTATAGGGTCAATCCAACAGAAAGATAAAACATTTGTAAATACTTACTCAACTTGGGAGCACCTAAATATATTCAGCCAATACTAACAGACCTAAAGAGAAGAATAAACAGCAATACAATAATAATAGGGGACTTTAATAACCCACCTACATCAATGGACAGATCATCCATACAAAATCAATGAGGAAACATTAGACCAGATGGACTCAACAGGTATTTAGAGAACATGCCATCCAAAAATAACAAAATACGCATTCTTTTAAGTGCACACAGATCCAGAATAGATCATGTGACAGATCATTTCCCAAGACAGACTACAAAACAATTCTTAATAAATTTAAGAGGACTGAAATCATATCATACATCTTTTCCAACCACATGGTAGGACACTAGAAACTACACAAAGAAAACTGGAAAATTCAAAAATTATGTGGAGATTAAACAACATAATACTGAACAATGAATGGGTCAAAGAAATCAAAAGAGAAATAAAAAAAAAATACCTTGAAACAAAGAAAGTGAAAATGTAGAAACCAAAATTTATGGGATGAGGTAAAAGAAATTTAGATCTAAACGGGAAGTTCATAGCAACAAATGCCTACCTCAAGAAACAAGAAAAGTCTCAAATAAACAACCTACTGTACACTCAAGGAGCTAGATAAGAACACAGCCCAAAGTTAGTAGAAGGAAAGAACTGACAAAGAGTAGAGCAAAAAAATAAAGAAAATAAAGACTGTTTCAATGAAAAAAAAAAAATCAATGAAACAAAGAGCTGGTTCTTTGAAAAAATAAACAAAATTGACAAACCTTTACCTAGATTCACTGAGAAAAGAGGACTCAAATAAAATTAGAGATGAAAAACGTTGTAACTGATACCACAGAAATAAAAAGGATCATAAGAGACTACTATGAATAATTATACTCCAACAAACGGGGTGACCTCCAAGAAATGGATAAATTTCTATAAACATACAACCTACCAAAAGTGAATCATGAGGAAATAAAACTGAACAGACTGATTACTAATAAGGAGAATGAATCAGTAATCAATAACCTCCCAATGAACAAAGTCCAGGACCATGGAGCTTCACTGGTAAATTGTAACATGCAAAAAAGAATGCACACGGAGGAGGGAACTCTTCCAAACTTATTTTAGGAGGCCAACATTACCCTAATAACCAAACCCAGACAAGGATACCGCAAGAAAAGACTACTGGCCAATATCCCTGATGAACATAGATGCAAAAATCCTCAACAAAATATTAGCAAACTGAATTCAACAATACATTAAAAGAATCATACACCATGATCAAGTGGGACTTATCCCAGGTTTGCAAAGATGGCTCAATATCCACAAATCAATGTAACACACCACAATAACAAATGAAGGATAAAAATCTTATCTCCACAGTTGCAGAGAAAGCATTTGACAAAATTCAACGTCCATTTATGATAAAAACTCACAATCAAGTATAAAAGGAACATGCCTCACCATAATAAAAACCATACATGATGAGCCACCAACCAATTTCATATTCAATGGTGAAAAGCTGAAAGCTTTTCCTCTAACATCAGGAACAAGACAAGGATGCCCACCCACTCTTACCACTTTTATTCAACACAGTATTAGAAATCCTAGACAGAGCAATTAAGTAAGAAAAAAGAAAGGGCATCCAAATTGGAAAGGAAGAAATAAAACTGTCCCTATTTGCAGATGACATGATGTTATATATAGAAAACCGAGAAGATTCCGTCAAAACACTGTTAGAATAAATTCAGTAAGGTTTCAGAATACAAATACACAAAAATCTGTGGTATTTGTATACACTAATAATGATACACTAATAATGAATTGCCAGAAAGAAATGAAGAAAACAATCTCATTTCCAACTGCACCAAAAAGAATAAATAACCTAGGAATAAACTTAATCGAGAAAATGAAATCTCTGTATATTGAAAAACATAATGAAAGAAACTGAAGAAGCTATAAATAGATATTCCAAGCTCCTAGTTGGGAAAATTAGCATTGTTAAAATGTCCACACTACCCAAGTCAATATACAGATCCAATGAAATTCTTATCAAAATTCCAATGGCACTTTTCACAAAAACGGAACAATCCTAAAGTATGCATGGAACTATCAAAGATCCTGAATACCCAAAGCAATCCTGAGAAAGAACACAGCTGGAGACATCATGCTCCTTGATTTCAAACTATACTACAAAAAGTTTATTAGAGATTAAAACAGTATATTATATTTGCATAAAAGCAGATCAGTGGAAAAGAATAGAGAGCCCAAAAATAAACCCATGTATATATGGTCAATTAAATTACGACAAAGGAGCCAAGAATATACAATAGGAAAAGGACAGTCTCTTCAATAAATAGCGTTAGAAAAACTGGACAACTGGGGCATCTGGGTGGCTCAGTGGGCTGAGCATCTTGACTCTTGATCTTGGCTCATGTCATGATCTTATGGTTTGTGAGATCGAGCCCCACGTTGGGCTCTGCGCTGACAGCACAGAGCCTGCTTGAGATTCTTTCTCTCCCTTGCTCTCTCTCTCTGCCCCTCCCCAGCTCAGGTGCTTTCTCTCACTTTCAAAATAAATAAACACGAAAAAAACAAAACAAAACTGGACAACCACACGCAAAAAATAAAACGACCACAATTCTACAACATACACAAAAATTAATTCAACACAGGGGCGCCCGGGTGGCTCAGGTCGTTAAGCATCCAACTTCAGCTCAAATCAAGATCTCACAGTTTGTGGGTTTGAGCCCCCATCAGGCTCTGTGCTGACAGCTTAGAGCCTGGAGCCTGCTTCGGATTCTATGTCTTCCTCTCCTCCCCCACTTGCACGCGCTCGCGCGTGCGCGCACTCTCTCTCTCAAAAATAAATAAACATCAAAAAAATTTTAATTAACTCAAAATAGATTAATGATTTAACATGTAAGGTCTGAAACCATAAAACTCCTAGAAAAAAACATAGGCAATAAGCTCCCTGACATCCATCTTGGCAATGATTTGTTTTGAATCTGACATCAAAAGCAAAAGCAACAAAAGCAAAAATAAACAAGATGGGACTACATCAAACTAAAAAGCCTCTGCACAACAAAGGAAACCATCAACAAAGTGAAAAAGCAACTTACTGAAAGGGAAAGAATATTTGCAAATGATGTATCTGAAAAGGACCTAATATCCAAAATACATAAAGAGCTCCCCAGTCAAAAAGAAAAACCCCCCAAACAACCCAATTAAAAATTTTTCCAAAGGAAATATATAGATGGGTAACAGATACACGAAAAGACGTCCTACGTCATTAACTATCAGGGAAATGCAAATCAAAACTTCAAAGAGCTATCACCTTGCACCTGTTAGAATGGCAATTATCAAGATTAGAAACAGTTAAGTGTTGGCAAGGATGCGGAGAAAAGGGAACTCCTGCTGGTGGGAATGTAAACTGGTGCAGCCACTATGGAAAACTGTATTAAAAGAAAAACCTGCATTTGCATTTTATGAAAAATACAGATACAATTATCATTAGCTAAATGAGGCTTTCTCCCACCTTATGAGTAAGTAGCTATATATTCTTAGTGAGAAAAATCAGTTCTATATTTTTGCATGAGTTTGAGGAGCTACTGGCCATTCCTTACACATCCTTTGTCCTTGAAGATGAATAAACAGTCTTTATTCTCATGAACATTTTATAAGGCAAACATCTTCGAGGACATAATTTAGTTTAGTTCTCAAGCCCTATTATGTACAATACTTCCTACCATCATGTCAACTGTTCTGTCACGGAATGTGTCGGTATTCAACAATGAAAAACACAATTTTTCTCAAAACGTTATAATTAGAAGGCTCTCCAAGACCTTATTTATAGATAAGGAAACCAAGATGCAGAAAGATTAAGTATGTTTCCTCAAAACCACACAGCTATAGTCATACTTGTATCAGAACCTAGTGCTCTTGCCCCAGGGTTTTTCCCATTCCACACCACTGCCTAAATGGAACTATTTTTTACTAAGAAAAAGTATGTAGTTGTTCTGTTAGTTGGCAAAATGCAAACAAATGAGTATTTTTGCCACCCTATCCCATAGAATCTAACAATAAATGTGATAATGATGTGGAAATTGCCATTACCCAAATCATTACACAGAACTTGTAAATATATAAAAGTTTCAAATAGACCAAACACAATGCAATTAAATTCCAGAGAGAAGAATCATTGTTTTTATTACAAAAATATTTAAAAGAAACTATAATTTTAAGATTATACCTAAAAAGCAAATTCTGTGAACCAGCTTCAACAGCTTTCTTTCAAGTGATCTGTTATTTAGTAAGCAAAGATGAAGGTCTTTGCCTCTTAGTCAATTCTCACAACCCTCCTACATAGTATTTACTATTAATACTACTTCATGTAACAATGAGCTAAAATTAGTTCTCTCTACAACCCATAGCTGGCTAAGGGTGAAGAAAATTTGTATCCAGGTCAGCCTGACTCAAAGCCACATTTTGTTGTTATACGCAAGTGCTTTCCAGAATGGGCCTTAGAAATGTGATAAACAAGCAGAGAAAAGAGAAGAAGAAGTAAACTTGTCAATGCAAAATACATTTAACAACCTCTTCCATCCCATTAAGATACAATCTTTAAAGGATTAGCTATACTTGGTTAATATTGGAAAAGCATGCAAATTCATGTCTAAAATTATTTTTGTACATGATGTACTTTCTCTACAAGTACAAATGTTCTTCATATTATTTGGTGTTTAAAAAAAAAAAAAAGACTCAATGGTTAACTTCAAAAAAGGTTGCAACTGTAGACAAAAGCCAGAAGAGACAAAACTATTTGTATTATACGAAAATAAAATTGTTTAGGGTGCCTTGGTGGCTCAGTCGGTTAAGCATCCAACTCTTGATTTTGGCTCAGGTCATGATCTCGTGTTTGTCTATTTGGGATTCTCTCTCTCCCTCTCTCTCTTCCCTCCCCTGCTCACACACTCACTTTCTAATAAATAAACGTAAGAAAATAAATAAAACTGTTCTATGGGCTTCACGTAAATCATGATGCAAACAGAGCAAAAAATAGTCACTAAAAAGGAAAAAGACTTCATTGAATATATGTATATTTCATTACTGAACTCTGCAGTTAATGTCATTCTAACTATGACCACCATTGTTTCTACTTCTAAAGTCATTCTTACCTCCATGGGCTTCTGAAGATATGTTTCATCTGTAGACTAAAATACACATATCTCCCACTTTTTAAGAGTTTGCATTACACCACCTCACTTTTATGCAGATAGTGAAACCGTGGTCAGTCAGCATTTCGCCAGTGAGCTGTTACAGAGGCAATGTGTACCCTGAGCAGCTAGAATGGCACCAAGCTCCCTCCCCTACACTACACGCAGCATCAAGCCACCATAACTTTGAACTGTGAGCATCTGGGCTTAATCTCAATGTATTTTTTGCATCCATTAACAAGATGCATCCTAGGTTATCAGAAAAATCTAGGAGAGGTAATTTCTTGGGTCTGGGAGTGTGCAAAATTTTTTCTACATAAATAATTGATAATTGCTTCTTGCTCTACACCATTTTAGCTTACAGAAGGTTTCACAGGAATGCGCTACTTTCAGATAAGAAAGGGGAATCTGTATGTGTGTACATTTATTTTAAAATTCAGTTTATTTTGATGCTTTTCTCCAAACATGTATCAAATTATTTTACCACATGAAAAAAAAAGAAATATAAAGAAAAGATGGAGCTATATAGAGTAGGGAAGAAAAATGCATGAAAACTATCATGAAAAAGCAAGGTACTCGTTCCTAAAAGAACATTCTCTGCAGAATCCTAGGTTGCATTAGTGGAACAAACATCTGAAGATCCTATATATTCTGCTGAGAACAAACATCCTTTAAGCATCAAGTTTGAAAGTTTTCATACTCCAGTCAAATATAACAGCAATAGTATCATTACTATTATTGCTTATACTTCTGTTCTTGAGTCACAAAAACCAGAAGCTGGTAGGAACATGATTTAACAACAGATCCTTCCTTCCTGTTTCCTAATACAACCTTTATTCTGTACCTTTTTTATATATTCATATTCCTCAAACAGTTGACTTCATCTGGATTACTTGTTAAACAGTATCTGACAAAATCTGGATTGGCTGACTTAGGTACAATAATTATCAGAGGTATATTTATCTTAACATCTTTATACACTTTTAAGAGCAATTTTTTTAATGTTTATTTTGAGAAAGAATGTGAGCAGGGAACGGGTAGAGAGAGAGGGAGAGAAGGAATCCCAGGCAGGCTCCGCGCTCAAACCCACAAACTGTGAGATCCTGACCTGAGCCAAAATCAAGAGTTGGACACTTAACCGACTGAGCTACACAGGCGCCCCTAGAAACAATTTCTTAATATCTGAGAGGTAACACATAATCATTTACTAATCATTTAACAAGAACAAACATTCCACTTTTTCCAAAGTAAAGTTTAAATCCTTAGAAAAGGAAAAACAGGGTAAAAATGGTCTGGGTCATTAATATCTCTGGTCCTTTGTCATTGCTACAATGTCAGTTTATAAAAGTACGCTAGAAAAACTCTTCTCCATTAATTTACATTCTCTTGATTTTAAAAGTTCAAAATCTGTGGATAATTTAAACTTCTTGGTAGTTTAACAGTTTCTTTAATGTTTACTTATTTTTGAGAGAGATGGGGGGGGGGGGCACAGAATCTGAAACTGGCTCCAGGCTCTGAGCTGTCAGCACAGAGCCCAACGCAGGGCTTGAACTCACAAATGGCGAGATTATGACCTAAGCCAAAGTCCGACATCTGAGCCACCCAGGTGCCCCAATAGTTTAACGGTCTTAACCAACACCAAGTCATTCAGGTTGGACTGCAAATGGTAGCCTACTGTTTTCCTAGAAAAATTAAGCCCCAAGTTTTATAGCTCCTGATAACTCCTACCTATCTTCTCACCTAATGTGGAAAATTCTAGTTTCTCTCCTCTTTCAACCATTTATGAATGTATTCTTCTGTTTCACCAATAAAATGTACTAATCTTTGATATGGACATGTCATTTAAGATTAAACAGAAATTCTTTGCCTAAGGAGAAAGGAACCAAAAGGAATGTTATCTTTTAGATAAGATTATACACTGGTAGCCACAGCAATGAGTCTTGAAACTGTTTTCAGGAGATATATATATGTGGGTTTCTGACTCCGTATAGGTCTATTTATTTCAACATTCCAAAATCTATTTTAATAAATCCAATAGTTGTACAAGTCTTCCATGTACAAGTCTCACATGGAAAATAACTATCACTTTAATCATATGTGTTTGTCTTTTAAAAAGTCAATAAAGCACAATTTTTTTTAAATTCTTTTACATTTATTTTTGAGAGACACAGAGAGCACAAGTGCGGGAGGGGCAGAGAGAGAATGAGACACAGAATCCGCAGCAGGCACCAGGCTCTCAGCTGTCAGCACAGAGCCCGATGCGGGGTTTGAACCCACAAACCACGAGATCATGACCTGAGCCAAAGTCAGATGCCTAACTGACTGAGCCACCTAGGCGCCCCAATAGAGCACAATTCTAGTACCTCTTAAAAAACTGTTGGAAATTAACCCATATTATTACTTTTATCCTGATGTATTCTCTTTCCAGAACAGAAACCAATCTAGATAGAGTAGCTAACATAGTATCATAAAAATAGTACTGTCAAAGATAACTTATCAATAAGTAAATAATAAGTAAAATTTTAGTACTCTGGCCATTAAACAAAGGTGATGTATTAACTAAGTCATTTTTAAAAGACGTAGACTTTATTAAACACTCATAGAAAAATGACCAGCTTAGAAGTTTTTTTCAGTAACTAATCACAAAGATTTATGAACTTCTTATTCCCTATCCATAATTAAAATACCATCGTATTGTGATCAGGATAAGCTAATCAATGCTCATTTATACAAATTAAACTTTGTCCACTTACTAGCTGAATAAAAATTCACATTACCTAACACTTATGACAAGATTAGAATTTATACCATTAATCATGCAATAAAAAAAAAGCCTCATTTCAACACAGGGACACAGTCACAAACATTCCCATTCCTCTCATTTTTTATTCTTAGTGAAGGCAAGGAATTTCCCATTTTATTTTGATGGGAATTTCTCCCAATTACCTTTGTCATAACATCTTCCTACATCTATTAATGAAGAATTCTATCTAAGATCAGTGGTGTTTGAATTACCAAAACAGAGTGTTTTTAAAAAGATTTTAAGTAATCTCTACACTCAACGTGGGGCTCAAACGTACAATCCTGAGATCAAGAGTTTGCACATTCTTCCGACTGAGCCATACAGGCACCCCCTAAACAGTGTATTATTTTTAAAATTTGCCAAATCATTCCTTCCCCTTCTCAGTAGTTATACACAACTCAGCAACTTCCCTTTCTAGCACACATTTAAAAATATTTATTGCCAACTGCATCAAATCTAAATTACAGGAGGTTAAAACTGAGAAGGCATGTGACTAAAATCCAGGAATCCAGAATCCCAATCTGCTTTACCCTGTTTGCCCTTCCCACAACTCTTGAGGTTTCTAGGAAGGATATGTATAGAAGAAAAGGCCAGACACCTACCTACACACTGTTACTGTAAGGCTTCTGTTACAAACTTCAAAGTGCCTTGAACAAGGCCAGTCCACATGGAAGCCTCATCAAACTGAAGGCCTAGAATCAGTATCACTTTGATTGTTGGGACTTTGCTGCCTTTCCTCTCGTCAGCCTATGCTCAAATCTCAGCCAATGGTGAAGAAAGGCCAAGTCTAGCAACATATGAAGAAAAACTAAGCCAGTGGAAACATTCAGCTGTAGAAACCTACTTAGCTCTGAAGATCACCGACAAAACTAAAAAAATCAAGAAGGAAAAGAAAAGCCAAACAGGAGGATAATGCTAAAGAGAAAGGGGAAAGGCATTCCAGGACAGAGAACTGGAAGAGTAATTATTTTACCATTTATGGTAAGACTGCAGGCAGAGAAACCATTAATTCTTTAATGTAATATAAATCAAATTAGCAATCAGTAGTTGTAAACAAAGAAAGAGGGGACAACTTGGTGGAACCAAATAGGAAAATCTAAAAGAAGGGCATATGCTTGAATGTTTAAGATTAAAGAGCACAGGGGGCACCTGGGTGGCTCAGTCAGTTGGGCGTCCGACTTCGGCTCAGGTCATGATCTCACGGTCCGTGGGTTCGAGCCCCGCGTCGGGCTCTGTGCTGACAGCTCAGAGCCTGGAGCCTGTTTCAGATTCCGTGTCTCCCTCTTTCTCTGACCCTCCCCTGTTCATGCTCTGTCTCAAAAATAAATAAATGTTTAAAAAAAAAAAAAGATTAAAGAGCACAGGCTTTTGAATTCCAATCCTGGGTCTACCACTCTTTAGCTAAGTGATCATGAATGAAACCTTAATCTTTCCAAATCTGTTTCTCCACCTGTAAAACAGATACTAACATCAAAGGATCTTGTTTGGCACAGTAAAAGCTCAGTATCTGTTAGCTTTTAAAAAATATTAGGAGCGTCTGGGTGGCTCAATTAAGCATCCGACCTCGGCTCAGGTCATGATCTTGCAATCTTCACTCATGAGTTGGAGCCCTGCATCGGACTCTATGCTGACCGCTCAGAACCTGGAGCCTGCCTCGGATTCTGTGTCTCCCTCGCTCTCTGCCACTTCCCTGCTTGCACACTGTCTCTCTCTTGCTCAAAAATAAACACTAAAAAAAATTTAAATTAATAAAAAACAGTAAAAGAACAAAAACTTGTCTCCACTACACTTAGATACCTTATTTCCTTAAATTTACATTGGGGATGGGAGGTAGGAAGAGGGAGACCATACTAAAAGGTTGCAAGATAATCCATTTGCAACCATGTTGATGGAACTGGAGGGTATTATGCTAAGTGAAATTAGTCAGAGAAAGACAAATATCATATGACTTCACTCATATAAGGACTTTAAGATACAAAGCAGATGAACATAAGGGAAAGGAAGCAAAAATACAAAAACAGGAGGGAGATAAGACATAAGAGACTCTTAAATATGGAGAACAAACAGAGGGTTGCTAAAAGGGTTGTGGGAGGGGGAGGGATGGGCTAAATGGGGAAGGGGCACTAAGGAATCTACTCCTGAAATCATTGCTGCACTATATGCTAATTTGGATGTAAATTTAAAAATAAGTAAATTTTTTATTTTTTTTTTATTTTTAAAAAAAAATTTTTTTTTCAACATTTATTTATTTTTGGGACAGAGAGAGACAGAGCATGAACAGGGGAGGGGCAGAGAGAGGGAGACATAGAATCGGAAACAGGCTCCAGGCTCTGAGCCATCAGCCCAGAGCCTGACGCGGGGCTCGAACTCACGGACCGCGAGATCGTGACCTGGCTGAAGCCGGACGCCTAACCGACTGCGCCACCCAGGCGCCCCTAAAAATAAATAAATTTTTTAAAAAGGGTGCAACAGAAGATTCAATAGTAAATATGATGCCTGGGATTTACTTCAAAATAATCCAGTGGGAATAAAACAATGGCCATTAAATGATGTAGCTGGGGTATTCACTGTCCTTTCTACTTTTGTATATGTTTGAAGTTTTCCAAAATGAAAGATTTTTTAAAAATTCTTTTCCCTGTAATTAATATGGCTGAACAAGAAAACAAGTTCTAGCATCCTTTCTACCTTTGACAAATCATGAATCTGTAAGATGAAAAGAAAAAGAGCAGGAGAACAGAAATACAGAGGTAAATACCTACAAATGACCTAGAATATATGCCTACATTGATTGTGAGGAAGGATTCAGGCAGGGGCCCACAAATACCCATACAACGGAGAGAACAGAAATGTTAAAAACAAGATCATCCAACATATCTTAGTTTAACAAACTCAACAATTCTCTCTTCTACATACATTGTACACTTGCTTTTGAAATTTGTATAAACCAATAATTATTTAAGTAGTCTCTACACCCAGTATGGGGCTCAAACTCACAACCCAGAGATCAAGACTCACATGTGCCTCTGACTGAGCCAGACAGGGGCCCCTAAACGAATACTTCTAAATATACTAGTGGAGCATGCTACTTATAAACTAGATGTGAATTCTGTTGTAAAATAAAATATATTTCATTATGGTACATTCACATTTTCACATGTAGGATTTTCTTTCACAAAGCAAGATACACCCTATAGATCCTTTTAAAATTAGTTTTTCTTCCCCTTTACATGATGAGTTTAGGGGAGGTAGAACATGCCTTTACTCTCTGGAAACCTCTAAAAAAGTCACTAAGAAAAACATACAAAATAGCCATTTATTGATGATGATGATAAAATGACTCAGATATGGGGTGTCTGGGTGGCTCAGTTGGTTAAGCCTCCAACTTCGGCTCAGGTCATGATCTCACAGTTCTTGAGATCCAGCCCCGCGTCGGGCTCTGTCCTGACAGCTCAGAGCCTGGAGCCTGTTTCAGATTCTGTATTTCCCTCTCTCTCTGCTCCTTCCCCACTCGTGCCCTGTCTCTGTCTCTCAAAAATAAATAAACGTTAAAAAAAAAAAAAAAGATTCAGATTTTATGAAAAGCTAACAGAGATACCAAGTAACAGTCACAGACTATCTAGTATTACCAATGTGAATGAAAATGCTCATCACACAATAGTTTTCTAATAACAGTAGCTCTCATGAAGTAATATGGTATTCACATCCTATAACCCCAAAATAAGTCTTGATGTGTTACGGTATTTAACAGAGGCAGAAAACTACTATGTAACTTCCAACAGCAACTGAAGCAAGTTAAAGAAAAAGTTTGCTTCTGGAAAAGTTTAATTCTGTTTTATTTTTACCTGTTAAGTTAGGTAAATATTTCAAAAATTGAAATATCATACAATTATTTCGGTGGGTAGGAGGAAGCATTTATGCTAAGGGAAATCCCCTGATTGCTTCAACAAGAGTTGTTACTCAATGTTTCCCAACTATTATTTTTTTTAATTTATTTTGAGAGACAGCGCACGTGCACATGCACAGGATCCCCTGGGTGGCTCAGTCTGTTTAGCGTCTGACTCTTGATTTTGGCTCACGTCATGATCTCACTGTTTGTGGGATGGAGCCCCGTGTCTGGCTCTACACTGTCAGAGTGGAGCCTGCTTGGGATTCTCTTCTTTTTCTCTCTCTGCCCCTCCCTCCCTCCCTCTCTCTCTCTCTCTCTCTCTCTCTCCCTCAAATAAATAAATGAAGCTTTAAAAAAAATTTTTTTTTAATTTTCAGATACACATTACCCAAAACTGGATCATAAGAACTTCATTATCATAAGGGCACTCAATAAAAACTGGCTTTACACATAACTCCTAACTTTACACATAACTTTACACATAACCACATAACTTCCTTGGATTGCATAATAACATTCAGAAAACTGATTATGTGATAAATCCAAAGAATCCATATTTCTCTTTAACAAAAGATAAATAAGCATGTGGAACTAAAGGGAGAAAAAAAAAGACAAAAATTACAAGGTGTCAACCATACAGCCTTCCTAACATACCCCTCACAATCCATTAAGTAAACAATTCTCAGACTAATTCTGCCACCTACCTTCCAAGCTTCTCAATTTCACACACTCCCCTTTTTTTTAAGTTTATTTGAGAGACAGAGACGGGGGGGGGGGGGGGGGCGGGGGCCGCACACACACAAGCAAGGAAGGGGCACAGAGAGAGAAAATTCCAAGCGGGCTCCATATTGTCAGTGCAGAGCCTGATGCGGGGCTCAAACTCACAAACCATGAGATTTCAACCTGGGACAAAATCAAGAGTCAGACACTTACTGACTGAGCCACCCAGATGCCCCTCAATTTCATCTTTAAGACATCATTACACTTGACACTTTATGATACCATATCTAACCAACTCAAAAATCTGAGAAACTGATGCTAATCACAAAACTCATAACAGTCTTTTAAAACATTTAGCACAAGAAAATAAAATCATGTAGTAACTTACAATAAATACACCCCATCGAATATGAGTTTCATAAAACGCAACCAACTAATGCAATCTAAAATTTCAAAAATCCTGCTACTGTATAGATTTCTCTCACTACTCAAACTTAGAAACAATGAATTCAGACAAAATATCTATACAGAGATTTCCCTCTTTGTTATTTACTATCCAAAACTCAAGTACAGAACAGATTTGAATAATGTGGTTTGCCACATTATCTGAACTTGATATATGAACACTCACTATAGAAAAGCAGGAATTTGGGGGCACTTGGGCGGCTTAGTTAAGCATCCTATTCTTGATCTCAGCTCAGGTCTTGATCTCAGGGTTGTGAATTCAAGCCCCAGAAATTCCAGGCAAGAATTTTGAAGATTAGGATAACAAAGTATATTTGTGTTATGACACAAAATAACCAACAATTTTGGGGTGACTGGCTGGCTCAGTGGTAGAGCATGTGACTCTTGATATTGGGATCAGGAGTTCAAGCCCCTTGTTGAGTACAGAGATTACTTTTAAAAAGCCATGCACAATTTTAATAATTCATAGAAAAGAACGTTAAAGCAGCCTTCTGAGTAATTTTAGTTCTCTCCTTTCACTTTATTCCCTTTATAAGGTATACTGTAGTTTCCCTTCTGATCTGTAATTCTTTTTTAAGTTTTTTGTTTTTTAATTTTGAGTGAGAGAGAGAGAGAGGCAGAAAGAGAGAGAGGGAGGCAGGGAGCAGCAGAGAGAGAGAGAGAGAGAGAGAGAGGGGGAGTGAGAGAATCCCAAGCAGGCTCTGCACTGTCAGCACAGAGCCTGATGTGAGCTTGGAACTGACAAACTGGGAGATCATGACCTGAGCTGAAACCAACAGTCAGATGCTTAACTGGCTGAGCCACCCAGGCGCCCGTGATCAGTAATTATTCTTAAATTGAGAATTTGAGAAAAAATATTTACAAATCATACACCAATGTGGATCTAGCATCCAGAATATACTCTTATATATCAACAATAAAAAAAAAACCTCAATTTTAAAATGAGCTAGGGATCTAAAAACACATTTCTCCAAAGAAAATATACAAATGGCCAACAAGCATGTGAAGAAATGCTCCGGGTGCCTCGAGGTGGCTCTGTTGGTTAAGAGTCCCACTCTTGGTTTCAGCCCAGGTCAATGATCTCATGGTTCGTGAGTTCAGGCCCAGCATCAGGCTCCATTGTGACAATGCAAAGCCTGCTTGGGATTCTCATTCATATTCTCTCTCTCTCTCTGCACCCCACCCCCCACTCACGCTGTCACTCTCTAAGCTTTAAAAAAAAATGCTCAATATCACCGATCACTAGGGAAATGCCAATAAAAACCATGACATACCACGTCAGACCTACCCACTACAAGAACTATAATCAAAAAGACAGACAATAACAAGTGTTGGCAAGGAGGTGAAGAAACGAATCCTCCTATGTTGCTGGTGGGAATGCAAAATACTGCAGCTAATTTGGAAAACAGTTTGACAGTTCCTCAAAAAGTTAAAAGTTTTCGCATGACCCAAGAAAAGTGAAAACAAATGTTCATAGCAACATAATTCATAATAGGCAAAATGGGCAAACAACTCAAATGCCCATCAACTGACAAACGATAAACACAGTATGTCCACACAATGCAATATTATTTAGCCATAAAAAAGAAAAGTGAGGGGCACCTGGGTGGCTCAGTCAGTTGAGCATCTGACCTCGGCTCAGGTCATGATCTCATAGTTCACGAGTTTGAGCCCCACATCGGGCTCTGTGCTGACTGCTCAGAGCCTGGAGCCTGCTTCAGATTCTGTCTCTCCCTCTCTCTCTGCCTCTGCCCTGCTCATGCTCATGCTCTGTCTCAAATATAAATAAACATTAAAAAAAATTAAATAAGTGCTGATACAAGCTACAACATGAATGAATCTTGAAAACATGCTAAGAAGCCAGACACAAAAGGCTATGTATTGTATGATTACATTTATATTTAATGTCCAGAATCGGCAAATCCACAGAAACAGATAGACTGGGGGATGCCAATGGCTGAGGCACAGGACAAATGGAAAATGACTGCTAATGGGTATGGGTGTTCTTTTTTGGGTATTGAAAAGTGTTCTGGAATTAGTGATGTTTGCACAATGTAGTGAATAAACTAAATTCATTGAACTGTATACTTTAAAAGAATGAATTTTATGGTACATAAATTATATGTCAATTGAAAACAAAATTCAGGGTATGAGCCACTGTACTTGGGATACTTCCTGCAGACAAGAGACAATCAATAAAATGAGCTAATAATTCACTCTGGAATAATCCCCAAAGCAATGTGCAACTGTAAGGAATAGTAAAAAGATTTTTTAAATATTCACAAAGAGTAAAAGATAATTTGGAGGTTAGTGATGGTAAATTTTTAACTTGAAACTACAAAAACAACAGCTTTGTTTATTCACATCTATCCAATGTCCAGATTCCATATAGCATATGGGTAGACATAAAAGAATTAAGAATCAACAGAAGGGCGCAGTGGCTCGGTTGGTTGAGTGTCCGACTTCGGTTGGGGTCATGATCTCACAGATCCTGAGTTTGAGCCCCGCGTCGGCTCTGTGCTGACAGCTCAGAGCCTGCTTCGGATTCTGTGTCTCCCTCTCTCTGCCCCTCCCCCGCTCATGCTCTGTCTCTGTCTCTCTCTCTGAGATAAAAAAAAAAAAACATTAAAAATTTAAAAAAAAAAAAAAAAAGAGAAGTTCTGAGGCATATCAAAACAAATCAAACCCCTTTGCTGAGCTTCACAGCCAGTTTGCAAACCAGGAAAGAAAATCAATCTTGTTATTTCACATACACCTTTATTTGCCACAAAAAAACACTTTTCAACTGTTTCCAAATACCAAATGCACCCTCTAAGGATGAAAATTTGTCAATAGTAAGGATATTCAAAGCATACACACACCACTGGTTTCAGGCAATTCCAAAAATAGGTTTTGTGTGATGAAATAAAGTATAGCCTCCAAATGAGTTTATGCAGAAGACACTGTTTTGGATAACAATATCATCCCTGTTAAGGTGATTTAAAAAACAATATAGTTGTTTTATAGTCATTGGTGAGTTCCACAATGGAATCCTCAAATAAAGGAAACATTCCTCCTCTGAGCTAAGGACAGAAATGTATTATAAACCCCAAGGTGCCTAACAAAGAGACCCCACTTTAACCTGCAGTAGAAAACCTTACACCCTACCTTTGCAAAACTATCACCTATACATCCGCTACATGAATCACAGACTGTAGTTTAAATAGACTTAAACAGTTTAAATTCATTCTCATCCTTTGCCATTTTTACTTGTTTCTCATGAAAGAAATGCCCGTCACATCAAAATGAAGCAAAAATTTGCCACCTTCTTCATAAAGCCTTCCTATATCATCTCAAGAGATTTCTTTCACTTCTAAACACTCATAGAACTTTCTTGCGCAACAATATGGTATATTTTGCCTTGTACTATTATTGAATACACCAGATCTTCTCTATGTACTAAAAGCTCCTGAAGGTCAGGGTAGCTTACCCAATACTTTTGTCTACCCAGTGTCAGGTACAAATTTAAATCAAGTAAGTACTCACCTAACTGCCTTTCATTCCTAAAAACAGCATTAATACAAGCAGCTACAGAATTAGGTGGGTGCTTGGAAGTGGCAAGTCCCCACACATGATGAATGCTTAATTCTCTGAAAGAAATTACAAGTCATCCAGTGTAGCCCCATAAGGCTAAAAAATGTTTTTTAAATGCCATTATTCAGACACTTCCTAGAACTAACTGCTCCAGCTACAAGCACATTTGAGGGAATCAGAACAATTTGAAATGACTGTGTAAGTTAAAAAAACTTACTATGCTATCCTTTTTCAGCCAAGCCAGAGCTAACCTGAAATCAACAAAACTTTCCCTACACTTGGAAGAGCTTTTTGAGAATACAGCAAGGATGAGGAGCAGCCAAGCAATAGTTTACAACACACCAAGCAGCAGAGAGAACCTCAATCTTCCTGGAATATGGACTACCAAAGTCCCAGAGGACATCTCAATAATCACCTGGTTACCAAATACCCATTTTGATCATAATCACTGTCTGAAACTGCTACTAATTCCAATACAAGTGAAACCTAATAATAGAAACAAAACACCTCCACAATCCCAATGCATCCCACCAAACAGCCCCCCAAAATAGAAGAATTTGATTTTGGAAATAAATGAGAATTCATTTTTAACCCAAAGACTGCTACCAATTAAATAACATTTAGAAACCAAATGACCCTAAAGCACTAAGACAATCAGTCAACAGAATCACATAGAAGGTTAACTGTTCAGAACCAATCTCATTAAAATAAACGAGTAAACGAGGAATTATTACATTTGCTAGTGACAAAGTAGTTGCCTTTTGCACTAAGAATCACTGCTGGCCTTTTTAAGTATAGAAAGTTAACACTACAATTGATTTACTTAGAATGCTTCTCTTAAAGAAATTACATATAATAAAAAAGAAAGTATGAATCCCAATTAATTGATTTTAGCTGGGAGACTATCAACTGTGTATTACTGCTCTGCACTCTGGACTTTAAATACCTCCTGAACTTTAATCCAAGTGGAAATTTGGATTTAAAACTATGCTTTAAGAAACAGGATGACCAGATTAAAATCCTCCTTCAAAAAATGAATCAAAATTTGATATTCAATTCAGATATTTACCAGACTTTATTAGTCATTGAAGGAAAAAAAAAAAAAAAGATGCTGTCAAGCAGCAGTAAGTAACCACAAACACTAGCAAGGACGGATAAAAAGGGAGCCTGAGGCAGAAGGCAAGGATTCAAAGCAAACAGAATTAGAATAAGATAAACAACTCATTAAAACCATCTTAACTAACAGTAACTTTTAAAACAGTAATCTTTTAAAACCTAAAAAGCCCCACTGAAAAAAAAATCATGAAAAAAGTGAAACAAAAACATGAAAAAGTCTTCAAAATGATTTCAGTATATTCACAATTCTGAAAATTCATTAATTTCACGCTTCTCAAAAGCCACATGCCTTTCATATGATGGTTACAACTAATAAGTAATTCATAAAGTGCTTAATCTGACATGAAATTTTAGCAAACGTATGACAGGTCTGAAAAAACACAAGCAGAGACAGAATAGAATAAATGATAAATGACAACCAAAAGGCTTTCTAGAGGGCAGAGGTAGGTTTGGATTGGTAGAAAGAAAATTTTAAAATATATCCACAAGTCAAATTATACCAAAAAATTGATTCGTGCCTTTATTACTTACACAGGCACGTTTTAAGATGTACTTTTAACCTGTGGACAACCAAAGTGGTATCAGATACCTTAAAGCATTACCTATGTTAATTTTGATGTTAGTCTAAATCCTTAACAAAATTCACATTATCTTTATAATGAAACACTGCAGAGATGGAAGGGCTTACATTCCCTAGGTAAAGGTTACCTTACGTTTCACTTAAAGTTTCAGTTTTGCTTTTTAATCTATTACAGAAAACATCTCTTATGGGACACTGTAAAGGACATACCCTCCTGTCAAGCCAGAAAGCTCAAACACAAAGACACTGAGCTAACCAAGTGCTGTAATTCTTCCAAACTGAGCCTCTCCACACCCCCTCTACCCTTCCCCCCAACAGATATGTCTATTAAATCAGTGTCTGTTCTCCCCCTCGCACAACAAAGAGAACTTCTCACCGCATGAAATTGCCGCTGAATGGACACCAGAAAGCAGGATTTGCATAATTCCTTCCAACGAAACCCTGTCGGGAAGGAGGGGATGAGGGGCCCGAGCGAACGGACAAAATCTCCTAGATTCTGCTGTTGGAAGACCTGGTTCCCAAGAATATTCCCCACGGGGGGAGAGGGGGAGGAAGGGGCTGGAATTCTGCGCCTCCCCGAGAACTGGGCCTGGGGGACGGAAAAGCACGAGAGAGCATTTCCCCACACAGCAGCAGCACAGAAGCAAAGATGGGGAAATAACAATGCTGGAGGACAGGAGAGTCAGACACAAGGATGGACTGGGGCTAGGGGGCGGCGGGCGGAGCGGAGACACCACACGGGCCACTTACTTTTTGGAGGGGGGTTAAATATATGAGTTAAGCCCTTATGGTCCCGCCGGCCGCCGCACAGAGGGAAACGGGACCTTGGGAGAGAAAAACAGACAAAACACACAGTGTGAGAGGCGCAGCTCGGCCGCCCGGCCCCTCCCGGGGCGCCCCCGTCCACACTCCCTCCTGCCCGTGGGGGAAAAAGCCACCCGAGGCCCGGGAGGCAGGGGGAGGGGGGGTGCGGCGAGGCTCTCGGCGAGGCGGCGGCTCCGGTAAATCCCCTAAGGGGACAAGAGCGACCCCCGCTCCAGCTTCCCGGTCGGACCCGGTCCCACCCCCTTCCTCCCCGCCGCGCACACACCGAACACAAATACACACACACCGACCCGAGCGTCGAGGATTAACTCCCCGGCCGCCGCCGCCGCCGCCGCCCGCAGAGGAAGTGCAGCCGCTGCCCCCCGCGGCCATGACACCCTACTTGGCTCGGTCAGGCGGACCCGGGGCCTGTGACAGCTCCGGCTCCCTCCGCCCCCATCTCCACCTCACGCCTCGCACACGCCCGAGCGCCGGGCGCCCGCCCGCCCGCCGCCGCGCGTGCACGCGGGGAGTGGGGCGCGCGCCGCCGTGCGTGGGGGAGGGGAAGCGCAGGAGGGGTAAGGCGCCGGCCAGAGCGGAGAAGGGGGCTGAGCCAGGGCCCAGCACGCCCCCGCCCCCCCCACCCCGCGCGCCCGGCTCCGCAGGACCGGAGGCGGCGCCCCCAGTCAAGCGGCAGCGCCGCGGGGCGAGTCTCCACAATAAGCCGTCGGCGGCGCCGGGCCGCCGGGCGGGGAAAAGGGGAGGCGGGGGAGGGAGGGGGCACGCGCTCCCGCCCGAGTGCCCGCCCCGGGGAAGGCGCGCGGAGGGGAGGGGCTGGCGCGCGCGCTCAGACCCGAGCGGGGGAGAGCCCGCCCGGAGGTCGCGCGCGCCCGCACTCCGGGGGGTGGGGGAGGGGGACGCCCGAGCCAAAGAGGGCGGGCGGGCCGGAGCAGCAATTCCTTCTGTCCCGGCTCCCTCCCTTGTCCGGGGCAGTCGGTGGCGTGGCGGCCCGAGGGCCGGAGGCGGCAGGGGGAGGGTCTCACCTACACAGTGAATGAGCTTGTGGCGCCACGAGTCCAGTTCTTGCCGAAAGCCGCGTCTCTCAACGGAGCATTGCTGCCGCCTACACACCCTCGCCATCTTCTGCCGCCCGCCCGGCCCTGCCTCCGCCGCGGCCCCGCGCACGCCCAGCCGCGTCGCCCGGGGCCGCGCAC
>NW_024412404.1:36502436-36569695 GCF_014898765.1 Herpailurus yagouaroundi | reverse complement strand
TGGGCGTCGCGCCTCCCGCCGGGGGCGGCGCGGGGGCAGGGCCGGCCTCACCTCGCCGTGGCCCCGGCGTCGTCCCGGGGGCGGACTGGCAGTGCGTCGGCCCAGCAATTGGCACGGCGCGGGCGCTCGACTACGGTCCTTGCGTTCCTTGGCCGCAGCCGCCGCCTGCTCTGGAGGGCCAGGAATGCCCCTTCCGGGAGCAGGAGCTCGCGCGCCCCCCCCCCCCGCGACCCTGCACCGCCTCCGCACTGTACCCCAAGGCCACGGCTGCCCTTTCCTCTCCCTTCCCTGGACTTTGTGTTTCTTAAACTAGCCCCAGTTATCATTTCTAACCTGCCTATCGCCCGACACCAACTGTTGCGAGTTCCGTGGTAACTGCTTCTCTAAACTTCTCGGCCGAAACTGCTCCTCTCGGGAGCCTGTTTAAAGAAGCCGAGTTAAGAGTAAATGCCCGGATGCCCGTGGAATCACATAGCCCCAAAGTTGTAAAACGTGAGGAGGGTGTAGTTTATTAAGTCATTGGAAGTCTTGGGCAACGTTCGTAAACACAGTAAAAATGGAAACCAGGCGTTTTAAATTAAACGAAAAACGAGGTTTCTACTAGCAAGGCTGATTGACCATGGGCGAAATTCTCAAAGTGGCAATATTCGGAACCCCTCGTGTGTGGAGAGAAGTTAAAGAAAATCGTACTAAAGTGAAAATAGTATTTCAAAATAAGGCTAATTTAACAATACTTAAAGCAGAGTGTTGGAAAATAGCATAATTCCATATTTCAAGAAAGGCTCGAGAAATATTTTCAGTGACCAAAGAGATTTTCAGGTGAAAACCTGGGATAATTAAGTCCCAGGACTTAGGACGCTACCTGTTCCGTTTAAACAATTCTGATCGTAATTACTTGGCTGTTATTGGGGAAAGAAAGAGAAAAGAGAAAATGGAACGAAAGGAGAAAGCGGGGGCTGACTAGAAAAGCAAAATTTTTAAATGGAAAATAGATCCCTCTTTACCAATAAGCCCAATACCCTAGGATTCTGGCCTCCTCCTCACCTTTGGGTTTAAGCTTAAAGATGGTGCATTCCTGCTTTTAGATATTTAAATTTAAACATGAAGACTTAATTTTAATTACTGTAGTAGGTAAAACAAAGTCATTAAATACTTCCAAGAATCCCATTGGTGTATTGATTTGTGTCTTTTCAAAGCAGTGGTCCTGGTTCCTTGAACCAGGCACTTGTGGAATGTCGTGTCTATCCATAAACAGATGGACTGGGGGCTCCTTGGTGGCTCAGTCGGTTAAGCAACCGACTTCAGCTCAGGTCATGATCTCACAGTCTGTAAGTTCAAACCCAGCGTCGGGCTCTGCGCTGACAGCTTGGCGCCTGGAGCCTGCTTCGGATTCTGTGTCTCCCTCTCTCTCTCCTGCTCAGGCTCTCTCTGTCTCAAAAATAAATAAAAACATTTTAAAAAATTAAAAAAAAAAAAGAAGAGGTGGACTGATTGGGACTCTTGGGCAGAACTGGTTTGAGATGTATGAGTAGAATGGCATCACTGCTTCCCAAATCTAACACCAATGATTATTCCACAATTTTCAAAAGTCCACGTTATTTCATTGGCTAAAGAGTGCTGTCAAATGAGCAAACTATTAAGTCAGGAAATATTGAATTTCTGTGTACACAAAACTATCCTGAGTGGTGAGGGGAAAGGACAAATATGAGATCAAAGATTGCTGAGGACAGGCACCCTGCACATGTGATGGATGGCAGGACATCTTTTATCTTCAATCTGAATCTTCTTTTCCTCACCGCTAGGTGGTAGGTTTGCGTCTTGCAGCTTTTCACCAAGTTTCTATGGTTTTGGGAGGAAGCATGCTTCATAAAGTTTCAAATAAATGAACAACAACACGTAATTCTAAAATGAGTTAGTGAATATATTTTCCAGTTACCCATATAACCTGTTTAAAATGATTGAGCCAAGGGTAATACTTCCTCAACATAATCTCTTAAGGGGTCTCAGACATGCAGATTAAGAGGATCCTAGAGACTTCAGAGATCAACTCTAGTTTGAGGTATGGAATTACAAGCCCAGACAAATAAAGTGACTTGACCAAGGTTGCATAGCTGCTGGGTAGAAGGTGGACAAGAAAAGCCAGAAGCTGGGGGGCGGCGCCCCCCAGGAAGCCAGATTTCCCAATTCTTAATTCAATTCTATTTCTACTACTCCACTTTGAATTGCAATTGTTGCTTCACTTATTTAAGTTGGGAACCAACATATAGTTGACCTCTCACAAAGGCCTATTTGGAAAAAAGGATGAGGGGGCAATAATAATAACTATCATTTATTGAGTAACTATGTTTAACATTGCAACTTTATTTCGTTCCATATGAATAACAATACCATGAAGTAGATATTATTTTTACCTACTTTTCACATTTTCCAGATTATAGATTCAAGACTCAGAGGAGTTAACTGCCTTTGTCCAAGATCACAACGTTACCAAATGGCAGAACCAGAATTCTAGCTAAGATCTCTCTGCCTCCCAAACCCTCTCATTTCCCTGCAAGTAGAAGCAGGACTCTGCATGCAGCAGATTCATTTAATTCCATGTGAGAGGTGATGTTCCGCTGCATAGTTGAGCAGTTTGACAAAAATCTGAGCTCCTGTCATGTGTCAGGCAGTGTCCTAGACACTTAGGACACAAATATATCTAACACATAATTTCTGACCTCTAACTCTTCTGGCTACCCTGGAATAGAATCTCAGCTGCAAGCTTTTTCCCATTCGGGGGAGGATCGAGCAATACAACACATTGGTTTAGAGAGTAGAATCTGAAGATACAGAGACTGATTAGAATCTTCATTCCATCCCTTAGAACCTGTGTGGCCTTGACAACTTTTCTGGTCATCAGTTTCCTCATGTGACAGAGGATAATAGTCTACAAGATGGAGATTGCGTGAAGATGAAATGAAACAATCATGTACCATGGCTGACACGTTGTTAGCATGAAATGAGTATCAACTCTCATGATTAGGCTCCCATCTGTTTGTCCGGTCTACAGGATGACAGGAAACCAAGATGCTTGTTACAATATAAGAGCACGAAGGAGTAACAGCAATGACGTTGGCCTCTGAAAACAACATTCCCTGAGGCATATCCTCATTCCCAGAGTGAGTTTTGGCAAGGAGCACAGAGAATGACTATCAGAGAGTAGGGGGTAGCCTCTGTGAACCATAGGACTCATTGGTCAGAATTATATCAAGCTTGTGTCTGATTGGTTGTAGGTGGCTTTTAATAGGGAAGTGATGTCAGAGAAATGAGAGGATAAAATGGATTGGAGCCTTTTAAAGAAAGAAGTCTCCTGGGGTGCCTGGGTGGCACAGTCAGTTAAGCATCTGACTCTTGATTGCAGCTCAGGTCATGATCTCATGGATTGTGAGTTCAAGCCCCACGTCGGGCTCTGATGCTGTGAAAGCCTGGTTGGGATTCTCTCTCACTCTCTCTCTGCCCCTCCTCCACTTATGCTCTCTCTCTTTCTTTCTCTCTCAAAAAGTAAGCTAAAACTTGGGGCGCCTGGGTGGCGCAGTCGGTTGGACGTCTGACTTCGGCTCAGGTCATGATCTCGCGGTCCGTGAGTTCGAGCCCCGCGTCGGGCTCTGTGCTGACAGCTCAGAGCCTGGAGCCTGTTTCGGATTCTGTGTCTCCCTCTCTCTGTCTGACCCTCCCCCGTTCATGCTCTGTCTCTCTCTGTCTCAAAAATAAATAAACCTTAAAAAAAAAAAATTAAAAAAAAAAGTAAGCTGAAACAAAAGAACCATAGCTTCTAATGAATTCCAATAAGTAACACTTTTGAAAGCACTCTTAATGGATGAGGTCTTTTATTCCTCACAACAACCCAATCAAGTATCCCCATTTTACAACAGAGCACAGAGAAGTTAAGTGATTTGCCCATGGTCACATAGGTTATAGTAGATTTGGATCCAAACCCAGGCAATCTGACTGCAGAGCTAGATGCTTAATCTTCACATTATTCTGCCTCCTGTACTATAGAGGATATGGGACCTAGTGTGAGGGACAAGGCCTGGTGGACAGAAGGGAAGCTCTGATCTTTGGTGGAACTACTCAGGGAGTGGCTCTTCTTGCTTAGTACAGATTTTTAAAGTTCCTTCCTTTTCAGTTTGCCTGTGTGCCCAGAAAGCTTTTTGACTTTATGTTATATGTTTGTCTGTGACATTTTTTTCCTCATAAAGTTGTATTGAGATATGTTTCACATACTGTCAAATTTACCCACCAGTGGTTTTCAGTATATTTACAGAGTTGTGCAACCATCACCACAATCACTACAGTAACATTTTCATCAGCGCCAAAGAAACTCCGTATGAGTTAGCAGTTACTCCCCATTCCCTGCTCTCCTCAACCCCTGGCAACAACTAGTCTACTTTTTGTGTCTGTGAATTTTCTTCTTCTGGACATTTCAGGTCAATGGAATTGTACAGTTAGTGGTCTTTTGTGACTGGTTGCTTTCACCGAGCACGATGTCTTTCAAAGTTCATCCACGTTGTAGCATGTGTCAATACTTCCTTTTTATTGCCAATTAATATTTCATCATATGGATGTACATTTTGTTTATCCATTCCAGTTGATGGATATTTTATTGCTTTCACTTTTTGACTATTATATGTAAAGCTGCTATGAATATTTGTGTACAAGTTTTTGTGTGAACATATGTTTTCACTTTTATTTTAAATATGAATACTCGGGGCGCCTGGGTGGCTCAGTCGGTTAAGCGGCCGACTTCGGCTCAGGTCATGATCTCAGGGTCGGTGAGTTCAAGCCCCGCGTCGGGCTCTGTGCTGACAGCTCAGAGCCTGGAGCCTGCTTCAGATTCTGTGTCTCCACTCTGTGTCTCTCTCTGACCCTCCCCTGTTCATGCTGTCTCTCCCTGTCCCAAAAATTAAATATGAATACTCATTTGTATCATATCTATTTTGAAATAGTTTCAAATTATAGAAAAGTTGCTAGAACTCCTATATTCCCTTCTCACAGATTCCCCAATTGTTAATATCTTACCACATTTGCTTCTGCTTTCTATGTATCTATATACAGTATATGGTTTTGTCGTTGTTGTTGAGTCTTTTTATGAACAATCTGATAGAAAACTACAAACTTGATTCCTTATTACCCCTAAATATCCAGTGTGTATGTCCACAGAACAAAAGACCCATCCACGTCAGGAAATCAACATTGATACAATACAGAACCCATGACATTTTCACTCTCTGTAACAAAAATGTCTTTTTTCCTTTTTCTAGTCCAGAATCCTGTCCAGGAAGTTACAATGAATTTAATTGCATGTATTTTCTTTTCTTTTCTTTTCTTTTTTAAATTTTCTTTTTTAATTTTTTAAATTTACATCCAAATTAGTTAGCATATAGTGCAACAATGATTTCAGGAGTAGATTCCATAGTGCCCCTTACCCATTTAGCCCATCCCCCCTCCCACAACCCCTCCAGTAGCCCTCTGTTTGTTCTCCATATTTATGAGTCTCTTATGTTTTGTCCCCCTCCCTGTTTTTATATTATTTTGGTTTCCCTTCCCTTATGTTCATCTGTTTTGTCTCTTAAAGTCCTCATATGAGTGAAGTCATGTGATTTTTGTCTTTCTCTAACTAATTTCACTTAGCATAATACCCTCCAGTTCCATCCACGTAGCTACAAATGGCAAGATTTCATTCTTTTTGATTGCCGAGTAATACTCCATTGTATATATATAACACTTCTTCTTTATCCATTCATCGTCAATGGACATTTGGGCTCTTTCCATACTTTGGCTGTTGTTAATAGTGCTGCTATAAACATGGGGGTGCATGTGTCCCTTCGAAACAGCACACCTGTATCCCTTGGATAAATGCCTAGGAGTGCAATTGCTGGGTCGTAGGGTAGTTCTACTTTTAGTTTTTTGAGGAACCTCCATACTGTTTTCCAGAGTGGCTGCACCAGCTTGCATTCTCACAACTGCATGTATTTTCAGTGTCTTTGATTCCCGTACAGTTCCTCAGTCTTTCCTTGTTTGTTTGTTTGTTTGTTTGTTTGTTTTTATGACCTTGACAGTCCTAAAAAGGACAGGTCTTTCATTCTGTAGGATGATCATGAACTGGGTCTATGCAGTGTTCCTCATGACTAGACTCAAGTCAGACATACATTTGGACAAGAAAAAGCACAGCAATGAGGCTGGGTTCTCTATGCATCTCATCAAGGGCTGATGATGTCAACTCTTCACACCAATGTGATGAGAATTTTGCTCATCTGGTCAAGTGGTTTCCTCCACCAAAAAATCACCATTGTTTCCTTTGTACTTGATAAATATTTTGTAGGGACATAATCTGAGATTCTGCAAATATCCTGTCCCTTGCCCTACCCATCAGCCTTAACGTCTATGAATCATTGCCTGAATTGATCATCACAATGATGATGATCAAGAAGTGATTTCTTTACTTCATCATTTCTTCTGTATTTTCTAGTTTACATTCTAATACAAGAAAAAGTTTTCCCTCTTCCCCTTTCACTTATTTATTCATTACTTACTTTCTCAATATAGACTCATGGTCTCCTATTTCATTCAGTGGGTTGTAATGTATTGCTATAGTTATTTATTTTCATGCCCTACTTGTCCCAGATTTGCCAGTGGGAGTCACTTCAAGCTGACTTCTTTGTCCTGTTGGTATACCCCCATCATACTACAAACAATTTCCTTATTTTCGGGTACAACTCAATGTTCTAGGCTCATTTTGTGTTTTCCCTGCTTCAGCTCTGGAATCAGCCATTTCTCCACAGAGCCCTGGTTACTTTTGGTGGAGGATAATATTTAGAAATCAAGATTTGGGCTCAATGTGTTCACTACTACTGGGATGTCATGGCTACTAGGTCTTATTAGTTGTTGGTGCTATGAAATACATATATATATATGTATATATATATTCATATGTATGTACTCACATATGCAGTTATTTCCACTTCCATATCTATATTTAAACATATTTAAACACCACGACTTTACACTGATGCATTTAATTCCAATCCAGTACCTCTGAATACTTGCAAGCCTTTCCCCCTTGACAGTGAGAAACCAAGCTCCCATATTTTTTTTTATTTTTTATTTTTTATTTATTTATTTTTAAACTTTTTTCTTTTCGTTTCTTTTCTTTTCTTTTTTTTTTCAACGTTTATTTATTTTTGGGACAGAGAGAGACAGAGCATGAACGGGGGAGGGGCAGAGAGAGAGGGAGACACAGAATCGGAAACAGGCTCCAGGCTCTGAGCCATCAGCCCAGAGCCCGACGCGGGGCTCGAACTCACAGACCGCGAGATCGTGACCTGGCTGAAGTCGGACGCTTAACCGACTGCGCCACCCAGGCGCCCCCCATATATTTTTTTAAATGTAACTTTTTAAAAAGTTTATTTATTTATTTTGAGAGAGAGAGAGAGAGTGTGCACAAGCAGGTGAGGGGCAGAGAGAAGGAGAGACAGAATCCCAAGCAGGTTCCATGCCATCAGCGCAGAGCCCAATGCAGGGCTTGAACTCACAAACTGTGAGATCAGGACCTGAGCCAAAATCAAGAGTTGGGACGCTCTGTTGGCTGAGCCAACCAAGTACCTCTAGGCTCCTGTATTTTTTTTATATTGACTTCAGTCTATTTATTTGCTTGATCCCCTCTGTATTTGGCAATCTCCTGATCACGCTGGCTACCTCCTTGGCCTGCTACCTCTACAAACCCTTCCCAAGATTGTCATCTTCTTACTACCCAAATGTTGTCTATGTGGCACACCACTACCCAGTGGATGTCAATTCTCCCCACATTGAGTGGCATACATTCTGTGGCATTCTAACCAAAATTCCAAAAGGAATTAGTAAAAACTTTCCATGGGGTCACCTGGGTGGCTCAGTCGGTTAAGCAGCCGACTTCGGCTCAGGTCATGATCTCGCAGTTTGTGAGTTCGAGCCCCATGTCGGGCTCTGTGCTGACAGCTCGGAGCCTGAAGCCTGTTTCAGATTCTGTGTCTCCCTCTCTCTGACCCTCCCCCGTTCATGCTCTGTCTCTCTCTGTCTCAAAAATAAATAAACTTAAAAAAAAAAAAAACTTTCCAAAATTTATAAAGAGAAACAAAGATCCATGAATAATTATGATGTCAGTTTTTAAAAAAAGAGCAAAGGAGAGTATGTTAGACAAGGAGATGAGCAACCTGATCTTCCTTTGAGAAAGAACTCCTGGCCTGCCTTGCAGGAGTGTGATCGCTACATAGTCTCCAGCTTCAGGGTTAGCCTCAGCTGCTGAGACTTATCTTGTCCAAGGTCCCATCTTACTGGGGCTGCCAGGATATGGTGATTAAGGATTAGCAGGTTATAGCCTGGCCATTTCAGCCTGATGCTGGACACTGACAGTTAGCATATGTCAACTTCACTGGGTTGGCTGAGGCTTTGTCGACCTGCATCTTAGTTTGATTACTTTCTTTGCCCAATTCTGCTCCCCCAACCCCACCCCGCCTTCCTTTTCATAGATGCTAATCCCTAATAAAATTTTTGCATCCCAAAGTCCATCTCCAATTCTGCTTCCAGAGAATCTGACATGTGACAAGGAGACATTCACTTTGAGATATTATAATATAAAGCCATAGTAATAAAATTACCATGGCACTAGCATAGGAAGAGGGAAATCATGGAAAATAGGGTATTTGTGGCCACTAATGTTAAGAAGAGCCTTTTTTCCATAAGGCCGTAGAATCATATTCTATGTTGATCTTTATGCGGATCTATTTATCTGAACACATGGTATTTTGTTCATCTGGTTTTCAGGAAAAAAACGAACAAGCAAACAGTTCACTATTGTCTTTGTTAGGTGAGTGTAATAAAAAAAAAAAAAAAAAGAATCACCAGAAAGGAGTTATTTATAACTAGATAGCAAATGAAGGTTGTTTCCATGGAAAATTTGTTTCAATTTTTAAGCCTATAAAGGTATAAAATGCATCTGAGTTAAGCAAAATGAAAGTGTTTAAAACCAAAGGAAATCCTCAAAGAAAAGTTTAGGTTTAGTAATAAAAGGAAAGTTTGCTAAAATCACAGAAAGTCCTCACTGAGCTTTGGCAAAATGTGCAAAATCCATATCTGACACTTTTGCCATCTAACAAAAATGGCTCCTTCCTACCGAGCAATCATCTAATTTGTTTCATTTCATCTTTGAAAGACTGGTTATACAGAGCTCTCTGTGTACCAGCTACCCAAGCAAATGGATGACTTGTTCTGGTCAATGAACTGATTGTAAGAAGAAGTGATCCACACGACTTCCAAGCCAGTTATTTTCATGGGTCTGAAAATGCAGGTGCAGAGTCATTAGAGATTTAAATTATCTTCAAGTGTGGAAGCAGAGCAGTTAGAGCCGGGTATGGAATCACATCTACTCACTCCTTATACAATGGTCTTTCTTCCTTCCTTCCTCCCTCCCTTCCTTTCTTTTTTTTTTTTTTTAATTTTTTTTTTCAACGTTTATTTATTTTTGGGACAGAGAGAGACAGAGCATGAACGGGGGAGGGGCAGAGAGAGAGGGAGACACAGAATCGGAAACAGGCTCCAGGCTCTGAGCTGTCAGCACAGAGCCCGACGCGGGGCTTGAACTCCCGGACCGCCAGATCGTGACCTGGCTGAAGTCGGATGCTTAACCGACTGCACCACCCAGGCGGCCCTCCCTTCCTTTCTTTTGTGTTTATTTATTTTTGAGAAAGAGAGAGAGAGAGAGAGGGAGAACGAGTGGGGGAGGGGCAGAGAGAAAGGGAGACACAGAATCCAGAGCAGGCTCCAGGCCCTGAGCTGTCAGCACAGAGCCGGATGCAGGGCTCGAACTCACGAACCACGAGATCATAACCTGAGCCAAAGTCAGACACCTAACCAACTGAGCCACCCAGGCACCCCTACAATGGTTTTCCAATGCTGGCTTCCAAGAGTACTGGATGTGATATGATATGATATATCATGATATGATATATCATATCACATCATATCATACTAGGTTATTATAAAAAGTAGTTTCATCATTGCAGGTGAATCCTAATTATCTTTTTCAGATAATACAGTGAATATTACTACAAAAAAAAAGCCACAAAACAGGTGTCTTAAGTGCCTATCAGTGTAGGGGGAAAAAATCAGAGTTACTTATATGAATTTGTGAAATAATGGTACTATTTATTGAATGAGGATTCAGAGCTAAATCCTGAGCTAGGCACGTTACCTGCTTTATTTTATTTAATATTTAAAACAATTCTACAAAATAGGTACTATTTTAAAATCTCATTTTAGAAATGGGGAGAATAAAGCACACAGGGTGTAAATGTCTTACACAACAGGTAGATGGTAGATGGAAGCATCTGAACTCAAGAGACTCTAGTAATTTGGTTTTTATCTTTTTCACTGTAGTGTTTCACAGATCAAGGTAAATGTTAGTGTGGCTTCATATGTAACTATAAGATAGCCAAACCTCCTTTTTACTTAGTCTATATCAATTAAACACTGTGCTATTGACATTTAACAAATGCTTACCCACTAAGTCTTTGAAGTTCTACATCATTTAATTGGAATGGTTGTATCTTCAGAGAATAAAAGCTCCTGGACTGACTAATAACTAATCACTAATAACTAAATACAGTTATCCTTGAAAGATGATAAAAGCATTCAAATATATTTGATAATTCCACTAACCGATCCACACTCTTTAAAAAAAAATCCCATTATGGGGCACCTGGGTGGCTCAGTCGGTAAGCATCCGACTTCAGCTCAGGTCATTATCTCATGGTTCATGAGTTCAAGCCGCATCGGGCTCTGTGTTGACAACTCAGAGCCTGGAACCTGCAGCCTGCTTCAGATTCTGTGTCTCCCTCTCTCTCTGCTCCTCCCCCACTCACACTCTGTCTCTCTCTCTCTCTCAACAATAAATAAACATTGAAAAAATTCCCATTAATATCTTTGATTTGTGATTTCTCCTTGAAATGCCTTTTCATAAGTTCAAATGCTGTCATTTGTCACCAAAGCCGTGTTAATACAGAATGTCTTATACAATTACATTTGCTTATGACTTACTATTTTGCCTACAGCACGGGTCTGTAATTTCTTCTCAAGCATTGTCTTATTGATCTATAAGAGTTCTTTCCAAATCAGTTGAAATGCAGAATTAACAAATTCCAAAGCATACACTGTGGAAGACTTGAAATACTATAGATAAACTGATACACCATAAACAGGACAGTTCCTCTGTTCATGGAATGGGTGACATTTCACATTCAGAGAAGGAGAATAAGTACTCAAATGATGAATGACATTTTGATCTTTTTCACACATTCATTAAAAAAAAAAATCTCCACTAGTTGTTTGCAATTGACGTAACCTTAGTGTAAAAAATTCCCCCTTATAAGTCATTTTCAAATTTACTCTCTAACATCTCTCTGAAAGTTCTTATTCTTTCCATCAGAGTCTTCCCCAGATGCTCTCCTAGATGCAGCATTGAGGATGCCAATAAACTCTAGGTGTTCCAAACTGACAGTGACATTGCTGCACAAATTGCTCTTTCATATTGTGTGACACTGTGGATTCTGGCAAACTCTATTGGTCAATTCTTTGATCTATCACCCTTCAAGAAACTTGAGACCCATAGTCATCATTATACTTTTGAAATCTGTGGGACTCTGCCTTGATAATGCTTTATGACCTTCAACGAGTGAGTCACTGATTCTTCCGGCCCTCTTTCTCTACTTCTTTACTTTATTTTTGAAAGACAGAGAGAGACAGAGCACAAGTAGGGGAGGGGCAGAGAGAAGGAGTTACACAGAATCCAAAGCAGGCTCCAGGCTCTGATCCATCAGCACAGAGCCCCACGTGGGGCTTGAACTCACAAACCGTGAAATCATGACCCGAGCCAAAGTCGGACACTCAACCGACTGAGCCACCCAAGCACCCTCATTCTTTACTTCTTTAAAAGGAGAAGGTTGTACTAGGTACTCCCAACTTTCCTTCAAGCTTGAGCTGTCTTAAGTTGTTAGGATACATCAAAGTTAAGTGCTTGAAATTTTCAAACAATTTTACATCTGCAGATTTTAATAAAATACCACAGTACATAAAAAAAGATCGCAAAATTGTGTAGTATGACATATTATGTAAAAAAAGTAGATTCAACTTTGGATGAACCCACACATTTTAATTTGATGTTATTAACATTATAGTAATATAATAATAATTATAGTAATATAATTAATATTATAGTAACTGATATTTGTTCTTCATACATGTGTAACACATTCAGAGTTTAAGACACTAGGAGTTTTCTAGGAAGGAAGTAATATATGTAGGAAATTTATGCATACCTCTTGGTGAAAGTCATCTAACTCAGTAACACCAATAGTAATACCAAAACAGCAATGAACAGCAATAAAGCCTAGTGAAATAAGTTTCAAAACAATAAAATTATAAAATAAATTTCACGTATCCAGATAGCAGGTGTTGTATCACCAAAACAGAGGAGGCTTTTACAGGATCCCCACAAGGTTCTCAAAATGGCAGACATTTGAGACCATATGAAAACTCCTAAGGTAGCGGACACAAAGAAAAAAATTTTAATATAGATTATTAATAATAGTGAAAAAATAAAACCAAATTGTTTGGCAAAGAGAATTGGTTATGTATATAATGAGGCCCCCTGTAATGGATAACCATATAGCTCTAGAAAGTATGTTCTAGAAGAATATTGTTTGACAGTATGGGGTAATATGTTGTTTACTGCATGTTTCTGGTTCTCTCTACTTCTGGACATGGTAGTGTTGCATTTCCTGGACCTCTTGTGGTTGGTTGGGGCCATGTGACTCATTCTGGTGAATGAACTAATTGTGAGCAGAAGTGATACATAGGACGCTTTCAGGCCAGGTCATTTGAATATAGATGCAACACCCCGTTGGGCATTTTCAGCCCCCTGGGATGGCAGCCAGAAACATTGGAGGTGGCAGCTACCCCATCAGCTTCGGTCCTTGAGTGAGTCTGATGAGCTGAGCCATTCTGCATTCTGCTAACTTTCAATGAACATATAAGTATGAACAAGTGTTGTTCTTAAAACACTGAAATTCTGGGATTGGTTATTACCTCAGCATAAGTGCATGGTGTGTTAAATTTTCACAAATTGAACACACCTGTTCACAAATTGAACATGTAGGTCAAGCTTGGGCCCAGTAACTGCACGCCCTTTTCCACAAAGGGATTATCTTGACCTCTAACAGCATAGATTAGTTTTACTCGTTCTTATACGTTGAAAACTAATTATACAGTATGTCATTTGGTGGGTTTTTTGCTTCTTTTGATGAATATCGCACTTGTGAGATTCATATATATTGCAACATGGGTTTGTGTCCATTCATTCTCATTGATAAGTACTGTTCATTGTGTGAATGCACTAAATGCTATCCATTTTACTGTTTGTGGGTGTTTGGGTAGTTTCCAACAATTGATTATTTACAAACAACCCTTCAGTGAATATTCTGGGACATTTTTTTAAGTTTATTTATTTTGAGAGAGAGAGAGAGAGAGAGAGAGAGAGAGGCAGGGATGAGCAGAGAGACAGGGAGAAAGAGAGAATCCCAGGCAGGCTCTGCACTGTCAGTGCAGAACCCGATGCGCTGAACCATGAGATTGTGACCTGAGCCAAAGTCAGATGCTTAACCAACTGAGCTACCCGGGTGCCCCAGGGATGTATCTTTTGTTGAACATATTTCTGCATTTTTGTTGGGTTTATACCTAGGAGTAGAATTACTGGATCGTAGAGTATGCTTATGTTCAGCTTTACTAGATAGTGCCAAACAGTTTTCCAAAAATACTTGCACCAATTCACATTTTCACCATCAGTGTAGGAATGTTCTGGGTGCTCCATTTGGCTCCCCCCCTCCCCCATTTTAGCCATTCTGTAGATAACAGGCAACGTTGATCACTTTTTCACATACTTCTTGGCCATTTCAGTACTTTTTTGTAAGGTGACTGTTCAGCTTTGGCTTATTTTTCTAGTGGGTTGCCTTTGTGTTTCTTTACATATTTATTCCTTGTGAAATTGTGTTTTACACATAAGTACTTTATGTATTCTGGGTATGAGTCTTTCGTGGAGTACGTGTATTGTGAATATTTTCTTTCATTCTGTGCATTGCATTTTCATTCTCATAATGGTACTATCTTGTTAAACATAAGTTCTCAATTTTAATATAGCCCCAATGTATCCATTTTTGTTCTTTTGGGTTTGTGCTTTTCTGTCTTAGTTTTTATCTATTTATTTATTTATTTTTAATTTTTTTTTAACGTTTATTTATTTTTGAGACAGAGAGAGATAGAGCATGAACAGGGGAGGGTCAGAGAGAGAGGGAGGCACAGAATCTGAAACAGGCTCCAGGCTCTGAGCAGTCAGCACAGAGCCCGACGCGGGGCTCGAACTCACATACCACGAGATCGTGACCTGAGCTGAAGTCGGACGCTTAACCGACTGAGCCACCCAGGCACCCCTGTCTTAGTTTTTAAAGTTTTGCCTACTCCAAGATGAAGGAGATGTTCTCTTCTAAGAATTCTATCGTATCTTTCACACTTAGATCTACAAGCCACTTGGAACTGATTTTTGTGTGTAGTATGGGATAGCTATCAAGATATGGTTTTTCCCATGTTGTTACCCAATTGCCTAAATATTACTTAGTGAAAGATTATCTGTTCCTCACTGACTGTAGTATCATGTTTGTCCTAAAACAGCTGGCCATACATATGTGGGTCTGTTTCTGACCTCTCAATTATGTTTCACTGTTCAATTTCTTTGTACACAATACATACTGTGTTGATTACTATACCTTTATAATAGGTCTAGACATCAGGTAGTGTGAGTCCTCTAGAATTATTATGCCTTGGCTATTCTTAGCCCTTTGAATACCATCTGAATTTGATTTTATTTATTTATTTTTTAAATGCTTATTTATTTATTTTGGGAGAGAGAGTGTGTGAGCATGTGGGGGGGGGGGGCAGAGACAGAGGGAGAGAGAGAATCCCAAGCAGGCTCCACACTCAGCACAGAGCCTGATGCAGGGCGTGACCTGACGACTGTGAAACCAGACCTGGGTGGATATCAAGAGTTAGCCGCTCCAACTGAGCCACCCAGGTGCCCCACCATCTGAATTTTAGAATCAGACTGTTGATTTACACACACACACACACACACACACACACACACACCTGCTGGGTTTGATTAGGATTGCTTAAATTTTCAAAGTAATTTAAGGATATTGACTAAGTCTTAACAATATTGGGTCTTCCAATCCATGAACATAATCTATCCTTCCATTTATTTAGCTGTTTAGAAATGGACTCTACAATAGTCTGTAGTTTCCAATGTAGAGGTTTCACAGATCATTCATTAAACTTATTCCAAAGTAGTTGTTGATTTTTTAAACAATTTCATTTTGTATTTGTTCAACGCTGGTACGTGAATACAATTTTTTAATATAAGCTTTTTGTTTTGGAATAATTTTATACTTACAGAAAAGTTGCAAAGGTAATATCCTTCATCCAGCTTACCTTGATGTTAACATGACCACAGTGCATTTGTCAAAACTAGGAAATTAACATTAAAACAATATGATTAGCTAAACTATAGACTTTATCTAGATTTTAGCAGTTTTCCCACTACTGTCCTTTTTCTATTCCAGAGTCCAATGAAGAATGCTACATTGCAGTGGTGCCCGGCTGGCTCAGTTGGTTAACCATCCAGCTTCGGCTCAGGTCATGATCTCGAGGTTCGTGAGTTCGAGCCCCGCATCGGGCTCTGTGCTGACAGCTTGGAGCCTGGAACCTACTCTGGAGTCTCTCTCCCTCTCTCTCTGCCCCTTCCCTGCTCACATTCTGTCTTTCTCTCAAAAATAAATATTAAAAAAAAATTTTTTTTAAAAGAATGCTACCTTGCATTCAGTCATGTCTCTTCTAGGGTATGATGGTCTTTCCTTGTTTATCATGACCTTGAAACTTTTGAAGAGGTCTGGTCAAATATTTTGTAGAATGCCCCTCAGTTTGGATTTGTCTAATGCGTTCTAGTGATTAGACTGAGGGTATGGGACTTGGGGAGGGAGACCATACGGATGAGGTACTCTTTTCATTGCATGAAGTCATAATATGACTAATCACAGGATGATGCTAGACTTGATGACTTCGTTAAGATGACATCTGCCAAATTTATTTTATTTTATTTATTTATTTTTTATTTTTTTTTCAACGTTTTTTATTTATTTTTGGGACAGAGACAGACAGAGCATGAATGGGGGAGGGGCAGAGAGAGAGGGAGACACAGAATCGGAAACAGGCTCCAGGCTCCGAGCCATCAGCCCAGAGCCTGACGCGGGGCTCGAACTCCCGGACCGCAAGATCGTGACCTGGCTGAAGTCGGACGCTTAATGACTGCGCCACCCAGGCGCCCCTGTCTCCTTAATTATTGAATCTACCTAATTATTGAATTCAGAGTGAGGTACCCTAAAGGATTATTGAAATCTCTGGTTACAGTTGTGGATTTGTCCACTTGTCTCATGGTCTTTACATGCCCAGAAATTGTTAACTATGCCAGCTTTTGTATATAAAGGGCCAAATATATGCTCCAGGTGGTGTTATCATGCATCATAGAGAATTCACCCTTTCATTTGTTGGGCTGATAGAGGAGGGGGTTGATCATCTCTCTTTTTTTTTTTTTTTTTTCTTTTAGAGAGAGAGCGAGAGCCCGTGAGCCAGGGAGATGGGCAGAGGGACAGAGAGAGAATCTCAAGCAGGCTCCATGCTCAGCATGGAGCCCAACTCAGGGCTCAATCCCATGACCTCTGGGATCATGACCTGAGCTGAAATCAAGAGTCAGACACTCAACCGACTAAGCCACCCAGGTGCCCCTAATAATCTTATTTTGAACTGGGACTAAGTGTGGGGTGGGGGGGGGGGGCATGGTGGAAGTGGGTTACAGTTTTGCTTAGAGTTAGCCTATGTCTGATTTGTTATCTTTCCTAGAGGAAGACCTTCCAGGGCTTTTAATTGAGAAACAGAAATTTGTTTTCTGGAGGTTGGATTCTGCCCAAAAGAGGTTTTCGGCCTCCCACGGCCAGCAGCTTCAAAATTTGGCCCATACCTTAAGGGGATATGGAGACTAGAAGCCTTCATCTGACCCCTGAAAAATCCAATGTCTTTCCAGAACCCTACATACCAAAATCTCTGCTGATTTACCTGTTTGCTTCCCTGGGACCTTCAGCTCCAGGGCCAATCCTGGATTCTCAGCCTCCAGCTAGTCAGTAAGTGTCCCCCAGGGCAAATGTATCTATAAGTCCTCGGTGTCATTCGGTACTCCCTCTAAGGTCATCAACTCATCTATTTTGGTTCAGTCCCCTGCTACTGGTAGATACTGTGTTATTCTTTTCTTTTCTTTTCTTTTCTTTTCTTTTCTTTTCTTTTCTTTTCTTTTCTTTTCTTTTCCTTTCTGTGTGTGTGTGTGTGCTGCTTTCTTTTCAGATTTAGATCTGAATCTTTACTCACATGTATACTTTTCCTTGCTTACCGTGATTTCACTGTTTTGGGAATATATATCTGAATCCACTTTCAAATGCATATTTTACCTTATATACTATTAATAGCCCACACAGCCCACAAATCATTTTTCAAAGGAAAGGAAACATCAAGAGTTGCATGCTCTACCAACTGAGCCAGCATGTACCCATCTTTTTCCTTTCAACCTCTCTCTCTCTCTCTCTCTCTCTCTCCCTCTGTCCCTCCCCCCTGCTCACGAGTGCGCGCTCTCTCTCTCTCTCTAAAATAAAATTTAGGGGCGCCTGAGTGGTTCAGTTGGTTAAGCTGTGGACTCTTGATTTCAGCTCAGGTCAATGATCTCATGATTTGTGAGGTTTAGCCCCACAAAGGGCTCCGTGCTGACAGCACACAGAGCCTGCTTCTGATTCTCTCTCTCCTCTCTCTGCCCCACCCCTGCTCATGTTTACTCTCTCTCAAAATTAAAAAAAATTTTTTTTATATTCTTTTGGAGAAGTTCTGCTGTGGAAGATTCTCTCAGATATTAATCTCAAAACAGATTTATTCTGCTTTCAATCTTGAAAGATAATTTTGTTAGGTACATAATTTAGAGTGGACAAATGTTTTCTGATTCCAGGTTAATAGGTTCTTTTGGCACTTGGAAGAGATTTATTGATCAGTATGCTTTCCAACCTGAATTGTTGCTGTGGAATCTGCACAGTCAGGTGGTCATTCATTTCTAAATCATTTTTTTCTCCTAAGTCACTTTCAAAATACATTTACCCTGTGTTTTGGAGTTTTCCTATAAAGGATCTAGGTGCAAAGTTCTTTTTTTTTTATAAGGCTTGCTATAAATCCTGTTTGGGTAGTTATGGATTTTTATCTTTTGTTGGAATTGAAAAATTATCATCTATTAACTTAGCAGTGATTTCTTCTCCTCTGTTCTCACTCATTTATCCCCCAGAAATCCATAAATTAGATTCATTATTCTTATGTTTGTCAATCTCACTTTCAAAAGGTCCAGACCCTTGTTTTCTTGCATTGCACTCTGGGTGATTTATTTAGATCCAACTTCCATTACATCTTTAACATCTTTGCCTAATCTGCTGTTTGACACATGGCTTCATGAAATTTTAAAATATCAATGATTATACATATATATGTTTATTTATTTTATTTTAAGAATTTTTAAAGTTTATTTATTTGATTTTGGGGTTGTGAGTTCGAGCCCCAAATTGGGCATAGAGCTCACTTGAAAAAAAAAAAAAAAAAAAGAAGCAGCAGCTTTCAGGACTCTGACTTCTGTCAGTATGGGAGGCTAGACACTATAAAGAATTCCATGACTCCAAAACAAGGAGATTCTGGAAGAGGTTAATTTTTTTAAATACATCATGGGATTGCAAGAAATAAAGAAAATCTTCAACTGGTCCATAATAAAAAGTAAGCTGAAACCAGGATGGGAGTATGAGTAGCAAGAAGTTTGGAGGTTGTATTGCCCTAAGGGTAAATGTATATAGATCTGTGTATCAACTGATCAGAGACCAAACTTTGGGCTAGTTCCAAATGGATTTCTTGAACCTGAGATTCCTAAATAAGGAAAGACATTTGAAAAAAGCTAAAGTAGTCCCAAGATGACAGTTCTTGTTGGCTCCTCATAGAAGCATCAAAAAAAAACAAAAACAAAAACAAAAACAAAACCCTGTTTGGGCCTGTGGGATCCCCAAAGACAAATACATATATTCCTACACTTGGAGATTGACAAACGTAAGAGAAAATAAGGCACTATGACTGATAATCAGAACAACAAAAAACAGATTTAGACCTCCATGGTTTTCAGATATTGGAACTATAAAATAAAAATAAAAAATAACTTTGTGTGAAATTTTAAAGTGGAATTACATAAATGATTGGGACTATAAAAAGTGACTGGGAATTTTTGAAATAGAAATAGAGTGTACTTGAAATATACATAAATATAATTGTCGTGGTGCCTGGGTGGTTTAGTCGGTTGAGAGTCCGACTCCTGATTTTGACTTAGGTCATGATCCCCAGGTTGTGTGATCAAGCCCCCAGTTGGGCTCCACACTGAGCATGGAGGCTGCTTAGGTCACTGTAGGGAGAATCAAGGGCCAAATGTGCCCAGCCCAGCTGGAAGCACCTTGTTTATCTTCTGCTCTCTGTTACTGATTAACAGTAGGCACCCCTCTTGCCACACCCTCTTGCTCAAACACAATTACATTTTAAAATAACATGACTTTAGGAAGAACTGGACAAAGTGCACGTAGTCAGTGGTCAGTAGGTGGGAATTGGTGGGGTATAAGCAACAATTATCGTTGGGAATCGGAAAACAATCTGAAAAATTGTACTCGTTTACTTTGACAAAGAATCAGATCCAACTTCCTCCTCTAGAGTGGAGGAAGATAAGGTGCCTTCAGAGCTAGATATGGGACTCTGTTTAGAATCCGAAACACAGGATTAAGACCTGATCACATGGAATCTGAACTTTCTGTGTTACAAACTTTCATGGAATCTCCTTTGGCCATGCCCAAGAGATGTCTGAGACTCAGAAGCAGAGGAGGATTGTGAGGAAGGCACTGGAGAGACAGGAAGGGGCTTCAGTTTTAGTTTAGACTTTAACACTAGCTCCCTGTGTACATTTCCTGATGTTCTGGGCCTTTCCCAAAGGATCTCCCCAGGGTGTTAACAGCCATTATGGAAAAAATGGTTCTGGTTAACCAATATTTCCCAGTCTATCATATGTGAACGACTGGTGTTAGATGGGATGACTTTAGGAATTTCTTGGATGAAATTAACATTTTTTCCATTCTAATTAATTTTGGTAAATGGTCTTAATTTTCCATTTATGGTAGTGACATCAAATGCTCTTTAGAATGTATTTTTTAAGGGGCACCTGGGTGGCTCAGTTGGTTAAGCTTCCAAATTCAGCTCAGGTCATGATCTTGTGGTTTGTGAGTTCGAGCCCCGCATCTGGCTCTGTGCTGACAGCGGGGAGCCTGGAGCTGCTTTGGATTCTGTGTCTCCCTCCCTCTCTGCCCCTCCCCTGCTCATACTCTGTCTCTCTCTCTCAAAAATAAATAATAAACATTAAAAAAAAAGAATGTATTTTTTAAAAGGTGAGTGGATTTAAAGAAAAAGAATAAGTCAATAATAGTACAGACTGTCTAAAAATATGGCAAAAAGACATGACTGAAATTTGGTAAAAATTCTGTTAAACCAAATCAAACTTGGTTATTTCAAGACTTCTCGGTATTTTGTCATGTTGAATATTTTGCCTCTTCAAGAAGGGATTTGGCATCAAGCATTTCTTTAACTCATTTGACTATAGAATCTCTCTTTTCTTGAAAAAACAAAACAAAACAGGGTGTCTTGTTAATCTAATCTGGAGATTTCATTTCAGGAAATCCTGATGAGAAATGTGGAGGTGGCTTTTAGATCAGACCTTTTTAGGATCTTGGCTCCTTCTCCCCTATGTTTGATGTTAAGTCTCAGCAGAAAGTTCAAGGATGGGGCTAGAAATGGACATTAAGGGAGGTTTACAAAATGGTTAAAAGCACATTAGCCCCTAAATGCAATATGGTATCCTGGATCCTGGAACTGAAAAAGGGCATTAGCTGGGGAAAAACCAAAAACAAAAAAACTATTGAAATCAAATCTGGCGTTTAGTTAATACTAGTTAAAACCAGTGACATGCAGTCTACAGTTTCATTAATAAAAATATACTAAGGTTGTTTCTTAGTTTTAACAATGTAGTAATATAAGATGTTAACAATAGGGGAAACTAGGAGTTGTGTCAGTAGGCTGTGAATAGAGTTATGGGGCCTAACAGGCAAAGCCGCTAAGCCTCATAACATTTCCTACTCCTTTGCCTGGTCTTGTGCTGCTCTGCATGAAAGGACAAGAGCTCAAGAGCAAGAGGAATCACATTCACTCACCAAATTCTAACTTAGGTACTTTCATGTGCTTTTGTTGGTACCAAGTTTGGCCCAGAAAGGAGGCCCTGGAACCGACAAAAGGAAGGGCATTTTCCACCCTTCTCTCCCACATTCTGTTCTGATTACTCAGCCCTCCCAGACACAGCCTATCCCCTACACCAATCTTCAACTTCAAATGAAATTTAGGGCCACAGTCCCATGGGGGCCAGGGAAGGTAAAATTTTCTAGACCAAGGACCTGAGCATGCTCACCTATCTTAGTGGATGGCTACAGTCAGATTTGGCCATAAAGTCATCAGTGCCTTGGTGGACAAGGCAGGTAGATTGGAGGGAGGAATGTTCTGGCTGAGAGAGGCGGTGGTTCTGTAACTCTGCTAACCTTTCCCAGAGCCTGTGTCTAGGTGATGAATGGGTGGAGAAGAGAGGGAAGTAACCACTTACTTCCATGTGCAGACAGACACTGACATTTATTACAGGCTTATCACAAAAGTCTACAAGTTGTTATATTCCATAACAAACAGTTATTGCTGGGAGAGAAGGAAAGTGAGACCTCAGGGGAACTGAAAGGGAGATAAGCATCAACAGAAACAACAAATACATTTTATGAAGGCCCTCTCTTAAGTGCTCTTCTTGGAGAATCCTGATCCACCTAAAATGTTAACACAGAATTTTCAAGATAAAACCTCTTCTCATCAATACTAATTAACATAGATATATGTAATCACGTGATTGTTCTCAGGCTAGCGCCAGCGCCAGCGTGGTGGGAAGGAAGGAGAAGGACAACGGGAAAACCTGGTTTGGACAATGCACTTGACTGGCAAGTAAATATAAGTGTATTCAGAATAACATATAGGCAAGATTTCACTGTCTTCTCCAACTTCTTGGAGACATTCTATTGCTTCTTTATATATTAATTTCTTTCTACCTATTTAACCAAACCCTCTTATTAATTTCAATACTTTTAACCAATTATTTTTAGTTTCCTAGTACTAAAACTGTATCATCTACAAATAATTATTTCTTCCTTGCTGAATTAGGAAGAATTTTCAAAATAGTAGATGATGACAATAACAGTCATCATCATCATCATGATCGTTATTTTAAAAAGAGTGCCTCTCATCTTTCCCCTTTAATTTTATTTGATTTTGATGAACTGTTCTTTATCATATCATACCATTTTCCCACACAGTAATTCATTGTTCTCCTCTCTACCAATTTAACTCCTACCCATTCCACAAAGATCAAATGAAATCCTGTTACTCTTATGATGTCTGTATATACATTACTATGTGTAAATAAACACCCAGCTAATCTTAATCTAGTTTTTTACAGTTCACAAAGAATCATATACAGATTCTTTTTTTTTTAATTTTTTTTTTCAACGTTTATTTATTTTTGGGACAGAGAGAGACAGAGCATGAACGGGGGAGGGGCAGAGAAAGAGGGAGACACAGAATCGGAAACAGGCTCCAGGCTCTGAGCCATCAGCCCAGAGCCCGACGCGGGGCTCGAACTCACGGACCGCGAGATCGTGACCTGGCTGAAGTCGGACGCTTAACCGACTGCGCCACCCAGGCGCCCCATCATATACAGATTCTTACTTAATGCTCTGGATAGACTATGGAGTAGGTATTGCCAGAACTTTTACATATAAGGAAAGTCAATCTTTGTGTGGCTGAGCAGCCACAGTTAAGAACTTACAGTTAAATTGACGACAGTTTTGCATTTTAGGGAAAAGATATCTGTATCTCAAGGAATTGCAAGAGTTGAGACAGTCCAAAGTGTCACATCCAACTTGCAAAAGAAGGTATTGTAAAGCATCTTTGAGGCTCAGCAAAAGTCAATGAACTCAACCTAAAATCCTGTGGACTCATCAAATAAAGAAATTTTGGGTAAAATTAGTAGCAGAAAATACACTTCTTCTCAGGTAACTGCTGCTCACAGTGCCATCCATTCATTCTCATTCTGAAATGTAAAAATCAGAAAAAAGATCTCACCAGTCATTTGCAAGGTTAAACTTTGGTGGTCCTCCTGTCAGTTATCAATCTTGGGCTAGACCTCTTATCTATTGGGTGGGTGAATAATGGGGTAAGTGAGGGGTGGTAATATTCTCACCCTTGCCAACCCCACAGTACTATAGTTAATCCTGAAATAAGAAAGTATCAGAGGCAATACTTCCAAATGGTAATAGGCTGAAAAGTATTATTTTAACCTTCTAGTATACGGTTCACCTTCCGGTTAGATTATGAGCTCTTTGATGTTGCGTATCTGTCTTGTTGCCTTTCACACCTGTTTAGTCAAGCACCTATCACATCGTGTAGAAGATTGTTTTAGTAAATGTTTATAAAGCATTTTGTTTTTGTTATGGCAAAATATACATAACATAAAATTTACCATTTGAATTATTTTTAAGTGTACAGTTCAACAGCATTATGTACATTTACATTGTGGTCTATCTTTCACTGTTCTTCATCTCTACAAAATTTTCATCATCCCCAACCTGAAAGTCTGCACACATTAAACAATAACTCCCTCTTCTCCCCTCCCCGTAGCCCCTAACAACCACCATTCTACTTTGTGTCTCTAAGAATTTGACTATTCTAGGTATCCCGTATAAGCAAAATCATACAGTATCTGTCCTTTTGTGTCTGGTTTATTTCACTTAGCGTAATGTCTTCATGGTTCATCCGTGTTGTACATATGTATTTTTAAAGTTGCACATGTTGTATATTTTTAAAACAACTACTCTTTTTATCCCATACCCCTCAATTTTGACCCAAAACAGACTGAAATGAAAGTCCCAAAGAGAAAGGCAGAAAGCTTCAGAGGTTTTAGAGAAGGAGAATGGAGAGATAAGTGTTCTCCAGATAAGAAAAGAATGGGCCAAGGGTGTGGACAAGAGTGGGCAATACGTGGGTGATGGAGAGAAAGGGAACAATCTAGAGGAAGCTGGGTCATCCCTGCTTCTCACCAAGAAAGCCCCCTATGTCCACTTCCAAAGCTTCAGTTAGATCAGGGGTTCGTACTCTGGGGTCTATAAGACCCTAGAAGGTCCATGGATGGACTTTGGGGGTATGCTTTCTAAGGTCATATGTGTTATTTTTAGCATGTTTGTATTTGGGGAAACAAGGTTCATAACTTTAATTGAATACTCTTTTGGAGATCCATAATTCATAACAAACTGTTACTGCAGGGAATATATACATATATATGGGTTTTACTTTGGAATGATGGAAATGTTTTGGAACTAGATAGAGGTGATCATTGCACAGCATTCTGAATGTACCAAATGCCGTAAGATGGGTAATTTTACATTATGTGAATCACACCTCGATAAGCGACTTAAAAGAAGAAGTATGGATCAATGCTGATGACAGCCATCGCAACCTCTTTTCTGAGCATCAGTCTCTCACATAGAACTGCTTAAGGACAACTCCACTGAGATGGCCCACAGGAACACCAGACTCCAGAATTCATTTTTTTCCCCTTCCAACAGCTGCTCTTTCTCCTGTTTTCTCTGTTTGGGTAAAAAATGCTACCGTGATGATTAGTGACCTGGGAGGAATCCTTGACATCACTTGTTCCCTCTTCTTGCCTCTCCTTTCACATCCAATCTCTATATCCTATTGATACTGCCTTCTAAACATGTCTCAAGTCCATGCACTTCCCTCTACACTTACTGCCACAGCCCTAGTTTGGGCAACCGTCAGCCCTCCCTGAGCAGTTCAGTGCCTCCTAACCAATCTCCCAGCATCCACCTGTTCGCTTAGAAATTCTTCCAGCAGCAAGTAACAGAATACCCTACTCAAAATGGATTATAAAGTGGAACCAATTTCCCCCCATATTACAAAAAAATCTAGAGATAGACGCTTGCAGCTTTGCTTCAGTAATCTCTGCCAGGGCTGTCATCTCCATTAATCTTGGCTTTTTTTCTCAGGCTCATTTCGCGATATAAGGCATCACATCAGTGTTCAGAGGGCAGGAAGAAAGCAAACCGGCAGTGCCCTATCTTGTCATTAGTATAGCCAAAGTTTTCCCAGAATTCTTTGGGAGACTTTTCCTTAGGTCTCTTTACCCAAATTTGGGTTCCTGACTCTGATCACCACACCTAGCTACAAGGGTGGCTGAGAAATGGGACATAGGTTGACTCGGGGCAGGGGACTGCCCGTGTTTGTATGGGCCCTTGAACTAAGAACAGGTTTTATGTTTTTAAGGGCTGTTAGAAAACAAAAAACACAAATGAATACTCAACAAAGGCCATATGCCCCATAAAGCATAAATTATTTATTATTTGAATCTTTACAGGAAAAGTTTGCTGACCCATAGATTAGAGCAAATGTAATTTCCTAAAATGTAAACCTTATTTTATAGTTTCTCAGTTTAAAAATCCTTCACTCTCTCTCTCTCTCTCACTCTCTGCCCCTCCCCCTGCTCATGCTTCCCCCCCCCCCCGCCCAAATAAATAAATAAACTTAAAAAAAAAAAATCCTTCAGTGTATCCCAAGGATGAAGCAGATTTTAGGCTTACTCTTAATAAGCCCTATGAGGTTCTTCCTGATTCTGCTTACCTTTCCAATATTATTCCCACCTTATACTCTATGGTCTAGTCACACTAGACTATTTTCCTGTAGGTTCTTCTATTAGTTTCCTATTGTTCTTGTAACAAATTACCAAAATTTCACGGTTTAGAGCAACATAAATGTATTATCTTACAATTATGGAGGTCTGAAGTTCAAAATAGGTTTTTCTAGACTAAAATCAAAGTGTTAGCAGGGCTATGCTCCTTCTGGATGCTCTGTGGGAGAATTTCTAGGTAAGTTCCCTTGCCTCATCCAGTTTCTAGAGGCTTCCTGCATTCCTTAGTCCACGGCCTCTTTCTCCATTTGCACGACCAGCACTGTAGCATTTTCAAATCTCTCTCTGATTTTGATCTACTACCTCCCTCTTTCAAGTAAAAGGCCAAATGTAATCGGGCCCCCCAGATAATCCAGGATAACCTCTTCATCTCAAGATCCTTAATTTAATTACATCTGCAAAACCCCTTTTGTCATGTAAGGTTACATATTTGAAGATTCCAGGGATTAGGATGTGAACATCTTTGGGGGCCATTATTCACCGTGTTTCACACTGCCCAGTTGGGGTCTTTACATTTGCTGTTCTCTCTCCCTGAGAGAGGTTTTCCTCTGACCTGCTAAACCCAGATTATCCTTGAGCCCCAGCCTGGGTGACATTTCCTCTGGGAAGTTTTCCTGATCCTTTAGCACTCAGTACTTCTCTTTCTTGGCAATGACCACACTATTTCCAACAGCTTGGTTATGCATCAGTCTCCCCACCACCACACCACAGAAGGGCAAAACCATGTTAGTCTTCCTTGGTGTTGCATCCTGGTCTTTGTGTCTGGCACATGATAGGTACTCAGCATGCATTTGTTAAGTGAATGAATAAATGAACCATTGAACTTCTGAGAGAGAAAGAATTCTGGAATGCCAAGGCTCTAGGCATTTCTTTCAGGGCCAACAAGACAACAGATGCCTAAAGGAATGACCTGGTCCCCTGGATTTCTCCTTGGCCCCTAGTAACAAAGTCAAGGAGCAAGATTAGAGCCAAAGCTGTAGAATTTCCCAACTAGTGTAGTGCAACCAGACCTCAGTCCCCAAATGACCTGAGACGTTTGCGTCATCACCAATTTATAATTCAACCTCATTGACCCATACAGCCTTCCCCACACCTCCTTCTCCCACATACACCACTACTTATAAATGTTGCAGAGCCCATTATCCTCCCCTAGATCACTAGATTCACCCCAGAAGCCATAATTATTGCCTGTAAGGCCATTCAAGTGCCCCTGATATTTCCCTATTTGCTCTTTCTTGAAGGAGTCAGGGAGGGAGCCATCGAAACTAGCACTTTGGCTCTGGACACCATTTGCCATGGTTTGTGTTCTTATTATTTCAGTCTTGATCAAACGCCAGTTTGTGTAGATATCAACCACAGTAACAGAGATAGGCTTGGATAGACAAATATGATAGACTGATTTGGAGTCTGATAAGCTAAAAGATTTCATATAGACTAACGGCTTTCAACCCTAGCTGCTCATTAGAATCAACTGGGATACTTTAAACAATGTCAGTATCTAGATCCCATACAAAACATCTAAATTAGAATCTCTGGAGGAGGGCCTATGCATTTGTTGTTGTTGTTGTTGTTGTTGTTGTTGTTGTTGTTGTTTTTAAGCCTTCCAGGTAGGGTCACCCACTGTCTCAAGTTCCTCAGGGTTACAGGGTTTCCCTGGAACCGAGACTTCCAGTGCTAAAAAGAGGACACCTCCAGGTGAGTCAAGCGGGTCACCTTAGCTGGTCAGGTGTGGCTAATGTGCATCTAGGGCTGAGAACCACCGATACTGTTTCCGTTGATCAAGAAAGTATGTTATGGTTGCTCTATGGTTTTCCCCAACTCATATTGTGATGGTAAGAGCAATGAACAAAGATCTTGACTTGCGTCCTGGCTCTGTCACTTATCAAGTGACTTCTGACAAGTAACGCAATCTCTCTGAACCTTGATTCTTCATCTTCAAAATGGTAATGATAATACCTACCTCACTGACCTAGCCTAGCCATGGTTCTGGATTGCAAACAACAGACACCACTTCTAGTTAATTTACCCAGAAAGGGAATTTATTAGAAGGAACTGGATAGTTCAGAGACTTACTGGGAAGGCTAGCACATACATACGGAAGGTCTGTTTGGGACACCACCAGGTGCTGCAGTCCTTGACTCTCAATGCCACCACAATTTCATGAATAATTTCTAATTGGCCCAGAGACTTTGCAGTACTTCTCTCAAGAGTCAATGTTCCAGGCTGACCAATTGGCTGTGCTAAGTCATACTTCACACTCTCAACTGTTGGGGTTAGGGAGAGGGCCATTTAACACACTTTTAAGAAAGGCCTGTGCAAGCACTTTAAAACCCTATGCATCGGGGGCTCTTCAGGGTGGCTGTACAGTCAGATTGCCTGAGGAGCTTTTAAAAGATCAGAATCTCAGGGGTTGGGAGAGGGAAATCTTCATTTTGGATATACTCTATCATCCTTAATCTCATCATGTCTGAAAACTATCGTCCCAGAGGAACACCTGGTCCTTCTCTATGTTGAAAAAGATTTGGGGAGGTCAGAGAAACCCTTTTCCTTCTATTGTTCCTGAGACAAGATAGAGAGTGGGGTCTTTTTGTTTGTTTTTGTTTTGTTTTGTTTTTGAGAGAGAGAGAGAGAGGCAGAGAGAGGGAGAGAGAAGAGAATCCCAAGCAGGCTCAGCATGGAGCCTGACTCGCGGCTCAGTCTCACTATCATGAGATCATGACCTGAGCCGAAATCAAGAGCTGGACCCTTAACCAACTGAATCACCCAGGCGCCTCAAGATAAGCGTGTTTTGAATCTTCACTATGTAATGCAAACAATAGCATAATATTGTAAATACAAAGAAAGAAATGATTTTACCGGGACCATTTGTCTGGTGATAGAGCAGTTAAAGTCTAGTCGTAGATGAAAATGATTGTCATGACTTAGGAAATACATGTTTGCCTATGATTCCCTGATTAACTCAATTTGGGTTAATTTGCCCAAGACGTATTTTTGGGATCTGATAGAGCTTGCTCTGTCTTCAGGGAAGTTTGGCTACCTGATGTGACCCATGAGCCTCCTAAGGAAGGAAGCAATTCTCCCATACAGAATCAACTCTGCGCTCAGGTGCCTCCCAGAATTTCACTGTTGTAGGTGCAGCCAAGACGGACTGAAGGTAGGTCCAGGATGAGTTTCTAAGGTAGACTCTACTGACCAATATACCTGGGGTTCATTGTTCACATGTGATAGGAGATTGTAAGTATTCTAGTGGATATGATTATGTGAGATCAAATCAAAGAGGTAAAGCTTATAATGAGAAAATGAGGAAGTTGTCTAACCCTGACAATGGTTATTACAGTTGGGGGTTTCCAGAAAGCAGGGGGTTAGTTAGAGGTGATTACTTTATGTCATTTTTAGGCAGATGACTTAAGTTTCTATTACAGTGTCAGACACACTTATAAGAAATAACCTAGGTTTCACCTGTGTTTATGAACAAGCTAGATTTAATTTTGTTTACTTGGCTCAAGGAATTCTCAAGATTGGTCTCCAGTTTGTATTCAAGAGAACAAAAGGAGTTGGATGTTCTTTTAGAAGTATTGCTCTTAAACCATAGCATGGTAAACAGATGTATTGTCCTTCTCTACTTTAAAAAAACGTATTTCTACTGAAGTACTTAGGACTAGCCATCTCAAATCAGTATATTCTTTCCTCTGAGAACTATTGAGGAAACACTGGCAAATCATTTATGTTTAGAGTTTTCCCATGCTACTCCAGGCAGACCAAAATCTACCTTTACCAAATCTCATTCCTAGTATAATTCATGTTAGAATTAATTAAAAAAAAAAACACTCACTTTTAATTATTTTCCTCTTAGACTTAGATTGTGATTTCCCTAAGGAATTTGAAAGCATGCTTTGTCTCCTCAAAAATATTTATCATCAAATTTGTTCAGAGGAAGATTGCTTTTAGGGAGTATTTCCACAAATAGCTAATCCCAAGTATTTCATATTGACTCCCTTAATTTTTAGATTTTATATAGATTTATTTAGATTTACATATAAATTTTCATTACTGAATTTTAGGGGTACCATTATTTGGGTATTTTTGCCTTAGGTAAACTATGATTATAGTTTTAAAAACTTTTATTATAAAAGGATTATGTTTTTATTGTAGAAAACTTGGAAAAGAGAAAAGATTAAGGAAACAATTACTAACTCCACCATTAAGAAAAAAACCCATACTTAATATTTAGGCTATATTTTCTCTCTCTTTTTTTTTCTTCCTTAATTGAGACAATGCTATACATTCAATTTTATATTCTGATTACTTCAACAGTCAGGAAAAGCTGTAAAAGACTCTGAAATAGGAGGAAGAAAAGAAAGAAAAAAACGAGCCCTTAGTGTTTGTTTACTACACATCTTCGCCAGAGGTAGCAATGCAAATTACTCTGGCCCATAGATATGCAAATGATTTCTGTAGGTGGAGGGATAAGATTTCCAAATCCCTAAGTAGATAAAGTCAGTTTTGTATCTATTTGGAAATTCATTACAGTCTTCCTGGTTGACCTATTCTTGTAGGATTCTCTGAATTCTTTTTTTTTTTTTTTTTACCATTTAATTTAATTTAATTTTTTAAATTTACATCCAAGTTAGTTAGCATAAAGTGCAACAATGATTTCAGGAGTATATTTCTTAACACCCCTTACCCGTTTAGCCCATCCCCCCTCCCACAACTCTCTGAATTCTTGTTTGATAGGTTTTAATATCTTCCTGGTTCCCTCATTAATTAATTATTTAAATTAGATCTTTGTGGGTTTTTTTAAGTTAAATCTTTGATGAATGTTATCTTTATATTTATGTGACAGTCATGATTTTATCTTTAAAAAAAATTATCCTTAACACAACTAACATTGTATCATAAACATTTTTCCATTAACAATTTATTTATTTACTTAGAGAGTGTGCACAAGCGGGGGAGGGGCAGAGGGAAAGAGAAAGAGGAACCCAACTAGACTCCACCCCCAGCACGGAGTCCAGTGTGGGGCTCACTCTCAAGACCTGAGCCAAAATCAAGAGTTGATGCTCAACCCACCGAACCCCCCCAGGCGCCCCTCCATTAACAATTATTCATGAATAGACATTTTAAGGCTATTGTGTGAATTTAAGACATTTTGTTCATCTGCTTCCTAATGTTCAAATGTTCTTTACTGTTCCCATGTGTTCAATATTTACATTGTCCACAATTTTTCCCTTAAAAAAGAAAAGGCTAGTGAACGTCTTTGTGCTCAATTCCTTGTCCACATTTAAAATTTTCTTCCTTAGGAGAGATTACTAGGAATAGAGCTCCTGAGCTGAAAGGTATCAATCCTTTCAAGTCTCTTGAAAGATTATTGCCAAATTGCTTTCTTGTAAGAGATGCCTTCTACAGCAGTGGCAAGAACGCTCATTCAACTCTCACCAACATTCAACATTATCATTTAAATCCTTTGGGAATTTAATAGCAAATGGTATCTTGTTTTAGTTTAAAATAATTTTTAGGGACTCCTGGCTGGCTCGGTCGGTGGAATGTAGGACTTTTGATCTCGGGGTTGTAAGTTCAAGTCCCACTTGGGTGTAGAGATTACTTAAAAATAAAATCTTAAAATAACAATAATTTTCAAATTTTATTTATTTATTTATTTTTTCAACGTTTATTTATTTTTGGGACAGAGAGAGACAGAGCATGAACGGGGGAGGGGCAGAGAGAGAGGGAGACACAGAATCGGAAACAGGCTCCAGGCTCTGAGCCATCAGCCCAGAGCCTGACGCGGGGCTCGAACTCACGGACTGCGAGATCGTGACCTGGCTGAAGTCGGACGCTCAACCGACTGCGCCACCCAGGCGCCCCTGAAATTTTATTTTTAATTGTGGTAACAAATTAAAGTATTCATTTAGTAGTGTTAAGTATATTACATTGTTTTGCAGCAAATCTCTAGAACCATTTCATCTTGCCAAAATGAAACTCTCTACCTATTGAACAACTCCCTATTTCCCCTCATCTAAGCCCCTGGTAACCACTCTTCTACGTTCTGTTTCTATAAATTTGACTACTGTAAATATCTCATGCAAGTGGAATCATTCAGTATTTGTCTTTTTGTGACTGGCTTATTTCACTTAGCATAATGTCCTCAAAGTTCATCCAAGACTTGACAGGATTGCCTCCTTTTCAAGGCTGAACAATATTCTATCGTATGTGTATATCATAGTTTGTTCATCTATCAATGTATATTTGAGCTGCTTTTCCTCTTAGCTATTGTGAATAATGTTACTATCGAACATGGGTGTGCAAATAGATTTTTTGAGACCTACCTGCAATTGTTTTGGATATATATCCATAAATGGGATTGCTGGATGATATGGTAGTTCTGTTTTTAATTTTTTGAGGAACTGCTATACTGTTTTCCATGGTGGCTGCGTTATTTTTCAATCCCACCAACGTTTCATAATGGGGCCAAATTCTCTACATCCCTGCCAACACTTTTTTTTTTTTTTGACAGTAGCCATCTTAAAGAGTGTGAGCACCTTATTGTGCTTTTGATTAGCATTTCTCTAATGATTAGTGATGTTGAGCATCTTTTCACATGCTTGCTGACCGTTTGTATATCATCTTCACAGAAATGTCTGAGTCCTTTGCCTACTTTTAAATTGACTTATTTGTTTTTGTTGTCGAGTTGTAGGAATTCTATTTATATTCCAGATATTAACCCTTTATCAGATATATGATTTGCAAATATTTTCTCCTAATCTATAGCTTCCTTTTCAACTCTATTGATTATATCCTTTAATACACAGAAGTCTTAAGTTTGATGTAGTTCCATTCAGACAAACAATATCTTTTTTTTTTTAATTTTTATTTATTTATTTTTTTCAGACAAACAATATCTTGCTGTATCCCTATTTACTTCTCCTATGGGGTTGAATTATTTTAGTGTTTACACTGGTGTCACATCTTACCCAAATTTTAGATTCTGCAAGTTAACTGATAAGGGGAAAAGGCATTATTCTGTTCTATTCTGTACCATTCTATTTTTTTTTTTTTAAACACTGATTGCCCTGTAAATTGATCTCACAACCTACTAATGGATCATAACCCGTAGTTTGAAAACACTGTCTTAAATCATCCATAAAATATTAATCGTATCTTCTGTAGTTGATATGATCAGTTCCTCTTACTCTTTATTGGTGTTTCTCTGTGCATCATAATTAATTATACAGTTTGTTTCTTGCAAACAAAGCCATCCCGAATTTGCATTGCCTGTGACACACACTCATGGTGATAATAAAGTTGAATCACCTTTCTCTCTTTCTTCTTGTGCATTTGCAATCAGATGTGCATAAACCAAACTTGACTGTGATTTGAATCTACTGAGGTAGCTACTTCTAATTCCACATATAGAAATCATACGTTGCCTCTTTTGACCGTTTAATCTACTGGGGACATCTAAGTTTTTCTTATCTCTTTTGTATAAGCTTCACGTATTATACACCTTAACTACTGAGAGACTGAGTATAAACACAGACAAGAGTCAGACCACATATGACCCTAGAATTCTGTCCCACAACCTCTGCAGCAGTCAGTCCGGGCCACCAAACCACAACCTCGTTAGTTACCCGCCCACAACAAGGACTTGGTCAAGGACAGTCACTTTCCCTATTTTTTTTGCTCCCTCTCCCCAATTTCTAACTTAGGGTCAACCAGACAAAGCCAAATATGCTCCCCAAACTAATCACATAAGATGCCCCATGTCTAGTTAGCTTACATTCACATTCTTGTGCCAAAAATCTCCAATCACAGCACATCTGAAATTTTTTATCCGCCCCCCTCCCCCCTCCCGCGCTGCCACTGTGCTTTCTCACTCCCCTGCAGGCTTTCAGTCTCTGACCAAAGCATGTGATGGTGGTGACTCCCTTGCTCAGGAAGCTCTGAGTTCTTATTTGAGTAGGTCTTTATTTCCACACTACATTTGTTGCAAATTCTTTTCACACTTCGTTCTCTTTGCATTTTTTGTGATGTTATGATTTTGCTTATGGTGATTTTTAAAATATATGATTTACGTAATCAGATCTCTTCAGCTCTTTAGTAGGAAGACTTTCCACTGCTCTTTTGCTTGACAAATCCTTCCCGAAAGCTGATGGGATGAATCCACACAACAACTTCTGCTCCTCCCCCCAATCCCACCAAAAGACAATGAGGGGAAGATAAGGGCATAACCCACCCTGCCCCCAGGAGAAGGGCAAAGAGAATGCATGATCCCTCTTCTCCAATCACCTAATTCTCTTTCATGCTCCCTCCTAAAATAGTGACAGCCAGGATTCTGTTTTCAAGGCAGAAGATTGGAAATGTCTTGCCTGAATAAGAATGACAACATTACCAGCTAATGTTTATTTAGTGTTTACTAAGTGCCAGATATTGTTTTATATACATTAACTCATCTAATCTTTACATTAACTCCTAGGTAGGCACTATTATCATGCCGATTTTACAGATAAAAAGAGGCCCAGAGAAGTTAGGAAGTAGCAAATGAGTGGTAGTTCCTGTATTTGAATTGAAGGAGTCTGGCCTCAATTCCCTTACCGTCTCTTTTTAGGAAAGACCTAAAAACACGGACATCTGAGTTTTTCTGACAAAACAGCCCACCTGGATCACCCTACAGTGAAACCCCCCAGTTGAAAAGCCTCCTCATGTACAGGACTTCCAATCGATTTCTTTTTTTTTTTAATTAAAAAAGTTTTGTTTAATGTTTATTTTATTTTTGAGAGGGAGACAGAGCGCAAGTGGGGGGACGAGCAAAGAGAGAGGGAGACATAGAATCCCAAGGAGGCGTCAGGCTCCGAGCTGTCAGCACTGAGTCGCCGAGGGATTCGAACTCACAAGCTGTGGGATCGTGACTTGAGCTGAAGTTGGACACTTAACCTACTGAGCCACCCAGGTGACTCCCAATCAGTCTCTTAATGTTCCTCTCTTAGATATGAGCAGACAGGGAAGACACCAGACTTTTCTTTTTTCTTTTTCTTTTTTTGTTTTGATCAACTTTGATATATAATTTGAACACAATAAAATGAACTTATATTAAGTACATAGTATGATGAATTTAGGCAAATGTATATACCAGTGTAACTACCACTACAATCAATATGTAAAACGTTTCCATTAGAAAGTTTCATTGTACCCCCTTTCAATTCCCACATGATTTCTCATCTTTACAGGGCCACTTTATTTTTAAAATTTTTAATTCCAGTGTAGTTAACATACAGTGTTGTATTCAATTCAGGTGTACAACATAGTGATTCAACAATTCCGTATAGAGAACCACTTAAAAAAAATTTTTTTTCACTATAAGTTAGTTTTGCCTTTTGTAGAACTTCATATAGATGGAATCACCCAGTGTGCACTCTTTTGTGTTCGCTTTCGGCACACATCGTGTTTGGTTTCCATTTGCTGCATGTATCAGTTCATCCTTTTTTGTTATGAAGAGTTGATGGATATTTGGCATGTTTCCAGTTGTTTTCCAGAAAAGAATAATAGTTAATATAAATAACCTTCAAATACCAGTATAAAAGTTACTGTCCAGAATGGATGATTTGATTCATGACATTACAGAGTTTTTTCCATAAAGCACCTAGCTCATTATGGCCCATTATTTTATTTGAGATGTTAGAGTAATTTAGATTCTTCTAATGCTAAATCCAGTATTACTCTTTTATAAATTGTCATAAAATATACATAACGGTAGAGCCGGCAGTGAGGACAGCAGCCTGCTTCCTCAGAGTGATGGCTCTGTTCTATTGCAAGGGACTGGGCAAAGGAAGTATCCTGTGGTCCCTTAGGTTCTTGTAGAACTAGCAACTGGGGTGAGGGTGATCAGGGTCCTAGTATCCTTAGCTTGCCACCCTGAGGTAGCACCTCCACAATGTGAGAGGGGGCTCAGTATAAAAAGGGAGCTCTAAGCTCTTGTCCACACCTGCCTGCCTGGAGTTTCTCCTCTGCAGCCCGGGGCTGGGAAGGATAAGAAAGGCTGAGGGACCTGCCCTTCCTGGGGAAATACTGTAGCCTTTGCCTGGGAGCTGGGGGGATGGGGAGGAGAGAGAAGCCGTACCCACCTGGAGTAGAGCTTCCCTGCACTGAGCTAGTGGGGTGGCTCAAGTGTGACAGACTCTAGCTGATCTTATCAAGATTGATAAGTGTCCCAAGTGGGACTCGAACTCACAACCCCAAGGTCAAGAGTCACATGCTCTTCTGACTGACCCAGTCAGGAGCCCCAAATGATACTTTATTTTATTTTTTTATTTTTTGAAAGTAGGCTCCATGCCCGGTATGGGGCTTGAACTCATGTTGTGAGTTGCTCGCTCTACCGGCTGAGCCAACCAGATGCCCCTCTTTTTTTTTTTTCTTTTTAACTTTCACCAGTTATGATTGTTTTGCTGGAGGGTGGGTCCTCAGAGTTCCTCATTCCACCATTCTGTGTCTCTCCATTAAAGCTCTTTTGCACTTTTTTTTTTTTCATTTAACGATATCTCTCGGAAATCACTTCATATCAGTTCATCAGGATCTTCCTCATTCTTTTTTCTTTTTAAGTAATGTCTACACTGAACACGGGGCTCGACTTCACAAGCCTGATATCAAGAGTTGCATGCTCTTCCGACTAAGCCAGCCAGGCACCCCGCACCCCCCCCCCCCCCGCATTCTTTTTACAGTGGTGAAGTATTTCAATTTGTGGATGCCTCCTAGTTAATTCAAACATTCTCTTGTGAATGGGGAGTTTAGGCTGTTCCAAAACCTTGCAGGTACAAACAATACTGCAATGAACCACTTTGTCCACATGTGGTTTCATACCGGTGGAGGTGTATTTTCAGGGTAGACTCCTGGAGTGGCATTGCTGGGCCAAAAGGTTAACTGCATATGTACTTTTTCAGATGTTCCCAAATTCCCTTCTGAAAGGACTGTGCCAATTTTTATTTCTATTGGCAATGCATGACAGTAGCTGGTTCCCCACAGCCTTACCAACATAATGTACTGTCGGGTTTTTGTTTTGCTTTGCTTTGCTTTTTTCAATTTTTGCCAATCTTGATAGGTGAGAAGTGGTTTACCCGTTTCAATTTACATTTCTCTAATTGTGAGTGAGATTGAACATCTTTCTGTACTTTAAAGACCATTTTTATACTTTTGTGTGAATTGTCTGTTCATATGTTTTCCCTCCATTTTTTCTGTTGAGTTTTTGCTCCTTTATTCTTCAATTTCAGAGTTTAAAAATAAATTGGTGATTGGGGCACCTGGGTGGCTCAGTCGGTTAAGATGTGACTCTTGATCTCCTGGCTCAGGTCTCGGTCAAATGGTTCCTGAGATGGAGCCCTGCCTCAGGCTCCTCACTGACAGAATGGAGCCTGATTGGGATTCTCTCCCTCTCTCCCTGCCCCTCCCCTACTCTAGCTCTCTTTCTCTCTCTCTCTCAAAATAAATAAATAAACATTAAAAAAATAAAAATAAATTGGTGATATAGGGTGCCTGGGCGGCTCAGTTGGTTGAGTGTCTGACTTCAGCTCAAGCCACGATCTCACAGTTTACGAGTTTGAGCCCCGCATTGGGCTCTGTGCTGACAGCTTGGAGCCTGGAGCCTGCTTCTCTGATTCTCTATCTCCCTCTCTCTCTCTGTCCCCCCGCTGCTCACGCGTGCTCTCTTTCTCTCTCAAAAATAAGCAAATAAACATGGAGGAAAAAAAAAATAAAATAAATTGGGGATAATAACACTTTATCTGTCATATAGGTTGTAAGTATTTTCTCCTAATTTATCAGTTAACTTTTTACGTTGTGGGGTTTTTTTTCCCCGTCAAAAATTTATTTTTATGTAACCAAATTTATCAGTCTTTTCTTTTACTATTCTTGGATCTTGAGTTTGAAAGCTTTTCCCTATTTTTCAAAAGTTTGTGTTACACCACTTCACTTTTAAAACAGCCCTACATTAGTACCTGTTTTTGCTAAGCAGAGGAGCTCTGAAGAGGATTTTTGCTTCTATGAAGAAAGCTGAAAAGCAAAAACATCGTTCACTGTTCGTTTTGCAGCAAAGCCATCACAGAGGCAGTTTGCTCTGAGCAGTGAGATCGCCGGCCAAGCTCCCTCCTTCCTCCCAGGGAACCCAGTCTCAGCTTCTGACATCAAGCTGCCATAGCTTTGTCTGTGAACATCTGTGCTTTATCTCCATCTGTTTTGTGCCCCCTTGGCAAGATGTGTCTTAAGGTACCAGAAAAGTCCAGGAGACGTTACTTTTTGGGTCCGGGATTTTTTTCCGCAAAATGGTGATTTTTCTGTGATTTATGCTATTTTTGGCTTACGAAAGGTTTCATAGGAGCATTCTACTTTAAGAAATGGGGGAAACCTGTACTCAGATTAAAAAAGAATTTACCCATATCTTTTCTAGTAACTTACGTGGTTTCTTTTCTTTTCTTTTCCATTTAGATCTCTGACCAGTTTGGAGTTTATTCTTGTGTATGAAATAAGGTATGGATATAATTTTATCTTCTTCCAAAAGGCTACTCGTTGGCCTTTTTTATTTACCCCAGTGATTTCAGATGCCACTTTTGTTGTATACAAATTTCCTTCTCTCTAGGGATTTCTATTCAATTCTGCTGTCTATTTATGCATCAGGGCCAACTGCTTTGATTACAGAGTCTTTATTGCATGTTTTAGTCTTTGGTAGAGTTAGGTCCTCACTGTACTTCTTTTTCACTGTTTTTTGGCTATTCTTTCATTTTTGTTTTTCTATATGAATTTTATTACCAACTATTGGTATTTTTATTGGGCTTATGTTAACTTTGTAAGTTAAATTAACTTAAGGAGAATTGACACTTTTATAATTTGTTGTCCCATCCAAATAAAGAAAATGTCTTGCTATTAGATCGTCTATTTAAAAAGTTTTTTAAAATGTTTATTCTATTTTGTGTGTGAGAGAGACACACACAGAGAGAGAGAGAGAGAGAGAGAGAGAGAGAGAGAGAGAGAGGCAGAGAGAGAGAGAGAGAGATAGAGATCCCAAGCAGGCTCCACGCTCAACCTTGCCGCAGGACTAGATCCCACAAATGTGAGATCATGACCTGAGCTGAAATCAAGAGTCTGACACTTAATCAACTGAGCCACCCAGGCACCCCAAAATTCCATCCTTTCTAAGAAAAGTGAGATGCCTCTTAAAATTGGCTGAGTTTATAAATTTTGGAGGAGAATTACGATCCAGTAGGCGTGAAAATCATCCTGTCCTAGACACTGAAACACTATACTGGACAGGGGCTACTTTACCAGAACTAGCCCCACAGTGCACAGTGCCACCTAGTGGTTACACTGCCATGGAAGGCTCTTCTTGCAAGCCCTGTGACCGCAGGGAAGGGACTGGACCACAAGAGGGAAGAACCCCTCTGGAATAATCTATACCAAAGTCCAGTGGCAACTGCGACATATTTCCAAACTGTCTGTTTTCTGAGGTCTTGCTTCTCTTAGCTTAGGGTTTCCTTTTCTGTACAATAAGGGCAACCAGGTGAACTTGAGTTTCCCTTTCTGGACAATGGTTCTTTATAGGGATCAAAATCCCCTTCTAAAGTTTCTCCCGATACTTCCTCTTTCTCTGTTTGTAGCAAAGAAGAAAATAAAACAGGGGCACCTGGGTGGCTCAGTCGGTTAAGCGACACACCTCTGCTCAGGTCCTGATCTCATAGCATGTGAGTTCAGGCCCTGCGTGGGGCTCTGTGCTAACAGCTCAGAGCCTGGAAGCTGCTTTGGATTCTGTGTCTCCCTCTCCTTCCCTGCCCCTCCCCTGCTTGTGCTCTCTCTCAAAAATGAATAAACAAAAACTTAAAAAGAAAGAGTTGGATGCTTAGCCAACTGAGAAGAAGAAAACAAAACAAAGGCTTTATTATGAAATGAGAATTTTGTTCTTAGTTATTTCATGCTGCTGCAGACTACTTAGGTGTAAGATGCGTTTGGCAGAAGTGTAAGTTGCACACCGACTGCATAATGAGGTTCTTCTAAAACAAGCGGCATGCTTGGGGAAAAGATGAGAATGTTATTTTTTTCCTGCTAATTTTCCCCCCTGAATTCCGAAAACTACATTATAGGATATTTGGAAAGGGGAAGGAGGAGCATTGCTTCTGTCATCCAGCACTGTGAGTGGACTTCCACATGCTACAGCTTCTGATCCTGTTGTTTCTCACCTCGTTCAGGTGTTATCTTCTGCAGCTGGTGATAAAATATCATTTGCTTAGAAATACAGTCAATGAAGCAAAAAAAAGTGAGGTGTGAAAGCGCAATTGACTAATTGATTACTTAAAATGATTCCTTTGTCAGAGTGGCCTAGAGTGCTCATTGCTCAACAGCATTAGTTATTAGCAATATTTTCCATTTCTGGCAGTCTCATGGGGAATAACGATAATGTTGGTTAAGTGTGTGTTTTTTGCACTATCTCGAAGAATGAACATTTCATAAGTTAATTGGCTGTTTACAGTTCTCTATCACTTTTTATTCCTATCTTGTGCCCGTTTTTCTACTAGCTTTTTTTAAAAAAAGATTTTATTTTATTATTATTTTTTAAAGATTTTATTTTGGGGGGGGGTGTCTGGGTGGTTCAGTCGGTTAAGTGTCCGACTTCGGCTCAGGTCATGATCTTGCAGTTCGTGAGTTTGAGCACCACGTCAGGCTCTGTGCTGACGGCTGAGCCTGGAGCCTGCTTCCGATTCTGTGTCTCCCTCTCACTCTGTTCTCCCCAACCCCCCCGCCCCCCAATTTGCTCACTCTCTCTCTCAAAAATAAACATTAAGGGGCGCCTGGGTGGCGCAGTCGGTTAAGCGTCCGACTTCAGCCAGGTCACGATCTCGCGGTCCGTGAGTTCGAGCCCCGCGTCGGCTCGGGCTCTGGGCTGATGGCTCAGAGCCTGGAGCCTGTTTCCGATTCTGTGTCTCCCTCTCTCTCTGCCCCTCCCCCGTTCATGCTCTGTCTCTCTCTGTCCCAAAAATAAATAAAAACGTTGAAAAAAAAATAAAAAAAAAAAGTAAACATTAAAAAAAGTAAAAAAAAAAAGATTTTTATTTTTTTTAAGTGATCTCTACATCCAAGGTGGGTCTTGATTTTACAACTCTGAGATCGAAAGTCACATGCTTCACCAACTGAGCCAGCCAGGCACCCCCCATTGTCTTTTTACATATTTCTTTCTTACTAATTTGAAGGAGTTGTTTATGTATTAGTGATATCACTTTGTCATATCTTGCAAGTTTCTCTCTCAGTCTATTCATTTCTTTTCTGGCTTTGTTTATGGTATTTTAAATGTTTGTGTGGTTGAATACATCAATTTTCTCTTTATGGCTTCTCAGGTTTATTTTTAATGTTTATTTATTTTGAGAGAGAGAGACAGTGTGTGTATGTGAGCAGGGAAGGGGCAGAGAGAGAAAGGCAGAGGGAGCCCGATGCAGGGCTTGATCCCATGAACCATGAGATCATGACCTGAGCCAAAATCAAGAGTCGGATGCCTAACCGACTGAGCCACCCAGGGGCCCCATATGGCTTCTCAGTTTCCTGTCTTTCTTAAAAGGGCCAAACTTATCCTGAGGTTAAACAAATGTTATCTTTTTTTTTCCTCTTTTAATAGTTCTATTTTTTGTATTTGTGTATTAATTACTGTGAAATTTATTGTTGCTTATAGTGTGAGGCGAGGTTCTAACTTTATTTTCTTCTCCGTGGAGAGGCACTCCATCTTCCACCTTTTTCAGAGAGTATATTAATTACCACAACCTTTTTGGCCAAGTGATTTGGCTATAGCTACTTAAATTTAAACTGCACATACCCTTTTAGAAAAAAAATCAATGAAACCAGAGGTTTTTTAAAAAAGTAGACAAGTTGACACACTTAGACTAATGAAGAGAGAAGATTCAAATAAAACAAGAAATGAAAGAAAAAATATTACAACAGATGTTACAGAAATAAAAAGAATCATAAGAGACTAGTCCAAACAATTATAAACCAAATATACAACAAAGTGGATAGTCTAGAAGCAATAGATAAATTCCTAGTTATGTACAAGCCACCAAGACTGAATCATGAAGAAATAGAAAGTCTGAACAGATTGCTTCACTGGTAAATTCTACCAAACATCTAAAGAAGAATTAATGCCAATTCTCAAACTCCTCTAAAAAATTGAAGAAGAGGGAACATTTCCAAACTCCTTCTGTGAGGCTAGCATTACCCTGATACCCAAGCCAGACAAAAACACCGTAAGAAAATAAAACTATAAACCAATATCACTGATTAATGTAAATGTAAAAATCCCCAACAAAATACTAGCAAACTGAATCCAACAGCACATTAAAAGGATCATACGTGGGGTATGTGGGTGACACTGGTTGGTTAAGTGTCTGACTCTTGATTTCATCTCAGGTAATGATCTCATGGTTCAGAGATCGAGCCCCACATCAGGCTCTGTGCTGACAGTTCGGACCCTGCTTGGGATTCTCTCTCTCCCTCTCTCTTTCCCCTCCCCTGCTCACACTCTCTCTCTCTCTCTCTCTCTCTCTCTCTCTCAAAATAACTAAACAAATAAAAGGATCATACACCATGACCAAGTGAAATTCATCCCTGAGATGTAAGGATGATTTAACACATGAAAATTAATTGATGTGATGCATCACATTAATAAGAGAAGGGATAAAAAGCATATGATCCTCTCAATAGTTGCAGAAAAAAACATTTAACAAAATTCCACATCCTTTCATGATAAGAACTCTCGACAAATTAGGAATGGAAGGAAAGTGCTTTAACATAATAAAGGCCATATATGAAAACTCCACATACTCCATCGTACTCAACTGTGAAAAACTGAAAGCTTTTCTTCTAAGATCAAGAGCAAGGCAAAGATGCCCGTTTTGGCCACCTCTTTTTAACATAATAGTGTAAGTTGTAACAGAGCAATTAGGCAAGGAAAGGGAAATAAAGGCACCCAATCACAAAAGACCACAAAGAGTTGACTCAATCTTGAGAAAGAAGAACAAAGCTGGAGGCATCACACCTTCTGATGCAAAATACATTACAAAACTACAGTAATCAAAACATTATAGTACTGGCACAAAGACAGTCATACAGACCAATGGACTAGGATAGAAAGCCCAGAAATAAATCAATGCATATACAGTCAATTGATCTTTGACAGGGATGGCTAGAATACACCATGGGGAAAGGACAGTGTCTTCAGCAAATGGTTTTGGAAAAACTGGATGTCCACATGCAAAAGAATGAAATTAAACCTTTATGCTATATTCAAAATTAAGACCTGGAGCAGCAAAAATCCTGGAAAGAAACATAGGGTAAAAACCTCATGAAACTGGTCCTGGCAATGACTTCATGGATGTGGCACCAAAAGCACAGGCACCAAAAGCAAAACTGGACACATGGGACTACATCATACTAAAAAGCTTCTGCACAGCAAAGGAAATAACAGACAATCTACACAATGGGAGTAAATATTTGCAAGCCATACACCTGATAAGAGAATAAGCTCCAAAAAATAAGGAACTACTACAACTCAATATCAAAAAAACCCCAATAACTCAATTAAAAAAATGGGCTAAGGATGTACATAGACATTTCTCCAAAGAAGGCATACAGGTGACTAATGGATATGTGAAAAAATGCTCACTGTCACTAATCATCACAAAACAGGGGCGCCTGGGTTGCTCAGTTGGTTAAGCATTCAACGTTGGCTCAGGTCACGATCTCACATTTTGTGGGTTTGAGCCCCACATCGGGCTCTGTGCTGACAGCCCGGAGCCTGGAGCCTGCTTTGGATTCTGTGTCTTCTTCTCTGCCCCTTCCCCACTCATACTCTGTCTGTCTCTCTGAAAAGTAAACTTAAAAAAGAATTTAAAAAATAAAAACAAAACAGCAAACATACAAAGAAACAAACAAACCCCCAAAGATGACAAGTGTTAGTAAAGATGTGGAGAGATTAGAACGCTTTGATACCATTGTTCAAAATGCAGGAGTGCCTGGGTGGCTCAGTCGGGTAAGTGCCTGACTCAGTTTTGGCTCAGGTCATGATGTCACAGTTCATGAGATCGAGCCTCACATCAGGGTCTGGGCTGACAGCATAGAGTCTGCTTGGGATTCTCTCTCTTTTCCTCCTCCTTCCATCTCTCTCTCTCTCAAAATAAATAAACACTAAAAAAATAAAAGAACAGAAAAACAAAATGCAAAATGGTGCAGTTGCTATGGAAATAGTACGGAGATTCTTTAAAGAATTAAACTAGAACTACCATATGATCCGCTAATCTGACTTCTAGGTATTTATCCAAAAGAATTAAAATCAGGATCTTGAAGAGCTCAGGTTCACTGCAGCATTATTCACAATAGCCAAGACTAGAAACAGTCTAAATGTCCATCAGTGGGCGAATGGAGAAGAAAAATGTGGTGTATGCATACAATGGAATATTATTCATCTCTTCTTAAGATTCCTGCCATATGAGACAACATTGATGAATCTTTATGGCAATGGGGCAAATGAAATAAGCCAGTCACAGAAAGACAAATACTACTCGATTTCACTTATATGAGGTATCTAGAGTAGTCAAACTCATAGAACCAAAAAACAGAATGGTAGCTCTCAGGGTCTTGGCAGAAGGAGAGTAGATAACAGGCGTAAAGTTTCAGTTAAGCAGTATGAGTAAGTTCTGGAGAACTACTGTACATCATTGTACCTATATTCAACAGCACCATATTACACACTTAAAAATATGTTAAGAGGGTAGATCTCATGTTGTGTTCTTACTGCAATAAAATTAAAAATAAATAGATAAAATGCACATACCCTATAAGCCAACAATCTTTTCGAAATGTATTTTATAGAAATAAAAGCACTAGTATATAACAATCTATATGTAAGGATGTATATTGTATCATTTCTTTTATAATGGCTAAAAAATATGGAGTCACTGGGGCACCTGGGTGGCTCAGTCGGTTGGGCCGCTGACTTCAGCTCAGGTCATGATCTTGCGGCCCATGAGTTCGAGCCCCGCGTCAGGCTCTGTGCTGACCTCTCAGAGCCTGGAGCCTGTTTCGGATTCTGTGTCTCCCTCTCTCTCTGACCCTCCCCCATTCATGCTGTCTCTCCCTGTCTCAAAAATAAATAAATATTAAAAAAAATTTTTTTTTAAATAAAAAAAATATGGAGTCACCATTAATGTATAGGGGAAATGTTAGAATAAATTATGGCAAATCCATGCTATGAAATATTCTGAAGTGGGGCGCATGGGTGACTCAGTTGGTTAAGCGTCTGACTCTTGATTTCAGCTCAGGTTGTGATCTCACGGTTTGTGAGTTTGAGCTCCACATCGGGCTCTGTGCTGTCTCTCTTTCTCCCTCTCAAAATAAAGAAATAAACTTAAAAAATATTCTGAAGTTATTTTACTTTATTTCTTTTTCTTTTTTTCCTGATGTTTATTTATTTTGAGAAAGAGAGTGCAGGTGTGCACAAGAGTGGGAGAGGGGCAGAGAGAGAATCCTAAGCATGTTCCACATTCAGCATGGAGCCCAACGCGGGGCTTAATAGACTGAGCCACACAGGCACCCCTATTTCTTTTTCATTTTTTTAATGTGGGCCCTATGCCCAATCACAACCCCGAGATCAAGAGTTGCATGATCTACTGACTGAGCCAGCCAGATGCCCCTGAAGTTATCTTAAAGAATGCTGTAGATCTCTATATGTATTGACTTAGAAACACATAAAGTACATGAAATATTATTATATGCAAAAGGCAAGTCATATCATTTTTAAAAACACTTTTTATATGCGTAGATAGAAAAAAACCCATAAAAGAATATGCATCATAAGGTTATCATTGGTTTCCTTGAGGAGAGAGAATTGGAAGAGGGTCAGAATGTAGGGGGTGAAGATTATGAATTTTTATTCTATAGACATATTTTTGTTTGAAATATGACAAATCAAGTAAAAAAAAATCACATTGCTAACTGGTTAATTATCCAGAGAATAGAGAACTTGTTAAGCCTATGGGGAGTAGGGGAATCAATGTTCATGTTTTTCCATGAAGAAGGCCAAAGGGAGACAGGATAGATATCTCCATGCACTGAAAGGTTGATAGGTTTGAGTAGGAACAGATGTACACGCGGTCAGAGTAGAACTAGAAAAAGTGGACAGGAATTTCAGGAGGCTGATTTTAGCACAACATAATAAAAATTTCTAATCACTAGAAGTGTCCAAAAATTGAAGCATCTGTCACATGGAGTTTGAGTTTTTCATTGCTAGCGATCTTCAAGCTAAGGCTAGGTGACATTTTGTCATGTGTGCTGTAGAAGAAATTTCTAAATTTGACTGGAGGTTGGGCCAGATGATTTTGAACATCCTTCTAGTGCTAGAATTCTATGATTTTATCACCTGGAAAAGCTTTATTAAAAAATAATGTTGTGGGGCACCTGGGTGACTCAGTTGATTGAGTGTCTGACTTTGGCTCAGTCACGATCTCATGGTTTGTGAGTTCGAGCCCCACATTGGGCTTGCTGGTGTCAATGAGGAGCCTGATTCAGATCCTGTCCCCCTCTCTCTACTCCTCCCCTTCTCTCTCTCTCTCAAAAATAAATAAAACATTTAAAATAATGATGATAATAATATTGCAAGTGCCTGATAACTCATAAACAACTCTCACAGGTATACAAAATGCTAAATACAGAAGGTGATTCATTACATGGTAGATGTAATATTTTGAAAAAGTGAGGAAAAGACTGATTAATTGGTAAATAGTGATAGGACAACAGGAAACTAAGGATAATATAAAATTGGATTCCTTCTTCACTCTTTACCAATATATTCCATACAGATCAGTTTTAATTGTTAAAAGAAAAAGAGTCCAGTCAGAAAATGATGGGTATGCTTTGTTTTGATTATTTAGGAGGTGGAAGCCATTTGAAGCAAAACATAAAATCCAGAAGGTACAAATGAAATAATTGATAAATTTTACCCATTAAAAGAAGTTTCAATTGAACTAGATGTTATTATTGAAGTCAAAAGATACACAGCAAATGAGAAAATATTTGCAGGTAAAGAGTTAATTTCCTTAATATGGAAAGATTTCTTAAACATCAATAATTGAAAGATGAATATCCCAATTGCAGAATGGGCAATACCCATGAACAGGTAAATCACGTACATAAACATTGACTGTGCATGTGTTAGTGCATGTGTTAAAAATTTTGATAAGGTCAAGTATTGTCAAAGATATAAAGAAGTATGCAATTCACACACTGTAGGTAGAGGTGTGTAAATCAGTTCAATATTTGGAGGATTATTTGATATTATTACAACTTTTAAACCCACATACTCTTTCATCCAACATTTTCAATCCAAGGAATCAAACATAGCTTTATATGTTTGCGAGGGTATCTACATGTGTAAAGATACATGGTAGTAATGTCAGTTTCTATTTATTGACTCCTTACTTTGTACCAGGTACTGTACTAAGTGCCTGACTTTGATTATATTACTTAAATCCCTCAACACCCCTAGAGGTAGGTAGGTACTACCTCCATTTAACATCTCCATTTTATAGAAGAGAAAACCAAGGCACAAATAACTGGCCTAACGTTACACAACTTCAGAGTGATAAAGCCAGGATTTGAACCCAAGGAGTCTGTCTTCGGAACTTTTGCTCATAGGGGCGCCTGGGTGGCTCAGTTGGTTAAGCGTCTGATTTCAGTTCAGGTCATGACCTCACAATTCATGGGTTTGAGCCTAGCATCGGGTTCTGTGCTGACAGTGTGGAGCCTGCTTGGGATTTTCTCTCTTTCCCTCCCCTTCTTGTGCTTTCTCTCTCCCTCAAAAATAAATAAATGAACTTAAAAAAGAAAAGAACTTTAGTGGGGGCGCTTGGGTGACTCAGTTGGTTAAGCACCCGACTTGGGCTCAGTTCGTGTGTTGGAGGACCGCGGTTCGTGGATTCGAGCCCCGCATAGGGCTCTGGGCTGAGAGCCTGGAGCCTGCGGCGTGCTTCGGATTATGTGTTTCCCTATCTCTGTCCCTTCCCTGCTAATGTTCTCTCTCTCTCTCTCTCTCTCTCTCTCTTTCTCTCTCTCAAGAATAAATGAACATTAAAAAAAAAAGAAGAAGAAGAACTTGGGGAGCCTGAGTGGCTCAGTTGGTTAAGCGTCTGACTTTGGCTCAGGTCATGATCTCACGATTGGTGGGTTCAAGTCCTGCGTTGGGTTCTGTGCTGACAGCTCAGAGCCTGGAGCCTTCTTTGGATTCTGTCTCCTTCTCTCTCTGCCCCTCTCTCACTCGTGCTCTGCCTCTCTCTCTCTCTCTCTCAAAAATACATACACATTATAAAAAAAAAGAACTCTTGCTCATAATAACTCATTATTCAATTACAAATGATTAAAGTCAAAGCTGAAATATTTGTAAGTGTATATTTATGTAGGTAAATATACACATTGCATATATAGCTGCATATATACATGCTGACAAATGAGTATATGTGTGCATACTCATGTACACTAGTGACATATTTACATAAGATGTGTAGTACAGTGTTGTTGGTAATGGAAAATTCCTGAATAAAAATGAGTATTCACAAATAGAAGGCTGGTAGAATAAATGACGGTGTCTCCATATAATGGCATTCTATGCAAGTGTTAATTGAGATCACCTGATATGCCATGGTAAAGAAGGTATTCAAGACACTAAGTTTTAAGAAGCAAAGTGCAAAAGTGCGTGTTTTCTATGAAGTCATTTTGGGGTGTGTGTGGGGGGGGTACATTTGTATGATTGTGTAATTTCCAGGAGGATACAAAAGGCAGTGAAGATCCTTGAGAAACAGGAAGCAAACGAGGTGAGCCCAAGTGTCCCCATATATAGCTTTGAGTTTCCAGACTGTGACTCAGGGAGGGGAACACAAGTGGAGCCCAGCAAACAGTCTCTGAGTTGAGGAGATAAAATGGAGAGTCTGGGGAGAATAAAGCTACTAGAGGGCACTGAACAGAGTGGTGGGGAGGAAAGAGCTATAAACAGAGGGGACTCTGGGCATATGCAGACTCTGGGCATATGTTTGACTATTTGGCTGGGTACTGATCAGGGCATACTGGTGAGGACTCTAATTCCCTACCTGAGGCAGGAAAAGAACCACCTGAAATGATTAGAGGTAAGAGTGCCTGCCACTCACACAGGCCAAGAATACTGTCTGTTCCAGCAGCCAGACTGGAAAACTTCAAGATTCAGAGAGCCTGGGGTAGAGTACATAGAAGAGTCTTGCCTCCTGGTGGAATACTTAGCTCTAGATTGAGCACTGTTCTAGAATACCTAACAAATCTTAGCAAAATCTGGAAGGACTGAAGTATTTCCAAGTAACTCAGAACAAATCTAAAGAAGATTTATTGTAATCCCAAAACACGCAGCACCCAACAAGGTAAAGTACACATATATGGCATCCAAAAATGTTGCCAGGCATGCAGAAAGCCTGAAACATACAACCTATAATGAGGAGACACATCAATCAATTGAAACTAACTGAAACTGACACAGATGTTAGGACATTAAGGCTATCATAACTGTATTCTATATGATCACAAAATTAAGTATATATGTGGAATATATATGTATATATTCCAGACGCTGGACTCTTATCAGTTATGTGACTTGCAAATATCTTCTCCCATCCTGTGGGTAGTCTTTTTACTTTCATGATGGTGTCCTTTGAATCACAAATGTTTTTAACTTTGGTGACTCTCAGTGTAGTTTCTTTGCTTATGCTTTTGGTATCATAGTTAAGAAATCACTGCATAATCCAAAGTCACGAAACTTTACATTCCTATTTTCTTCAAAGAGTTCTGTAACTTTATATCTTTGATCTACCTTGAGTTAAGTTTTGTGTATTGCATGAATTAGGGGTCCAACTGCATTCTTTCATAGGTGGATGTTCAGTTGTCTTGGTGCCATTTGTTGAAAAGACTATTCTTTCCTCAGTGCATGGTCCTGGCATCTTTGTTGAAAATCAGTTGTCCATAAATGTGAAAGTTCTTTTTCTGACCTCCCAATTTTATTCCCTTGATTTATATGTCTATCCTTATGCCTGTGCCACACTAGCTTGATTATTGTAGCTTTGTAGTAAAATTTGAAATCAGGAGGTACGAGTCCTCCCAAAATTTTTTTTTTCAAGGTTGAAAAAAAAAGGGGGGGGGGGGGCTCTTGAAATTTCATATGGATTTTAGGATTAGCTTTTCAGTTTTTGAAAAGAAGCCAGTTGAGACTTGGATAGAGATTGCATTGGATCTACAAATCAATTTGGAGATTATTCCCATCTTTACAATATTTAATTTCTGACCTATGAGCATGAGATGCCTTTCTGTTTATTTAGGTCTTTAATTTCTTTCAGCAATGTTTTGTGTTTGCAGAGTAAAGTTTTATATTCTTTTGTTAATTTTTTAAAAAAGCTTTATTTATTATTTATTTATTTTGAGAGAGAGAGGGAGAGAGCATGAGCTGGGGAGGGGCAGAGAGAGAGGGAGGGAGAGAATCTTAAGCAGGCTCCACACCCAGCATGGAGCGCAACGTGGGGCTCGTCATGAGGCTTCATCTCATGACACTGGGATCGTGACCTGAGCTGGAATCAAGAGTCAGACGCTTAACTGACTGAGTCACCCAGGCACCCCAAAAGTTTTATTTATTTACATAATCTCTATACCCAACATGGGGCTCAAACTCAAACTCATGACCTCATGATCAAGAGTCCCATGTGTTTCCAACTGACTAGCCAGGTGCCTCTCCTCTCTGTTAATTTTTTTTCTCAAGTATCTATTTCTTTTTCTACAGTTTGCTTTCCATTCAACTTTTCAAATTTACATAGCCACGAATATTTTTACGGTTTTTCAATTTTTTGCCGTATTTAAGACAATTTCTACGTGTGCTCCAAAGTTACATAAGTATTTCCTGAATTTCCTTCTACCAGATTGAAAAAAAAAACTTTTCATCTTGGTTATATTAGGAATCATTTCTGTACAGAGCATGAAGTAAGGAGTCTAGTTTGTTTTCTTTCAGATGAAGAGTCAATTATTCTAGCCATAGTAATCATACTTTCTCTATTGAATTAAAATACCAACTTTGTCATTAAGTTTGGGATATACACTTAGATTTGTTTTTTATGTTGCTATGCCGTTCATTCATTGATTTGGGGGGGACATACTAAGGGGAACTAGATTAAATCATTCAGGAATCTGTATGGAAAAAACAAAGTCTGAGAAATCAGAGAAAGGCCAAGAAATTCATGAAAAAAATTTTGCATAGAGATACACTGGATGCTAAAAATGTCTATAAAGCTGTTCTAAACAAAAGGAATAGATTAATAAATAGGTACAAATTGAATTTGAAAACTTTCTTCGATCATGTTGCATCCCTCTAATATAATAGCAATTTTACTTTTTATCTGTATAACACAAAAGTCAGCATCCTGGAAATCCCAAATTTATCAGGTTCCCAGGCACATTTTTTTTTTTGTATCCTCTGTCTCTTCCTAGCTGCCTCCTGCACTTCTGCCTTATGGTTGTTCTTACAACCCTGTCATGGGCTATTTTTTCTCTAGACGTCTCCAGCCTCCCCCACTCTTGCCCACCTTTCTCTCTCTGACCTCACTGTTCATCTCCACCCGCTTCTGCCCATTGCTCTCTTTCCCCCTTCACTTGCCCTACAAAAGTAAAACTCTGGCTTTCTTTATTGGAAGAGCAATGCTGCATTACTTACCTCACCCTAACCAGGGCCAGCTCTAAGCTCTCGATTGCTACAACCAAGAGGATCTAGAAAAGTGTATGACCACAAGGATTTAGAAAGTGTGTGGCGAAAGCAAAGATAGCTCACTTTCTGAGGATTTCTGCCTCCAGCTTTTAAAGCCACAACTTTCCTTCCTTCCTGTGTGTAGTTCTCAGAGTTACGGTGACAGTTCATGGACAAACCAATTTGTGTTCTACTTCCACCTGATGTTAGTCCATCAAATGTACACACGTATCAATTTGGTGTTTCTTAAGTCGTATTCTCTTCATGAAGCTTTTCTTTAAAGACTGTATAATTCCATCCTGGAGACATGACACAATGGACAATAATTTCTCTAGTGTTCAACATGGAAGACATTTCCACATTTTTGTTGGGGGAGAATTTGTCATAAAATACTTTTAAATAAATAAATCTCTCTCTCTGTCAAATTACTTTTTGTAAGTAAATCCCTGGGAATATGCAGAATGGGGGAAGACTAGTTTGCATTTTTATTAGCCTTGATATAACCCTGTTTTGTTTTTTTTTCCTGGCTGGGGAAAAGTTGTTATAAAATGTTTTAAGATAAATAAAGTTCTTTTTCTTTCAAATTATTTTCCTAAAAGTAAACTCCCCAAAATGTGTAGAATATGGGAAAAAGAGGAGTTTACTCTCTTTATTTTTGTTGCCCTTCATATATATTATCAAATTTTATAAGATATGATTCTAGTAACGTTATCTGATTTTAAGAATCATTATAAAGGTACAGTAACAAAGATGTTGTGACATTGGCTTAAAGACAGACAAATCAATGAATAGAACAGAATAGAGAGTCCAGACTTTCACATATATGGACAATAGATTTTTGGTGCAAAAACAATTCATTGGAGAAAAGATAGTCTTTTTAATAAATGTTGCTAGGACAACTTTGAATATTTTCATGAAAAAAAACAACAACTTCAAATCATATTTCACATCTTACACATAAATTAACTCCAAATGTATCATAGATCTAAATGTAAAACTTATAGCTATTAAACTTTTAGAAGAAAACAGGAGAAATATTTGTGACCTTGAGGTTAGGTAAAGATTTCTTAGATATGAGACTGGAAGCACAGCTATAAAAGAACAACTTGATAAATGTGGACTTCATCAAAGTGTAAAATCTCTGCTCATAGTAAGAGATAGTTAAGAGAACGAAAACACAAATGACAGATTAGGAGGGAGTCCTTTTTAAATTTAATTTAATTTTTTACTTTTTTTTTTAAGTAAGCTCTACGCCCAGCATGGGGCTTGAACTCACAACCCTGAGATCAAGAGTTGCATACTCTACTGACTAAGCCAGTGAGGCGCCCTGAGGAGGAAATACTCTTTAAACAAATATCCAATAAAGGACTTGCACCCAGAATATATAGAGAGCTCTCAAAACATGAGCCCAGAAATAAACCCACAATTATATGGTCAATTAGCCTTTGATAAAAGAGGCAAGAATATGCAATGGGAAAAAGACAATCTCATCACCAAAATGGTATTGGAAAACTGGACAGCTACATGCAAAAGAATGAAACTGGACCACTTTCTTATATCTATCATACATAAAAATAAACTCAAAATGGGTTAAGGACCCAAATGTACGACCTGAAATTATAAAAATCCTAGAAGAGAACACAGGCAGTAATTTTTTTAACATTAGCTGTAGCCACATTTTTCTAGATATGTTGCCTGAGACAAGGGAAATAAAAACAAACTATTGGGACTACATCAAAATAGAAAGATTTTGCATAGCAAACAACCAACAAAACTAAAATACAAGCTACTGAATGGGAGAGGATATGCAAATTGCATATGCAATAAAAGGTCAGTATCCAAAATATCTAAAGAACTTACACAACTCAACACCAAAAAACCCCAAATAATTCAATTAAAAATGGAATTTGAGAAACAAAACAAATGAACAAAGAAAAAAAGAGACAAGTCAAAAACAGACTACTAACTATAGAGAACAAATTGATGGCTACCAGAGGGGGGATGGGGAGGGGACGGGTGAAATAGATAAAAGGGATTAAGAGCACACTTAACCATGATGAGCACTGAGTAATGTACAGAATTGTTGAATCACTATATTGTACTCCTGAAACTAATAGAACACTGCATATTATCCATATGGGAATTAAAATGTAAAAAGGAACCCTCAAAACTTAATAAGAAAACAAACAACTAATTTTTTAAAAAGAGTCAAAGACACTTCACCAAAGAAGATATACAAATGACAAACTCATGGGAAGATGATCAACATCATTAGTCATTAGAGGAATGCAAATTATAATCACAAGGTACTATCATATTCCCACTAGAATGGCCAAAATGTTAAAAAGCTCATCAAGTGTTGATGAGGATGTTGAGCAACTAGAACTCCTTCTCACTATTAATAGTTGCTAGTATTTACCCAGGCGAATGAGAGCATATGCCTGTACAAAAACTTATACATGATTGTTTTATACAGATTTATTTGAAATAGCCAACATATGGAAACAACCCAAATGTCTGTCAGTAGGTAAACTGATAAAGAAACTGTGGCCCATATATGCAATGGAATACTGCTCAGCAATAAAGGTAAGTGAACTATTAATACATGCTATAACATGAATAAAGCTTGAAATAATTATGCCGAGTGAAAGAATCCAGACAAAAAAGGAGTACATCCTGTGTGATTTATATAAAATTGTAGGAAGGGGCACCTGGGTGGCTCAGTCAGTTAAGCGTCCGACTTCAGCTCAGGTCATGATCTCACAGTTTGTGAGTTCAAGCCCCATGTCAGGCTCTGTGCTGACAGCTCAGAGCCTGGAGCCTGCTTCAGATTCCGTGTCTCCCTCGCTCTGCCCTTTCCCCGCTCATGCTCTCTCTCTGTCTCTCAACAATGAATAAAGTTTAAAAAAAAAATTAAAAAAAAAAAATAAAAAAATAAAATAAAATTGTAGGAAATGCAAACTAATGCATAGTGACAGGAAGCAGACTGGTGGCTGCCTTGGACTGGGGTGGGTTTGTGCCTGGAGGGATAGAGTACAAAGGGGCAAAAAGAAACTCTAAGGGTGATGAATGTGTTCATTATCTTGATTGTGATGATGGTTTTGCAGGCATAGCTATATGGCAAATCTATTCAAACTGCATCCTTTAAATAAAGTTATTTCTTTGGGGCGCCTGGGTGGCTGAGTCAGTTGAGCGTCTGACTTTGGCTCAGGTCATGATCTCACTGTTCGTGAGTTGGAGCCCCGCGTCAGGCTCTGTGCTGACAGCTTGGAGCCTGGATCCTGCTTCCATTCTGTGTATCCCTTTCTTTCTGCCCCTCCTCTGCTCGTGCTCTGTCTCTCTTTCTCTCAGAAATAAATAAACATTAAAAAAAATTTTAGAGCCTGAATTTGAGCACTAGCACTGCTCTGTGTTAGCTGTAATGTTGAGCCAGTCATTTATCTTTTGTGTGACTCAGTTCCCTCACTGGTATAAAGAGGTAGTGAAGTCCACGTCCTAGGATTGGTTGAGGATCAAAAATAATGTGTACGAATGTGCTTTACACCCTGTTGATGGCAAGTTACTTGTAAAGGTTTTGTAAGTTTCATCACCAAATGAACCAGTTCACACTTTATTTAGGCCTTGAGAGATTTGATCAGAATGAAGATAATTCCTTTTTCATTTTTTCATGGGGGGAGGAAGTTGCAGAGAAGTCAGGGTGCCGATGCTAGATTGAGGTGAGATTTCAGCCCCTGGGCTGCCCGCCACACTCCTAAATGTGTGGTTCCAGTAACCTGGTTTCACATAATTAAACATGACATGTACATCCTCTCCACTTCTGTTGGACTCTACCCCCACCCGCAGCACCCTTGACAACTACTAGCCCCAAAGAAAATCTCTGTAGATAACCTTGGTTTGTTTTCCAGGCCAGAGCTAGATATTGGGGCCCCTTTGTCCTTGGATAAAACAGAATTTATCTCTATTTTATAGTTAGTCTAATAGTATCTCCACATCTCTCTAATACAGTCAGTGTGTGGTTCCCCCACAGTCTTAGCATCAACTGGGAACTTGTTAGAAATGCAGATCCTCATATCCAATCCTAGACCTACAAATTAAAAACTCTGAGGATAGGGCCCCCAAAGTTTGTGGTTTAATGATCTCTCCCAGTGATTCTGATGCAGAATAAAGTTTGAGGACCACTGTCGTCATAGATATGGTTAAATCTCACCCATTGACTGTCAGTTTACTAGTTAGTGGTAAATTAAATAGCTTTTAACTGCTGGCCTTTTCTGGAAACATTTTCAGAAATATTTTCTAACTGGCAACAAGATCGAATTACATTTAAATTCTACCTGTAGAGTGGGTTATGAGTTATTGGACACACGTGACACCGAATTTCACCATTGCGATTTGGGAAGTCACTTGGACTTGGACTTCAGTATCGTGGAATGTCATTTGAATGATCAATTTTTTTTTACTTTTTTTTTTTTTTTTTTTTTGCGAGAAACAGAGAGAGAGAGACAGTGTGAGCAGGGGAGGGACAGAGAGAGAGGGGAAGACACAGAATCTGAAGCAGCCTCCAGGCTCCAAGCTGTCAGTACAGAGCCCATTGTGGGGCTCAAACTCACAAACCCTGAGATCATGACCTGAGCTGAAGTTGGATGCTTAACCGACTGAGCCACCCAGGCGCCCCAATTTTTTTTTTTTAATCTATGAGAGAGAGAGAGAGAGAGAGAGAGAGAGAACATGAGCGGGGGAGGGACAGAAGGAGAGGCAGAGAGAGAATCTTAAGCAGGCTCCATGCACAGCATAGAGCCAGATGCAGGGCTCCATCCCACGACCCTGGGGTCATGACCTGAGCTGAAATCAAGAGTTGGACGCTCATCTGACTGAGCCACCCAGGCGCCCTGAACGGTCAATTTTTAAAAATAGTCTCCTTTTCTTAAGAACCTGAAGAATTTTAAAAAAGTCTTTAGAGTTGCCTTTCTTTTTTTTTTTTTCAACGTTTTTTATTTATTTTTGGGACAGAGAGAGACAGAGCATGAACGGGGGAGGAGCAGAGAGAGAGGGAGACACAGAATCGGAAACAGGCTCCAGGCTCTGAGCCATCAGCCCAGAGCCCGACACGGGGCTCGAACTCACGGATCGCGAGATCGCGACCTGGCTGAAGTCGGACGCTTAACCGACTGCGCCACCCAGGCGCCCCAAGAGTTGCCTTTCTTTAACTTAGAAAGGAATTACATATTAGGGGACTGGTTTGTTCTAATTTTGTACAATAAACTTGGAGTACAGAGTGATCATTGTATCGAGGCAAATAAAACAACCTCCGTGTGAATTAAAGCTAAGTACAAATTTTCAAGTTCAATGCTGTCCTTTTAACTTGTTTTATATTACCTAGGGCATCATTTGTTCGTTTGCCAAATTGCATAAACCAGACTCCTTTGGGCAAGGGAGCGGGAGGGAGAGGAAGGCTGATAAAGAGCCTACAGGAAGGACTTCGATGCCACTGTGAGAGGCTGCATGTCTTGAGAGGTCTTGCACGGTATTGTGTTGGGCCCACCTCACCTGTTCCTGGGTGCTCAGGGTGGAGGCTGCAGCAATGCTAACACTGGTCACCACTCGAAGTGGGCTGACGGTTCCCAAGGGTTCCGGATGTCAGTCTGATTCCACTCAGGGTTTCTGTGAGAGACAAGCTGCTTTTAGGGAGGTTGCAAAACTTGAGGCCAATTTACCTTGTGTGTGTCAAGTGCATTTTTCTGATCCAAACAAGCCGCATTGCTTTCAGCCAACCGTAACCCCCTCAGAGGGTAACCACCAGGGTGGATATTTTCACTTTGAAACTACAGTTCCCACCATGCACAACATGGTACCCCCTAGGATGAATGTTTGACCAGCATCGCCAAGGCAGGTGAAATATGTCTAAGTTTACCGAGAGAACAGTACTGGCTGGACTCCCACTGGAACATACAAGGATGTTGTTTGGGGATTAAACAAACTATTTGCTGACCTTTTGAATTGTGATGATTCATTGAATATTAAAGCTACAGAACGCATTTGCAGAACAAAGAGAACTCCCAGAATAATGTTGAGACTTCATTAAGCCTTATGGCAGATGACAGAAAGAAGATTGTAGAACCATGGATCGTGTGTTATAAATTTCTCTCTAAGGTGAAATAAATTATGACAGCTTTACAATTTAAATATTTTATTTTTTTAATGTTTATTTATTTTGAGAGAGAGAGAGAGTGCGAGTGAGGGAGGGGCAGAGAGAGAGGGAGACAAGAATCCTAAGCAGGCTCCAGGCTCTGAGCTGTCAGCACAGACCCCGACGTGGGGCTCGAACTCAGGAACCGTGAGATTATGACCTCAGCCAAAGTCAGACCCTCAAGCGACTAAGCCACCTAGGCCCCCCTGACAGCTTTACAATTTAAAAAACATGTCTTGTATTTACTATTCTGTGAAATCCCAAAGTCTAAGAGTTAATAACCTAGATTTTAGGATACAAAGAATGCAGAGAACAAGAAGACAAAATCAGGCTCACGTGTACACACGCACATGCACATGCACGCACACACCCAGTGTCAAAGTCTAAGAAGGGAGCACCCCAGTGGAAAGTACGGGTCTTAGGAATGGTCTCCCTCCCTTCTGAGCTCATCTTGAATGTGACAAGGAGGGAAGGGCTGGGATCCATAAACCCACTTTTGGCTGCAGTTTTTCTGAATCCTGGGGTACAGCTGAGAGCTGGAGCTGTCAGAGTCTGTCCCTGTTCAGGATTCAGACTAGGCCTCCATACATAGGTGCTGCTTCTTTTTCTTTTTTTCTAAGTTTATTTATTTATTTTGAGAGAGAGAGAGAGAACACACATGCGAGGCAGGGGCAGAGAGAGAGAATCCCAAACAGTTCCATGCTGTCAGAGCAGAGCCTAACACAAGGCTTGAACTCACGAGCTATTAGATGGTGACCTGAGCCGAGATCAAGAGTCGGATGTTTAATCGACCGAGCCACCCAGGTGCCCATGAAAGAGATACTTCTGTTCAACCTAGACACTGGGGCATATGCTGAAGACTTGGCTCCTTCTGTCCAAATCACACAGAAGATTCTGGTGTTTTGGGGTTTTTTTAAGTTTATTAATCTTGAGAGAGACAGAGAGGAGAGTGGGGAGGGGCAAAGAGAGAGGGAGAGAGAGAGAATCCCTAACAGGGCTCGAACTCATGAAACTGCAAGATCATGAACTGAGCCAAAACCAAGAGCCAGAAACTTAATCGACCGAGCCACCCAGGCACCACCTCCCTTTTAAAAAAATGTTTATTTATTTTTGAGTAGGGGGGAAGGGCAGAGACAGAGGGAGACAGAGGATCTGATGCGGGGCTTGAACTCACAAACTGTGAGGTCATGACCTGAGCCAAAATTAGATGCTTAGCCAACTGAGCCACCCAGGTACCCCTCCAAACAGAAGATTCTAGATGAAGGCTTTAGAGCTTCAGGTAGCCATCATAAGGAGGTCCAGGGGATCCTGGGGAAGAGATGATGAAGGCCTTTGGAAGGATTGGGCAATGACTGTTGACCAACAGTAAGTAAAGGTGTTTTTGACTCTAATGCAGCCCATGCTATCTTAGTTCTCCCAGAAAGAAAAGCCTGAGACTAGGACATGTGTGTAGGGCTTAACTGTGGAGGTGATCCCAGAAAGCAAGAATGAGGGCCTAGGCAGCCTGGCCAGGAAAGGAGAAAGCCGAGCCAGTTGCATTGGTCTGTGCTGTGGACAACGGGGCTTTGATGCCAACAGGAACTTGTGAGGAACTGTACAGAATGTGCCTCAAAGTGACCATCTGAGGGATGAAAGGGAGAAGCATTTATAGGTCTTCATTCACTGGCTCCCATCCAGCACTGACACAGTGTTGCCCAAGGGGTTGTAACACCCTGGCGCCTCTGTGTTGCACGGTGAGCCAGTGTCGAGCACGCTCTTGCAGGCAGTCCACACCACCACGTCAGACAAACCCTGAGGGGGTCAGGGGTGAGGCACGGAAGGCAGGCTGAAGCCTGTGTGCAGTTGTGTCCCCAAACAATGCCCGGATCAAAGGTATGAACAAGAGGGGCGCCTGGGTGGCTCAGTCGGTTAAGCGTCCGACTTCAGCTCAGGTCACGATCTCGCAGTCTAGGAGCTCGAGCCCCACGTCGGGCTCTGGGCTGATGGCTCAGAGCCTGGAGCCTGCTTCCAATTCTGTGTCTCCCTCTCTCTCTGCCCCTCCCCCTTCATGCTCTGTCTCTCTCTGTCTCGAAAATAAATAAACGTTAAAAAAACAAAACAAAACAAAAAAACAAAGGTATGAACAAGAGGGTGTGAGGCTGTACATACTAGGGCCCAACACCTACACATTCCTGAGAAACCTTATGTTTTGCAAAATCAAGCAGTACAAATAATAGGCCTGTGGGGAAAATAGTGTTAGAAGCAGGTCACTCCCGATCTATGTAAATCTGTAACCGTAGCACTAATGCAAATAGTAGTTTGTACGTAAGGAGCTAACTGGGACGGCCCGGACATCTCAGTGTGGCTGGAGGCTGTCACAGTGGTATTTCAACGTTTATTTATTTTTGGGACAGAGAGAGACAGAGCATGAACGGGGGAGGGGCAGAGAGAGAGGGAGACACAGAATCGGAAACAGGCTCCAGGCTCTGAGCCATCAGCCCAGAGCCCGACGCGGGGCTCGAACTCCCGGACCGCGAGATCGTGACCTGGCTGAAGTCGGATGCTTAACCGACTGTGCCACCCAGGCGCCCCTGGTATTTCAAAGGTACAGTATGATAGAGTGGGAAAATGCTGGCAGGGTTTTACTTAGAGCTGGCTGGGCAGGTGCAGAAACAGTGCAGAGGGCAGTGGGCTCTGAGTGCTATTCAGTGGTCCAGCAGGCAGTGCAGCCTGGCCAGGAGCTGGGGAGAAGGGCTCTGGGTGTGAGAGCTCATTTTTAATTTTCCTAAAATATAACTGAAAGGGCTCATGCAGCCAGCGTAACAGCTGAACTGAGGGCTTCTTGTTTTCCTGATGATGGCTATAATTTTCTTCCTGCAATGAGTGATTCCCTTATAGAAATGCACGTTCTAGATGAATGAATGTGTTTCAGTGTCTCGCTATAGGGCCATTATGGGGCATCCTGGCTAAATATTGGTCCATGTGACTGCACCTGTGGGGTTCGGTGCATTCTATGCATTATGTCATTTAATCCTCATCAGACCCTGTGTGTTCCGTGCCACTGTCAGTGATGTTAGGCCCTCAGAGGTGGGAAGAGGGCTTAGGAGGCCGTGAGATCTGTTCAGTCACCCAGAGCTGCAGAGCAAGATTAAGAATGGTGGAATTTCAATTCTGACAATCCTAACTATCTTCTACTACCTTCTAACATACATCAGTAAACAGGAATAAGGAAGCAATTGGACTGCTGGAACACAGTAAAACTTACAAATATCTACATACAAAAGCTATAAAGAAAGAAGAGATTGGAGGAAGTAGTTATAGCAGATGTCATCAAGGATCAACATCTACCCTCTCTGAAGTGTGTGAGTAGGAGCATCAGGAAGTCAATCACCTCTCGGGGCACCTGGGTGGCTCAGTCAGTTGAGCGACCGACTCTTGATTTCCACTCAGGTCATGATCCCAGGGTACTGGGGACATTGAGATGACCTCAGAGGATAGAACCACCTCACCAGTTTTGGACCACCCACCTTGGGACCGTTATGCAAAATAGAAGTAAACTTCAGCTTGTCTAAGCCATACACATGTCTATAACAGAATCTGAATGCTAACTCAGATCAATTTAATTTTTTTAACAGAAATAGTAAATTGTTTGCATATATGTATATAAGGAGCTTTAGGGAAAGATGTGGACAGATACATACCAAACCATTACCTTGGTTACACAGGGGGGTTGGGCTGGAATGGAATCAAGATAATGCACTTTGTCTCCATTGAAGGACATAATATTCGTTCAACTTTGTTCTAGGTAGGATTGATTGATTGATGATTGATTGATTTAAAATGCACCTGCATGCACCTACATGTGCGAACAAGCTGGGGAGGGGCAGGGAGGAGAAGGAGAGCAAGAATTTTAAGCAGGCTCCATGCCCAGCCTGGAGCCCAGTGCACGACCATGAGATCAGGACATGAGCTGAAATCAAGAGTCAGTTGCTTAACCAACTGAGACACCCAGGGTTCCCTAGGCAGGCTTTTTATAGTGCAAAGAGCCTCACTCAAGTTAAGTGAAGTGAAGGGGAGTTTAGTGTAAAGATACAAAGAGGTCATGGGGTGCCTGGGTGGCTCAGTCGGTTGAGCATCTGAGTTCAGCTCAGGTCATGACCTCTCAGTTGGTGGGTTGGAGCCCGGCGTCAGGCTCTGCGCTGACAGCTCAGAGCCTAGAGCCTGCTTCAGATTCTGTCTCTCTCTCTGCCCCTCCCCAGCTTGTGCCCTGTCTGCCTCTCCCTCTCTCTCAAAAATAAATAAAAACATTTTAAAAAATTAAAAAAACAAGAAACAAAGAGGTCACATAGAACCTCAAATCAGGAAACCAAGTATAGCTGAGCTCACAGAAAACAGAAAGTAGTCGGGAACCACAGTTGGTCTTTAGTTCTTTCTGTGGCCTCTGTCCTTCCCCCATTTGCACATCTGCTGTGTGCCCATGGTCCAGAAATAACGGCACCTTGATAATGCCAAGATCAGTGGTTCTCCCAGTGTGGTCCCTGGGCCAGCAGCATCAGAATCAACTGGGAGCTTGTCAGAAATGCAAATTCTTGGGCCTCACTCCAGACTACTGAATCAGAAACTCTGTTGGGCCCAGCAACTTGTATTTTACCAAGCTCTTGAGGTGATCTTCATGAAGATTAAAGGTGGAGAACCACTGCTCTAGATGACGTTCCAGCTCTGACACCTACTCAGTTGGCAATAGGTATTGCTTAATTTAAGAGAGCAAGAGAGCAAGGCTCAGTTCATCTTTTTTGTTTGCCAGGCCAGTCACTGGTCAGCTAGTGGATTGGGTCAGTGGTCTATCCTTATTCCAATTAGTTTTTGCAAGGGGGCAGGCTCACAATTTAACTGTTCCCCTGTTGCTGTGCATTTAGAAGACACAATATATATATTTTTGCCATTATCAATGTTACTGTAATGCATATCTTCATGTACCCCCACAGGCACACATTCACAGAATCAAGAAAAATGCACAATTTAATGACCTTATATCATTTTCCACTTCTTTTTTTTTTTTTAACGTTTATTTATTTTTGAGACAGAGAGAGAGAGAGAGCATGAGTGGGGAAGGGTCAGAGAGAGGCAGACACAGAATCTGAAACAGGCTCCAGGCTCTGAGTGTCAGCACAGAGCCTGACGCGGGGCTCGAACTCACTGACCGCGAGATCATGACCTGAGCCGGAGTCGGACGCTTAACCGACTGAGCCACCCAGGCGCCCCTCATTTCCCACTTCTATTAGTGGTATAAGATTGTACCAGTGCACTAGCATTAAATATTGTAATTAAATTATTTTTGCTTTTGGGCTAACTTAACAGCATCACTTTAAAAGCACAACAATGTAGCTCAGTTGGTGAAGCCTGTGACTCTTGATCTTGGGGTTGTAGGTTCAAGCTCTACGTTGGGTATAGAGATCACTTAAAAATAAAATCTTAAAAATAAAATAAAATAAAAATAAAATAAAATAAAAACAATGAGTACCTTGTTTTATAAACGGAGGGGGAATTTGTGGCAAGAGTCAAACAAGAGGCTTAAGGGTATGTTTCAGAGAGGTCCTGCCCCTGTTGTAAGTGGCAAATTTGTGGGGAGCACAGAGTTGAAAGAAGGAGAAAGAATTCCTGGATCAATCCTGTGTGGCTGCAGTGGCAGGGGTCTTAGGAAGAACACAAGGCAGAAGGGTGAGGAGTCAGGGAAAGCTCTAAGTGGTGGGAGATGTGTCCCCCATCAGAGCCACCAAATAAGCCTGCTAAACCATGTCTGAAGGAATCATGAGACATCTGGTAGCTTATAGGTGAAAAAGTTCATACGAATTATTATTATTATTGTTATAATTAATATTATTACTATTGGATTGGAAGCAGTGTGTTTTTACCCATGTTCGGTAACTTTCTTTTTCCGGAGAACATATGGGGCGTGAGGTGGGGAAAAAGGAGAAAAAAATGGGAGGTAATTTTTTTTAAGTTTATTTACTTATTTTGAGAGAAAGAGAGGGAGAGAGAACATGCGCGTGAGCGGGGAAGGGTTGGGAGGAGGGGAAGAGAGAGAATCCCAAGCAGGCTCCATGCTAAGCGTGGAGCCCAATGCGGGGCTTGATCTCACAACCGTGAGATCATGACCTGAGCCAATATGAAGAGTATCAAGTCAGATGCTTAACTGACTGAGCCACCCAGTTACCCCATAGGAGTTAATTTTAACTTTGGGTAGATCATGAGGTTATTATATCATATCATTATATTATATTGATTATTATATTATATATCATATTATATCATATTATATCATATTATATCATATATCATATCATATCATATTATATTATATTATATTATATTATATTATATTATATTATATTATAGAGCACTAATTTACCTCTATGTAAATGAGAGAAGGGGAAACTAGGTCTATTTGCTGAAGGGTCCAGAATCCAAGGCAACCATGCAGGTTGATAATATTAATGCCAGCATTCAGAATGCTGTTGCTTTAATTTGCATTTCTTTGATTACTAGCAATTATGAATCTTGTTACATGTTTGTTTACTATTAGTTCCCTCAGTGCAATTGTCTTCATTTCCTTTGCCTTTACCAACCAGGTTCTTTTTTCTTTTCTAGAATGAGGCCTCCCTTTCTTTCTTTCTTTCTTTCTCTCTTTCTTTCTTTCTTTCTTTCTTTCTTTCTTTCTTTCTTTCTTTCTTTCATGTTTATTTATTTATTTTGAGCGAGAGTAAGAGACTGCATGAGTGGGGGAAGGGCAGAGAGAGAGAGGGAGAGAATTCCAAGCAGGCTTCATACTAAATGCAGAGTCTGAAGCAGTGCTTGGCCTCACAACTGTAAGATCATGACCTGAGCCAAAACCAAGAGTCGGATGCTTAACCGAGTAAGCCACTCAGGCACCCTTCTAGAAAGAGGCCTTTTTATTAATCCTGTCATATTTATTATAAATATTTTTTTTTTAATTTTTTTTTCAACGTTTATTTTTGGGACAGAGAGAGACAGAGCATGAACGGGGGAGGGGCAGAGAGAGAGGGAGACACAGAATCGGAAACACACTCCAAGCTCTGAGCCATCAGCCCAGAGCCTGACGCGGGGCTCGAACTCACGGACCGCGAGATCTGACCTGGCTGAAGTCGGACGCTTAACCGACTGCGCCACCCAGGCGCCCCATATTATAAATATTTTTAATCTGACAATTTTTTATCACTTAGCATAGTGTTTTCAAAGATCATTTATATTGGGGCACATATCAGTATTTTAGTTTTAAAATTATTATTATTTTTATTTTAGAGAGAGAGGGCATGAACAGGAGAGAGGGGCAGAGGGAGAGATATATAATAATTTCTATAATCTTAAGATCAGAATCTCCATGCTGAGCATGGAATCTGATGCCGGGCTCGATCCCATGACGCTGGGATCATGACCAAAATCAAGAATCAGACACTCAACCAACTGAGCCAACCAAGGCACCCCCATTATTATCATTATGTTAGGTCAGCTTCACTCCCTGTGTGGAGCCCAGCGCTGAGCTTGAACTCACTACCTTAAGATCAAGGCTTGAGCTGAGATCAAGAATTGGACGCTTAACCAACTGAGCCACCCAGGCACCCCAGTATTTCATTTTTTTATTGCCAAATAATCCACCATATGTGTATGGATATAAGCACATTTTATTTATTCATTCATCAGTTGATGGACATTTGAGTTGTTTCCACCTTTTGGCTATTATGAATAATGCTGCTATAAACATTTGTGTATGGTTTTTATGTGGATGTATGTTTTCATTTACCTTGGGTATATATTTATGAGTAGAATAGCTGGATCATATGGTGAAAATTTTTTTAATGTTTATTTATTTTTGAGAGAGAGAGAGAGAGAGGCAGAGAGAGAGGGAGACACAGAATCTGAAGCAGGTTCCATGTTCTGAGCTGTCAGCACAGAGCCCGACTCGGGACTCAAATGCATGAACTGTGAGATCATGACCTGAGCTGGAGTCGGACGCTTAACCAACTGAGCCACACAGGCACCCCCATCTTGTGAAATTTTTAAAGTACAGAATTGTATAAAGTAAAAGTTTATTATTTTAAATATTTTTTAAATGTTTATTTATTTTTTGAGAGACAAAGAGACAGAGCGTGAGTGGGGGAGGGGCAGAGAGAGAGGGAAACACAGCATCTGAAGCAGGCTCCAGGCTCTGAGCTGTCAGCACAGAGCCTGACGCAGGGCTCGAACTCACCAACCTTGAGATCATGACCTCAGCCGAAGTTGGACATTTAACCGACCGAGCCACCAGGCGCCCCTAAAGTAAAAGTCATTTATAATGCTCTCCAACATCACCCATCCCCAAGTGAGCCAGTACCTTAATATTTTGGAGTATATTTTTCTTTTTCCTAAGCATGTCCATACATACCCCTTTTTCTTCTTTTCCGCTTTCTGTCACTGTGGATTAAATTGACTTTCTTAGAGTTTTATATAAATGGAATCATACAGTATGTGTTTTGTGTTTGACTTTTTTTCATTCAGCATGTTTTTTGTTTCATTCATATTTCATGTATATCCATAGTGTATATCAGTTCCTTTTTATTGCAGATAAGTATTCTATTGCAAGAATATGTCACGCGCTGCCTGGGTGGCTTAGTTGGTTTAGTGTCAGACTCTTGGTTTCGGCTCAGATTGTGATCTCGCCATTCATGGGTCTGAGTCCTACAAGTGCACAGCCTACTTAGGGTTCCCTATCTCCCTCTCTCTCTCCCTCTCTCTTTCAGATAAAATAAACTTAAAAAAATTTTTTAAAAGGAATATATCACAATTTTTTATCTGATGGGCATTTGAGTTGTTTCCAGCTTTAGCTATTATGAATAAAGCTGCTATGAACATTCCTGTACAAGTCATTGTGTGAATATGGGTTTTCATTTATTTAGGAGTGGAATGGTTAGCTCTTGGGGTGTTTGTTTAACTTTGTAAGAAAGTGCTGAACTGTTTTTCAAAATGATTGTACCATTTGACATTCCCACTGGTAATATATATATACATTTTTTCTTTCTTTCTTTCTTGCCCTTTCTTTCTTTCTCTCTCTCTTTTTCTTTCTTTCTTTCTTT
>NW_024412404.1:36362418-36502036 GCF_014898765.1 Herpailurus yagouaroundi | reverse complement strand
TTTTTTATTTTATTTCCCTTGCCTCAGGAGACATAGCTACAAAAATGTTGCTGTGGCTGATGTGGGAGAAATTACTGTCTGTGCTCTCTTCTAGGATTCGTATGGTTCCAGGTCTCACATTTAGGTCCGTAATCCATTTTGAGTTTATTTTTGTATATGGTGTAAGAAAATGGTCCAGTTTCTTTCTTTCTTTCTTTCTTTCTTTCTTTCTTTCTTTCTTTCTTTCTTTTCTTTCTCGCCCTTTCTTTCTTTTTCTCTTTCTTTCTCTCTCTTTCTTTCTTTCTTAAGTTTATTTTTGAGAGGTGGTGGTAGTGGCAGAAGAGAGAGAGAAAGAGAGAGACAGAGAGAGAGAGAGAGGGAATCCCAAGCTCTGTGCTATCTGCACAGATAGCACAGCCCTGCATGATGCAGGGCTCTGTCTCACCACCGTGAGACCATGACCTGAGCCGAAATCAAGAGTCAGACACTTAATTGACTTGAGTCATCCAGGTGCCCCTAGACATATATTTTTCAAGTAAGCTCTAGGCCAAATGTGGGGTTTGAACTCATGACCCTCAGATTAAGAGTTGCATGCTCTATGACTAAGCCAGCCAGGTACAAACCCGGTAATATTGATTAAAGCCAAACTCTTGCAAAACAAACAAACAAGAAAACCAAACCAAACTCTTGCTTTCAGGCAAGCGTCCATCCCCAGGATGGAGCCTGGTCTACCCCTTCCCAGTCTTTGCTTCCCTATGGATGAGTGATTGCCTAAGTTTCAGGGAGGCAGTGGGAGGGAAGGGCAGGGAAATTGTGGGGCCACCACAGAGTATGCAGAGCTACACAGCAGCCCCCCTTGGGGGCATTGCCTGGGCGAGACAATGGCACCTGTCTTCTCAGACTAGGGGGCAGTGGCCCCAAATTCTTACCCTGGGGGTTGATTCAGCACATGCTAAACAAAGGAAAACACTGAAAGGTCACTGAAAAAGGAAGTAGGTGGGAAGGGCTGTTGTCACTGTGTGAATGACCCTCTGTGCTTGTCTTTTACAGGGTGGGTATCCTTGGCCACTTTCCGTTTTCATTATTTGTCAGAGAAATGTGCGTTGAAACTTAATTGCTTCCCCCCCTTCCACTCCCCCCCCCCCACTCTTCGCCATACATCCCAGCCAAAGAGGAACCAGAAGCTCTGCTGTCAGAAGGGGAAGAAAAAGTGATGGTGACTGTCCTTAGACAGTAAAAACTTCCATAAAGTGAGTTTAAAGTGGACACAGCCCCATGCGTCCAGACTCACGGGTCTACAGGGTTTGGGTCTTCCAGCTGTTAGGCAAGAAGGCCGGGAGGTCAGGTACCATGTTTGGTCAGGGTTCTCAAGTCATCCTGACGTTACTGAGGTGGACGCCGGGTGCTGCTGGCACCCCCTTCAGAAGGACTTGTTGTCCAGCTGCAGGGAGCACTCTTGGTAGACGGCCCTGTGCTGTCATCCCTTTCAGAGATGGCCGTCTTGCCTGAGAGCGTGCCCTGCCCAGGCTGGTTCTCCCACAGTGGTGGGAGTGTCACTCTGGAGCTCTGTGGGGTTGGCCGAGGCTGTCCAAGACCTTGACTTCTCCCTCTGTCCACTCCTGCTCCTTCTCTCCCTTACACAGATGTTAGTCCCACCAGCACCACCTCGTAAGCATTCTGTACACTAAAGTCCATCTCAGAGTTGGCTTCCTGGAGAACTCACCTGGGACGATTTAGTAACAAGGAAGCTGTGAACTAGTATGAGCTTACTGTGTAACAAATGGATATAGACTTCCAAATGCATGGAATATTTGTGGAACCTTACAGAAGAGACTGTTGGGGCGCCTGGGTGGCTCAGTCAGTTAAACCTCTGACTCTTGATTTCGGCTCAAGTCATGATCTTACAGTTTGTGGGTTTGAGACCCACATAGGGCTCTGTGCTAGCAGCACAGAGTCTGTTTGGGATTCTCTCTCTCTCTCCCTCTCTCTATGCCCCTCCCTGGCTCATGTTCTCTCTCTCTCAAAATAAATAAAGTTTAAAAAAGTTATAAAAAAAATCTTAAAAAAAAAAAGAAGAGACTGTTAACAATAGCTAGGGACTAGGACTGGGTTCTTTCAGGAGTAGGGAAGTGTTACTTTCTACTCTTTTCCTTTTATAATAAAAAACCTCTTATTTTAAAGAAACATGGGGTTGCATTACACATACTTGTGATAGCTACCATTCGGGGAACACCTTGTGCCATGTCCTTTAGCACGTATTCTCTATGGCTCACAAAAATGCAGAGGTGGATGTCATTATCATCCCATTTTACGGGTAAGGGAGCTGAGCTTCAGAGGTGACAGATGATTGGTCCGGAAGCAACTGTCACCAAGCAGTGAAGCCGGCATAGACTCCGACTCCAACTCCAATGTTCAGGCTATCTCTGAGCTCAGTTAGAGCGTGTGTCTTTCTTTCACTTCAAATGATGCCCTCTGTTCTGAATGGGGAGTATGGTGGGAAGGAAAGAGTAATGAATTGGCAGTAAAAGACCAAGCTTCTAGGGTTTTTTTGCTATTATTAGTGAACTCTGAGTTATTTTCTGTTTATATGTTGCACTTGTCTATAAAAATCCAAAACTCATTTTGGTATAGAGGCAAAATCCAAAGGCTGTTGGTTTTGACAGAGCTGGGTCCTGCTAGTTACTGTGTGATTTTTAACAAGTTACTTAACCTCTCTGAGCCTCAATTTTCTATTCTTTAAGGTAGGGAAAATGGACTATAAGACTCAGGGTTGTCATGAAAAAGACATACTATAATAGTACTTACTATATTCTAGGTCCTCAAGAAATCATTCCTTCCTCCTTGCAGTTTAACCTTTGGTCCTTGGGATAAAGTAAACTGTTCTTAGTTTTAGCCTAAGTTAAAACACTCAGTTTGCTAAAGAAGATATATTTAATGTATGTGAAAGGACCGACTTGGGATTCTTTTGTGGATCAGCAGAAGAAAGGAACCAAATTTTTCATGATCATTGTTTTACCTCTGCAAACTCCACATGACTGAAAGATCTCCAACGGGTATGGACTCTCCTGCGTGGGGATTGGGAAAGTAAGAGATTCCCCCTTGGAAAGTATGAAGGGAAAAAAAAAAAATCAATCCCTAGGCTTGGGAAGGAAGACCTGTGCTGTGTCCAATGGCGACTTCCCATTGAGTCCAATGGCGACTTCCCAAAAGTTATGTCCGCGTGTTGATCCCTAGAGTCTGTGAATGTGACCTAATTTGGAAAAAGGGTCTTTGCAGATGTCATGTCAAGATGAGATCACCCTGGATCATCTGGGTGGACCCTAAACTCAATGACGAGTGTCCTCATAAGAGACACAGAAGAGAGACACAAGGAGAAGAGAAGTCCAAGATGAAGACTGCAATTTTGGTCACACAGCCAACAAGTAACACCAGCAGCTGCCAGATGCCGGAAGAGGCAGGGAAGATTCTCCCCTAGGTCTTCAGAGGGAGCATGGCTCTGTCCACACCTTGATTTTGGACTCTTGGCTCCCTGAACTGTGAAAGAATACATTTCTGTTGTTTTAAGCCCCCAAGTTTATGATGATTTGTCACAGCAGCCACAGGAAACTAATATAAGCACCACAAGACAATTTTAGGGGCAACCATGGGAATAGCATCAAAATTAAATAATATTAAAAAAGGACCCATTTGACCAAATATTTAGCATCAGGCAATAGGAATATAGACCTAAGAGATGTCCCCACGGAGATGACATGTAGTCTTCTGAAACAATGTCACCCAGAGAGGGAAGTAGGTCAGTTAAGGGCAGGAAGCAAAAGAGGCCACGTTGATGAAGTGAGAGATATCTGCCATTTCAGATCCTGCCCCAATAATGGCAAAGTGGATTTTTCAAATACTGGGGAATTGGACAGAGACATACAGAGGCTGAGAACATTTATGTTAGAATAATGAAAAATAAAAAATGTAAAAAGGAGATGGTCAAGAGGCAGGAAGGACTCCCTTTTAAGGAGCCAGTAAGTAAGTACTGGGATATGCTGGCTTCTCAGAGTCAAAGGTTTGAGAGGGACACTGGACAGTCCTCTACTGAACGATGTCATGGAGAAATGCATCAAAAGGAAGGGTGTGAACACAACAGGGGACCGGCTAAAACCAGTCACATGATAGGACATAACACAATCACTAGAGATAAGGCTGTAGATTAATATTCACTGAAATGAAAGATGTTCGAGACATATCATTAAGTCCAGAGAGCAAGTGATAAAACAGTAAGTATAACAAAATCCCTTTCCTCATGTGTAAAGGGAGCTGAGGATAACAGTAGCCTCAGTAGCCTGAGGATAACAGAACACCCTCAATGTGTCTGAACTCACAATCAAACCCACTAAAATTTCTTCAGTGAAACATGAATATTCACACTAAGAGGGATAAAGGCTGTAAATAGCATCGTATCACTTTGGGTCAGGTTGTGCAGCCCAGTAAATTTGCTGGAAACTTAGAATACAAAAATGAAAGCAAAACAGCCTTGTGTTTCCAGAGATTTTCACCTCCTGGAATTCTCAATGAGGGCCCGAGGGCCCGTGTTCTGTACAGGCATCAGCAAAGAAGCCTGCAGGGGCCCCTGGGTGGCTCTGTCGGTTGAGTGTCCGACTTCAGCTCAGGTCATGATTTCATTGTTTGTGAGTTCGAGCCCCTCATGGGACTCGCTGCTGTCAGCCTGTCAGCCCAGAGCCTGTTTTGGACCCTCCATCTCCCTCTGTCTGCCCTCTCCCGCCTACAGTCTCTCTCTCAAAAATAAATAAAATATAATTAAAAAAAAAAAGAACGAAGACTGCAAGCATTATTGCATTGCTACAATGTTGTTGCGGATGGATGAGATTGCAGCCTGTTTTTTATCTTTGACTTTTGACTTGTTATATTTTAATTTTTCTGCAGTGAATATTCATTACTTTTTTTTTTTTTTTTTTTTTTTGACTTGTAGCTTCTTGAATTTTAATCTATCTGGATAAATTTAACACGGGGACTACTGCATCGCTCCATGGACCTCAAAAGGTTCTTAGCACCAAGTTCATAATTTTCATCTCTGCCCTTAAGAAAATATTTCTCTGGGAAGAGAGGAACAATTAAAGAGATGGAGTGGGGGTTTTCATGTCTTTCTCTTGTGTCTTTAAGCCAGTCCCAACAGTCAATATCCAGGAAGATGGAGCCCCTAGAACCTTACCTGGGGTTTACCTACCTTTCCTCATCTGTATGTATTAGTTTTATGTTAAAAGGCAAGGAACAACAGCAACAAACCAGAAAACAAATAGTGGGAATGTGGGGAAAAGCGAGGGAGGTCTATGTGGATAGCGCCAATGGAAGGAAGGAGAAAGAACAGGTGTGAAGCAGACTTTTCTGACCTCGGGGCCTGCCTGGTGAGGAAGGGAGTGGGGTGGGGGGGTGGGGGTGGGAAGGTCACGGGAAGAAAGAAGCAGCTAGAGGGACAGCCGGTAAGAAACAGAGAAAAGCGAACTGTTTCAAGAACCAGGAAGAAGTTGTTGAGCAAAGCTGTGGTCAAGTGAAGCCAGAGAGTCGGCTACTGGAGGCTGACTTTGCAGCCGAGTGAGGTGTAGGCCCTAAAGGAGAAGTGTGCCAGGAGAAGGGTCTGCAGACATTCTGCTGAGTTCCGCATGCAGCAAAACTAGGGGCCCTTTTCTGCTCAGCTCCCTGGGTGCTTGAAAAATTTGAGGAGGGAAATTACAATTTGAGGAGGAATTTTCAATGTATGCACAAATAGTTTTTTAGTGGCTAAGAATTTCTGAGAATGTTGAAAAACCAGGTATTAAAAAGATATATGTACATATTATTTTTAAAAATCTATGTTATTTCTAGATATTATATAATATAACATGGTAGTATTGGATTGGCTGATAGTTGAGGGACTTCCGCCATTTGGCCAGACTTGGAAAGGGAAGTGGCCCTAAGCCAATGGAAATTAGAGAAGGGAGGTGGGAGGGACTTGGTGAAACCCTAAATAGAAATGGAGCTTTTGATTGGGCAAGTCATGGTACGACTTCAGAGACACTGAAAGGTAGAAAGTGTCAGATGAGGAGGATCTCACGTACCCACAAAACTAACAGCTCCAAGCTGTGTGGCCTGAGCCCTGCTCTCAGGACCCAAGCCTAACTGCTAGTGGAGGGAAGCAGAGAGTGAAGAGTCCCAGAGGAGGAAGGCCCTCCCTCCAGGGCAACATTCCCCTCACAACTCATAAAGGGCTCCCCCACATGCACCCATGCAAAGTCAGCAGACTACCTAGCAGAGGAAGTTTGATTTCTAACCCAGTTACCATGGTTAGTATGGCCTCCATGGGAATGTGGGCCCACCCACATGGCCAGCCCCTTTGAAGCCTCGGACTGCCTGAGAGGCAAGAATGAGTAAAGAAGGTCAGAGCAGCCCCTCAAAAAGGGGTGCTAAGCATGTGTGTGACATGTGACAGGGCAGTGGTTCTTAAACTGGGCCGTGTGGAACCCTGGGCCAAGGTGGTCTACAGCTAAAGCAGAAGTCTTTTCTGCATTTGCCGATAGAATGAGCTCCCTTTTAAAAAATATTGTTTCTTATAATAACATTAATACTTTTTTCTTTAATCAGAAGAATTAAAAGAAGAGAAGTCATCTATAATCTTACCTCCACATATTTAGGTATATTTCCTTTCAGGCTCTTTTTTTGTGAATATATTGATCAATCATATGTTTACATATGTATATTTTTGGTGAGCTCTGTGCCCAATGTGGAGCTTAAACTCATGACCCTGAGATCAAGAGTCTCATCTTTTGCTGACCAAGCCAGCCAAGTGCCCCTGCTACAAATATATTTTAGATATATTTACAAATAATAATAGTTAACTATCATTATTGTTTAATATTTCTTGAATGCTTACCAAAGCAAAGCATTGCTCTTAACCCTTTGCGGATATTGAAGCATGCAATTTTCATAATAACCCTATAAGCTAGAAGCATTATTATCCTTATTTAACCATAAAAGAAACTGAGGAAGAGAGAAGTAAAGAAATTTGTTCAAAGTCACACATTAGTAGGTAGGGAACTGGAATTCAAACCTGGATCTGACTGTGGAGTCTACATTTTTAGACAATATATACACTGTATTATATATATATATATATATATATATATATATATATATATGGTTTTGTGTTAAGGTCTTTCATTAAATATTATGTTGTATTTCCCACAACATTAAAAATAATTTACTTGACATGAAGTTTTTGTTTAGAATCAAGTAGAAGAAATTGTCTGATTTAGTTTAAACTTAACGGTTTATTTGGTATATCTGTATATTAATTATATATTACATAATATATCAATATTTCAAAGTGTTCATAAAAGAAACCTTATTGCCCAGGAGTTCCACCCCATGAGTTAAAGCAAACAAACATATCTTAACAAATATAAAAGAACAGAAGTCATATAAAGTATGATGTCAGATCACAGTGGGATTAAACTAGAACCAATAATTTGGAATTTTGGAAAATCCCAAAATATTTGGAGATTAAACACACACCTTTAAATAATACATGGGTCAAAAAGAAGTCTCTAGAGAAATTTTAAAAAATATTTTGAATTAAATGAAAATAAAAATATAACATCAATGAAACAGTGTTTAGAGAGAAATATATATAGCATTATATGCATATTAGAAAAGAAAGATCTAGAGGGTGGCTCAGTGGTTAAGTGTCCAACTCTTGGTTCTGGCTCAAGTCATGATCTCATGGTTTATGGGTTTGAGCCCCGCATGGGATTCTCTGTCTCCGTCTCTCTCTGCCCCTCCCCTGCTTTCTCTCTCTCTCTCAAAATAAATAAATAAACATTAAAAAAAAAGAAAGATGTAGAATCAGTAATATAAGCTTTCCACTTTAGGAAACTAGACAAAGAAGAGGAATATAAGCCTAAATCAAGCAGAAGGAAATAAATAATAATTGGAGCAGAAATAAATGAAACTGAAAGTAGGAAAACAATAAATAAAAGTCAATGAGAACAAAAACTGTTTTTTTGAAAAAAAGAAATAAAAAATAACAAACCTCTTGTCAGGCTAACAGAGAAAAAAAAAGAAGATACAAATAACTAATATCAGAAATGAAATAAGAGTCATCTCTACTGAACATGAAAAGGATAATAAAACAGTATTATGAACAAACTCTATGCCCACAAAATTGATAGCCTAGATGAAATGAACTAATTTCTTGAAAGATGCAAACTACTAAAACTCACAAAAGGAGAAACAGATAACCTGAATAGGCCTCTATCTTTTAAAGAAATTGAATCAATAATCAGTAACATTCCAAAACAGAAAGCACCAGGATCAGATGGGCTTACTGGTGATTTCTACCAAACATTTCTAGAAGAAATGATGCCAATTCTCTAGAATCTCTTCCAGAAAATAGAAACGGAGGAAACACTTCTTGACTCATTCTGTGAGGCCAGCATTACCCTAATACCAGGACCAGATAAATACATTACAAGAAGGGAAAACCCAGGACCAATTTCACTTATGAAAATCTATGCAAAAATCCTCAACAAATGTTAGCAAATAAAATGCCACAATATATAAAAAGAATTATACACCACAACCAAATGGGTTTTATTCCAGGTATTACAAGGCTATTTCAATATTCAAAAATCAATTAATGTAATCCATCTCATCAACAGGTAAAGAAGAAAAACCATATGATCATATCAATTGGTGCAGAAAAAGCATCTGACAAAATCCAATACCAATTCATTCTAAAAATTTTCAGCAAACCAAGACTAGAACAGAACTTCCTCAGCTTGATAAAGAACACCCACAAAAACTTACAGCTACAATTCTTTTTTGAGAGAGAGAGGATGCAAATGAGCAAGGAGCAGAGAGAGAGTGGGAGAGGGAGAGAGAGAGGGAGAGAGAGAGAGAGAGACACGCAGGGCTTACCTGAGGTGAGGCTCATGTTTTTACCTGAAGCAGGGCTCAAGCTCACCCAAAGCGGGGCTTGAGCTCACCTGATATGGGACTCAAACTCGGGAACTGTGAGATCATGACCTGAGCCAAAGTCTGATGGTTAACTAACTGAGCCACCCAGGTGCCCTAGAATCATTCTTAATGGTGGGAAAATAGGTGCTTTCCCTCTATGATTGGGAACAAGGCAAGGATGTCTACTCTCACCACTGCTATTCAAAATTGTACTGGAGGGGTGCCTGGCTGGCTCAGTAGAGCATGAGTCAGCAGAGCATGAGACTCTTAAACTCGAGGGTTGTGAGTTTGAGCCCCATGGTCGGTGTAGAGATTACTTAAAATCTTAAAACAAAAACAAAATTGTACTGGAAGTCCTAGCTAATACAAAAAGACAAGAAAATGAAATAAAAGGATTACAGTTTGGCAAGGAAGAGATAAAACTGTTTTTGCTCACAGATGACAAGATTGTCTATATAGAAAACCACAAGGAACTGACCAAACAAACAAACCTTCCCAGAACTAGCAAGCTATGATGGCATGATTGCAAAATAACAAGTTTAATATCCAAAAGTCTACGGCTTTCCCAAACAGCAGCAATGAACAAATGAATTTGAAATAAAAAAAATAATACCATTTACATTAGGACTAGAAAAAAAAGGGAAATACTTATATATTTCTAGCAAAATATAAACAGAATCTATATGAAGAAAACTACAAAACTCTAATGAAATCAAAGATCTAAATAATTGGAGAAATATTCCATGTTCATGGATAGAAAGACTCAATATTGTTAAATATCAATTCTTGCCAACTTGATCTAAAGATTTGATTTAATCTCAATCTAAATCCCAGGAGGTTATTTTGTATATTATCAACAAAGTGATCCTAAAGTTTATATAGAAAGGCAAGAGACCCTAAACAGTCATCTTGATGCTGAAGAAGAACAAAATTGGAGGTCTGACATGACAACTTTAAGACTTACTATAAAACTACAGTAATCAAGACAGTATAGTATTGACAAAATATAAAATAAAAAAAAATAAAGAGATCAGTGAAACAGAATAGAGCCCAGACATAAACCCACACAAATATAGTTACTGATCTTTTTGACAAAAGAGACAAGGCAAGTCAATGGAGAAAGGATAGTCTTTTCAACAAATGGTGCTGGAAAACTGGACATCTATATGCCAATAAATAAATAAATAAATAAATGAAAAGAAAGACAGGAAAAAAAGAATTTAGACAGAGATCTTATACCTTTTACAGAAATTAATTCAAAAGGAATCATAGACCTAACTGTAAAACATAAAAATAGAAAATTTCTAGACAATAATATAGAAGAAAATCTAGGTCACCATAAAAATACAAGCCATAGAATGGGAGAAAATATTTGCAAAACACATGTCTGATAAAGACCTTGAATACAAAATAAACAAAGAACTCTTAAAGCCCAACAATAAGAGAACAAACAACCCAGTTAAAAAGTGGGCAAAATGTCTTAACAGACACCTCACCAAATAACATATACAGATGGCAAATAAATATATGAAAATATATTCAACATCGTGTATCATTAGGGAAATGCAAATTAAAACAACAATGAAATACTGCTTCAAAACTATGAGAATGTCTAAAATCTAAAACACTGATAACACCAAATGGGGGGGAGGATACAGAACAATAGGCACTCTCATTCACTGCTGATAGGAATGCAAAATGGTACAGCCACTTGGAGGCAGTTTCTTACAAAACTTTCCTAGTCTGAAAAGGCTGCATACTACATGACATTTGGGAAAAACCAAATGATTGAGATCGTAAAAAGAATAGTGGCTGCCAGGAGTTCAGGGGTGTTGGGGGCGGTATGAATAAGTGAAGCATAGTGGATTTTCAGTGTGGTGAAATGATTCTATATGATGTTGTGATGGTGGACACATGACAGTATGTATTTGTCAAAACCCATAGAAATGTACAATACAGAGAACCTTAATGTAAACTATGGACTTTAGTCAATAGTAATATATCACCATTGGCCAACTAATTATAACAAATGCACCACGCTAATGCAAGATGTTAATGATAGAGGAAACTGTATATAGGAAGGGGGTATATGCAAACTCTCTGTACTGTTTGATTTTTCTGGATATCTAAAACTGTTCTAAAAATAAAGTCTATTAATTAAAAAACATAAATGCCTGAGAGTAACAAAAACAAATTAAAAAAATGGGGAGGAGGAAGGGCTTATCTTACTAGATGTAGCTGAGACAAACCAGGTTCACACACAATATCCAGCAACTAAAAGACTTCATTTCTCTGCTTCCCTTACAATTTTAGTATATGTGCTACCGAAGCAAGCACTGTCTCCTTCCCTTACAGATAAAGATGTAAATAAACTTTTTAGTTGTGACTTCCAGAAAAGTGTCAGACAGCTGGCATGTGCCCTTCCGGCCCCTCCCCACTCTGTTTGCTTCCTGCCTGGATAAAGGGCTATATGGCTGGAACTTCAGCAACCATCTTGGAGCACAAGGAGGTTCTGACTGAGGTTGAAAGCCACTGAGAAGAATGGCTAGGCAGAATAATGAAGGTGCTTGGGTTTTTAGTGATTTTTTTAAAAAGTGGATTTATTTATTTTGAAAGAGAGAGGCAGAGAGAGAATCCCCAGCAGGGCCCGAACCCACGAACCATGAGACCATGGCCTGAGGTGAAACCAAGAATCTGAAGCTTAACCGACTGAGCCACTCAGGTGCCCTAAAGAAGCCCGGGTTCATGGTGCTACTATGCTAACCGCTACATAATACTATGCTACTATGCTGGCCGCTTTATACCAGACTTCTTCTACAGGATAGAAATAAATCTATTTCTTATTTAAGTTTCTGTTGTTTGTTTTCCATGTTTAGCTATCCAATAGCTAAACACAATTTCTACCTTGTACACCAGATAATAAAACTTACTGTAATTCTATTATGATAAAACCATATGTATAGCATAGGTATAAACAATACAAATAGAATAATAATAATAATAATAAAGAGTCCAGAAACAAATTCAAACAAGGACTTAATATAAATAAAGATGACATTTAATTTAGAGGGAGAAAGATGGTTTACTTAATATATGGTGTTGGCAGAACTGACTATCCATCTGGAAGAAACTATGATGATACTTCTACTCCACATCATATGCAAAAATAAACTCCAGATGGACTCTAAGTCTACATGTGAAAAATAAAAAAATATTAGATACAAATGTAAGGAATTATTTATAAAATCATAAAGTAAAGAAGACTTTCTGATGTGAAAGATAAAACTTAGAAACCCTAAGGGTCAGCACCTAAAATAATAGTCACATCATCTCTTAAAAATGAACACATTTTTTTTGTATAGCAAAAGAAACTATAAACAAAGTCAAAAGACTAAATACTTAAAATATACTTGATAAAGGATGAATGTCGTTAATGTACCTTAGCTCCTACAAACCAAAAAAAAAAAAAAAAAAAAAGACAAGCCAATTAAAATTTGACAAAGCATATCCATAGGTACTTCCAGAAAAAAAGATATAAATCATGAATGATATGAAATATTCTTAACCTCGGGGCGCCTGGGTGGCGCAGTCGGTTAAGCGTCTGACTTCAGCCAGGTCACGATCTCGCGGTCCGTGAGTTCCAGCCCCGCGTCGGGCTCTGGGCTGATGGCTCAGAGCCTGGAGCCTGTTTCCGATTCTGTGTCTCCCTCTCTCTCTGCCCCTCCCCCGTTCATGCTCTGTCTCTCTCTGTCCCAAAAATAAATAAACGTTGAAAAAAAAAAAAAAAAGATTCTTAACCTCACTGGTATTCAAGAAAATGCAAATTAGCACAATAAAAGTATAGCATTTTGATCCATCAGATTAGCAAAAATAAAAAATATTGGTAAGACTAGCCATATGAGCATGGAATGTGAATTTCTACAGCATCTCTGTAAAGTATTATAATAATATGTATTTAAAATGCACCTATTGGGGTGCCTGGGTGGCTCAGTCGGTTAAGCGTCCGACTTCAGCTCCGGTCACGATTTCACCGTCTGTGGGCTCCAGCCCCGCGTCGGGCTCTGTGCTGACAGCTCGGAGCCTGGAGCCTGCTTCAGATTCTGTGTCTCCCTCTCTCTCTGCCCCTTCCCCGCTCATGCTCTGTCTCTCTCTGTCTCAAAAATAAATAAAAACATTAAAAAACAATGCACCTATTCCTCAATCCAGAAATACTACTTTTTGTAATGTATTCTACAGAAAGAATAATACCAGTATATAAAGAAATATATTCAAGAAAATTTACTATAGCATGACTATAGATGCCCCCAATCTGAAGAAAAAGAGCTTAATGTGACCGTCCATCATCAGAGGACAGTTGATATATTAGGTGCTATAGAGGATTATGCAACTTAAAACACATGAGTTAGATACATACATGCATTGACCGAGACACATGTCTGGACCAATGGACTTTTTTAGTTCTTAAATGTCCACTTGAGGACTCTAGTGTTTTATCTGTTATATAAGAAGTAACCCATGGAAAATTGAGCTAAATGGCACCATATTTCTGATTTATTCCTGTGCGGTTTTAGCATTCCTTACAGAGTGGTACCTCAGGCAACTGTCCAACTGATCTATCTTTTTATTGGGCTCGAGACGCTACAATGGAGGACTAGCTTCTGTGGGACCAACCTTCTTACAGGTAGCAGATAAGCTCTGGGCAAAACAAACAGAAACAACAAGTAGCTAAAGGCACGAGAGAGCAACAAAAACCAGATAGACATTGGATGGAGAGTCAACATGTAGAAGGAAACAGCTCTGGGTTTCTCAGTTTTAGACCTTTTTGCTAGAGGGCAGGCCCCAGTTTTGCCCTGTGAGGTAGATCATGTACAGTCCAGCCATCTTGAAGAATCAAAGGATACAGCAGCTGGAAAATGAGGAGGGTTATCTCAAAAAGGAGAGAGCAAGAGTCCAAACTCTGCCCAAACCTCTGCTAATTCCTGAACTGTACTTGTGCAGGGCAGACTCCCAGCAGCCCAGCTAAGGCAAACAGAACTGGACAGAGAATTTTGCCACTGCCCATCACAAGGGCGTTTGAGTCCAATCAAAATAATTGCCTGCTTTAGAAAAACATTTTTCAGGTTCAGTTGGTAAAGCGACCCACTCTTGATTTCTGCTCAGGTTGTGATCCCAAGGTCGTGAGATCAAGTCCCGCATTGGGCTCCACACTGAATGTGGAGACTGCTTGGGATTCTTTCTCTCTCCCTTGCTCTGCCCCTCCCCCACTCGTTCATGCTCTCTTTCTCTCTCTCTCAAAATAAGTAAATAAACTTTAAAAAATAAAAGAAAAACATTTTTCAGAGACAAAGTAGAATCCATAGTCTCTATAAGTATTATTTACAGTGACTAGGGTACAATCCAATATTATGAGGCATATGAAAGAATGGGAAAATGGGATCCATATCAAGAGAAAAGGCATTCAGTCAAAACTTACCCCAAAGATATACTACATGTTGGGATTAGCAGATAAGAGTTTTAAAACAGCTATTATAGCTATACTCAAGGATGTAAAGTATATACTCAAAGTGAACAACAAAATAAGAACTATACTCAAAGTGAACAACAAAATAAGAACTATCAGCAAAGAAATAGAAATGTTGATAAAGAACCAAATGGAAATTCTAGAACTGAAAAATTCCCTGATAGGGCTTGAAAGCATTTTGGAGATGACAGCAGAAAGGGTCAGCGAACTTGACTATAGATCAATAGAAATGATCTGATTTGAAGAATAGAAACAAAAAGACCAAAAAAAAAAAAAAAAAAACCAAACCAAACCAAACCAAACCAAAACAAAAAAACGAACAGAGATTCAAGGATCTGGGGGAGAATACCAAAAGGTCTAACACATGTGTTAAGAGCATCCTGAAGAGAGGTGAAAGACCATGGTGCAGAAAAATATTTAAAGAAATAATGGTCAGAATTTCCTCAAATCTGGTGAAATACATAAGATTACAGACTTGGGAAGCTTAGTTGACGTCAAGCAGAATAAATACAAACAAGACTACATCTGAACTTATACTGTTGAAACTAAAGATAAAGAGAAAATATTGCAAGTAGTCAGGAAAAAAAATGGTATATTATATACAAGAGTAATAATTTGAATGCCCACCGTCCATCAGAAAAAAATGGAGGCCAGAGTCAATAGAAAAATATCATTAAAGTTCTGTAAGAAAAAAAAGTCAACTTAGGTTTCTATATCCAGTAAAAACATTCTTTAAGAATGAAAGTTAAGTAAGGACGCCTGGGTGGCTCGATTGGTTAAGCCTCGGACTTTGTCTCAGATCATGATCACTCGGTTCACGAGTTTGAGCCCTGCAATAGGCTCTGTGCTGACAGCTCAGAGCCTGGAGCCTGCTTTGGATTCTGTGTCTCCCTCTTTCTCTACCCCTCCCCTACTTGTGCTCTGTGTCTCTTTCTGTCTCAAAATAAATACATAAACATTGAAAAAAAATTTAAAAAAATAAAAAAAGAATGAAAGTTAAATAAATATATTTTAATTAAACAAAAACTTAGAACATTTATTGCCAGCCAACATGCACTACAAGAGATACAAGAAGTTCATCAAGATGGAAGGAATTGACATTAGATTAGAATTCAATCTTCAGGACGGACAAAAGAGCATCAGAAATGGAGAATATATGTAAATACAAAAGACTATTTTCCCTCTTAATTTCTTTAAAGTAATATTTATTAAGATAATGTTTGATGCAAAAATTATTAACATTGTCTTGTGAATGTTCGCATCAAGAATTTGTAGACGTTATACATACAACAACTATAGCATAAAGTAAGGGGTTGAGGGGACAGTAAATGGTTCCAAACGATGGCAAATTTCTCACATTTTAGGAGAAGCAGTAAAATATTAACTCGAAGTAAACTGTAAAAAATTAAGAATGTATATTTTAATCCCTAGAATGATAACAAAAAGTTAACTCAAAAAAGGTTGAGCTAAATAGCAAATAAACAAATATGGAATTCTTAAATATATCCAATTAATGAAGGTAGTCAAGAAAGGAGGTATAGAAAACTAAAATACAGAAGGGACAAATAACAAATAAATAGTAAAATGTTAGACCTAAATCTATCCATAGTAATTATTACATTGAGTGTAAATAGATTAAATACTCCAATTGAAAGTCATAGATTGCCAGAATCGATAAAAACAAAAAACAAAAAAAGAACAACGACAACAAAAAAAAAACAAAAACAAAAAACTTAACTATGTGCTGTTTACTTTGGAGATAAAAGTGAAGTATTAAGATGCAGGTAGGTTGAAAGTAACCGGATGGAAAATTATGCTATGTAAACAGTAAGCATATGAATGATAAGATGGCTATATTAGCATTAGATAAAGTAAATGTTAAGCAAAGAGAATTACCATAAATAGATACAAGTATTTACAGAGTATTTACTAGAGATAAAAAAGCTTAATTCATCAGAAAGATATAATAGTCTAAATGTGTATGTGCCTAATAGTGCCTAATAATGGAAGTTCAGAAACATGAAAGAAAAATGGACAGAATTAAAGGAAGAATTAGAAAATTTCCCAACCACACTCAGATATTTGAACATGCATCTCTCAGCAATTGATAAAACTAGACAAAAATTAGTAAAGAGGTAGAAGATCAGAAAAACACTGTCATCGTGAGCTAATTGACAATCTATCCAACAACTGCAGAATACATATTCTTTTCAAATCATATTGTACGTTCACCAAGATAGATTACAGATTCATAAAATGAATCTCAATAAATTAGAAAAGTTGAAGTCAGATAGAGTCTGTTTTCTGACCATAATGGAATTAAGTTAGAAATCGGTAACAGTAAGGCATGTATTTGTGAAAAACCCAAATATTTGGAGATTGACTCACTTTTAAATAACCCATAGCTCAAACAAGAAATCGCAGGGGACATTAGAAAATATTTTGAAATAAATTATAATGAAAATACAAGATATCAAAACTGGGAAGATACAATTAAAGCATTGAATTAGGGGAAACTCATAGCTTTAAATTTTTTTTTTTTTTTTTTTACGTTTTATTTATTGTTGAGACAGAGAGAGACAGAGCATGAACGGGGGAGGGGCAGAGAGAGAGGGAGACACAGAATCGGAAGCAGGCTCCAGGCTCTGAGCCATCAGCCCAGAGCCCGACGCGGGGCTCAAACTCACGGACCGCGAGATCGTGACCTGAGCTGAAGTCGGACGCTCAACCGACTGAGCCACCCAGGCGCCCCTAAATTTTTATATTAGAAAAGATAGGATATTGAAACACTAGGAATGTCACATGCTTAAAAAACATCTTTCCCAAAATGTACTGGCATAATTTTATGGAATAGGAATTCCAAAAAATTGTACTAAATATAATTTCTTCCTGTAAAAATAAATAAATTAATTAAATAAATTAAAAAAAGAAAAGAAAAGATGAGAGGAATAAAATCAATCACCAAACTTTCAACCTTAGGGAGCTAGATAAGAGCAAAGCGAACCCAAAATAAGTAGAAAGAAGACAATAATGTTGAGCAGAAAGCAACAAAGTCAAAAACAAACAATAGAAAAATTAACCAAAAGCTGGTTCTTTGGAAAAACCAATGAAATTTAACAAACATCTATCTAGAGTCAGAGAGAGTAAGAGAAAGAGAAGACACAAATTTCAAGTATCAGGAATAAAAGAGAGGCTATCATTACAAATCCTCCAGGCTTTAAAAGGATTATAGGGAATATAGTAAATTACTTCATATCAGTAAAATTTTAAAACTTAGATTAAGTGGACAAATCACCTGAAAAGCACAACTTACCTATACTGGTAGAGATAAAGTATAAAATCTAAATAACCCTATACTATTGAGGAAATTGATATTGGATAGTTTTAATGGTTAATTCCATCAGATACTTATCAGGAAGAAATAATACCAATCTTTCTTTATTAGAAAATAAAAAAGTGAATACTCCCAAACATGTTTTATGAGGCCATATTAACCCTGACACCAAAAACTAACAAAACATACTACAAAAAAAAAAAAAAAGAAACTACAGACTAATATCCATCTTTAACGCAGATGCAAAATTCCTTAACAAAATGTTAGTAAGTTGGCAACATATAAAAAGGATGATACATCATGATCAAATGGGGCTTATCCTAGGCATCCAAGATTGGTTTAACCTTTTAGGAGTTTATGATAGATTTATGGGAAAGAACTACCAAGTTAAAGCATCAGATCAAGGAAAGACTCTACATTTGTTTTTTTTTGTTTTGTTTTTTTTTTTTACTGGTAGTGGAAAATGTAAGTGGTCAGATATAACTTTAAAAAACAATAACAAAACAAAACAAAAAAACCAAAATCCCTCCAGACTAGGAATTAAGACTGGAATTCTAGTCCTGGTATTGCCTCCAATTCAATGTATAATATTAGAAAGGTCACTTTGCCTCTCTTGGCCTTAGTTGACACACGTGTCCAATAATGACCTCTCAGGGTCTTTCCCAACTGTTACACTCTAAGAGTCTATGAGGCCAAGTCCTAAAATTTTTATCACAGCTGCCTAGACTTTCTGCTTCAGCACCTCAGAAGGCAGAAGTAGAAAATGTGCAAGACATGCTTTCATGCACAGATGAAGGCACCATCTGCACGTGGCTTGAAGTACTGAGGGTTCAAGGGTGACTCCTCCCCACCTTGAAAGCACCATGTGTCCTCAAGAGGTACTTTAGAAAAATTTTTTTTTTTAATTTTTTTTTTCAACGTTTATTCATTTTTGGGACAGAGAGAGACAGAGCATGAACGGGGGAGGGGCAGAGAGAGAGGGAGACACAGAATCGGAAGCAGGCTCCAGGCTCCGAGCCATCAGCCCAGAGCCCGACGCGGGGCTCAAACTCACGGACCTTGAGATCGTGACCTGGCTGAAGTCGGACGCTTAACCGACTGCGCCACCCAGGCGCCCCTAGAAAATATTTTTTTAATGTTTATTTGTTTTTGAGAGAGAGAGAGAGACAGACAGACAGAGGGAGAGAGAGAGAGAGAGAGAGAGAGAGAGAGAGAGAGAGAGAGAGAATGAGTGGGGGAGGGGCAGAGAAAGAGGGAGACAGAATCCAAAGCAGGCTCCAGGCTCTGAGCTGTCAGCACAGAGCCCGACTTGGGGCTTGAACTCATGAACCGTGAGACCATGACCCGAGCCTGAGTCAGACACTTAACTGACCAAGCCACTCAGGCGTCCCAGAAGGTATTTTTAATGAACTCTCTGAAAGCATCCACTGTGTCATGGTGCTATGGACCTTGGAATTTGAACTCTGACTGAACTGGGTTTGAACTCCAGTTCTGCTACCTGCTGAATGATTCTGGAAAAATTACCCAACATCTCTGAATCTCAGCTTCTTCATCTGCAAAGTGGGGATAATACCTGTTACGTAGAGTTATTGTGAGGATTAATTGCGAGAGCATTAGGAAGTTGGTGGATTATGGTCAGTGCTCAACAAATACTAACTTCCATGCACATATCAGTAAAGAATTCGGTTTGGTTACGTACGGCAGGACATGTAAATAATCATGTCTCAAATAAGACAGAGATGTATGTGTTTCTCTTTCATGTAAAAGAGTTCAGGGGGGTGAAACCTGGGGCTTGTTTGGGTGTTCCACGGTCAGTAGAGAACCAGATTGCTCATCTTTCTGCCCCACTGTCCTTAGCACATGGCTTCTGTTCACACAGTCACCTCGGAATCTAAGAGGACTGTTGGGTCTCATCAGCCCGTTCACTTTCTTGGCAGGAACTAAAAGAAGAGGAGAAAGGCAAAAGGGAAAACTAAAAAGAGAGGGTGAAAGACTTAAACATTCTATAAAGAACCTCTCTGGACAATGACTTCCGTTTACAACTTACTGGATTCCTCCTGGTTACAAGAGAGGCGGGGGAATGGAACCTTGCTGCCCCAAATGAAATTAGGATACTGTTACTAAGAAACAAGGGGAGGAATGGGTGGACAACCAGCAATCTTTATGACACTGCTTTTTCTTGTCACTAAGATTTATTTTGGGTTGGGGGTCATGGAACCAGCACAGAAGAGCTGGCATAGCTTTTGGATCGTAACCTATGGCAAAAGAGGTAGCTTTTTTGTAACAAGTGGATTTGAATTAAAAATCTAGTTTTGGGGGACCTGGGTGGCTCAGTCGGTTAAGCGTCCGACTTCAGCTCAGGTCATGATCTCGCGGTCTGTGAGTTCGAGCCCCAAGTCGGGCTCTGTGCTGACAGCTCAGAGCCTGGAGCCTGTTTCCGATTCTGTGTCTCCCTCTCTCTCTGCCCCTCCCCCATTCATGCTCTGTCTCTCTCTGTCTCAAAAATAAATAAACGTTAAAAAAAAAAATTGAAAAAAAAAAGACGGGAAAAAAAATCTCGTTTTGATGCTTATTAACCAAGTGACCACGGGTCAGGTGAATTACCTTATTGGAACCTCAGTTTCTTCCCCTGTAAAGTGGGATGATACTAATATGGTTACCTCACTGGCTTGAGGTAAAGATTCATGAAAGCTGAGTAAGTGACAGCACTTGGAGTAGAGTTAGCCACCCAGCAGATTCCCAAGAATATTTTGTTTCTAAGAACTTAAGATTCAAGGAGCCTTTGCTCAAAGTGGCCCGGTGAGGGGCCCTTGGGCTATGGCATAGGGAGTGGCCATTTTGGTGACTAGGGAAGGAGACCTCTCTCTTGAAGAGGGTAGGCTTCTAGGTTTTGTCTGCAAAGCTACCTATTCCTAAAAAGCTACCAATGTCCTCAGGCAGTCTTTACTGGGTCCACTGGGCTGGGCTGAAACTGTCTTGAGCAGGTAGAAATGACAGCATTCTTTATAAATCCAGGGTGTTGGCAAGGCTAAACCAGGCACCTGGTACCCTGGAACTCTTTCTCCCTGTCCCCACCTGTGATGGCCTACGTAATTTAGTCTTCACATACTCCACCCTACATGTACGAATGTGCACAGTCTCTCAGAACTCTTGAACAAAGCAAGGAATGAGCCCCTCAGATGAGGGTTGTGGGACCTTGGGCAGGTCGCTTTAGCTGTGTGATCAGTGTCTTTATCTGTAAAATGGGCAGGTTGGCCTTGATGATTTAAAAATAAGCAATGCTTGTTGAACACCTGCTGTGTGCTGGAGCCTGTGTTAGGAGCTGGAAATGCAGTGGAGTCAGAGACACGGCCTGCTCCCAAAGGGCTGAAGGTCTGATGAGACACAGACAGGGAAGGGGACAGGGAAGTAGGGGATGCCAGGGGAACTCCAACGAGGGGCCTTTCCTGATGCTTGGGGTTCATGAGCACAAGGTACTCCTGGCAGAGCAGGGGGAACTCACAGGTAACAGAGTAACAGAGCTCTTGCCCTGCCCACCTGCAACTGGAGGTGATGCCAACACAGGCCAGTGACTTGTGTGGCTCTTAGATCACAGCAGGGCCTGCTTCAAGCGTTTACCACATAATCTAGTAGGTAGAAGCATGGACTCCGGAGTCAGGCTGTTTGGGTTCAGAACTCAGCTCTGCAATGTACTAGCTGTGTGTCGTGGGCAAAGATATTTAACCTTCTATTCTATAAAATGGGTATACTATTAGCATCTTCCTCATAGGATAGTTAAGAGAATTAAGGGGAATTAAAAGTATCTGCTGCAGGGGCGCCTGGGTGACTCAGTTGGTTAAATGTCTGACTTCGGCTCAGGTCATGATCTCACGGTTCGTGGGTTGGAGCCCTGTCTTGGGCTCTGTGCTGACAGCTCAGAGCCTGCCTTGAATTCTGTGTGTCCCTCTCTCTGCCCCTCCCCTGCTTGTACTCTCTCTCTCTCTCTCTCTCAAAGAATAAATAAACATTAAAAAAAAGCACCTGCTGCAGTATACTCCTCCATCTCTACCTTCTGTCCTAGTAAGTGGGTCTTGACAACCAAAGAAAAAGGCTCTGGTCCTTAGGCCTGAGAGATTATGAAATAACATCTTGAAGATGTAAGAGTCAGGGATTTCTTCCCCACTCCTCATCCTTCTGTTCTTTAGATAACATATATTCATCTCTCTGGCCTCTCCTATTTACCAAGCCAACAAGAGGGTGGGGTGGCAGTCATGTGTGGGTTCTCCATTCTGGCTAGAAGCCATCTGTGAGCCATCCCGTGCTGGAGACGCTGACTGCACAGCTTGCCCCGAGAGCCAACACACAGGGACAGAGCAAGGCCTTCCAGAGGGGCAACTGCCCTCCCCTCCACATTCTGTAAAAACTGCCAAATGGAGATGTAAAAACAGATACCACTTCCTCCAACGCAACCCCACCTGCTCTACAGAGAAACCGGGTAGAATTGCCAGTATCGGGGACTAGCGCCTTGAGGGAATGTTGGCCTCTAAGTCCCCTTCCCAGCCAAATTCCAGAGGCTTGTGTTGGGTAGCAGTGGGAGTGTTCAGAGTTTGGACTACTGACCCAGCACTGGAGACCTTACCCACAACTGATGGATGCCCTCTAAGAGTCATAAGAACCATAGAAGTATTCCTTCAGTTCAAAGTTCTGCAGATTCTCTTGGCTAGGAAGCAGAAAAGGGCTTTCACTCCCTAACATCTGGACCTGGAAGGAGGACCATACCTTTGGATAGTAGGGCTGTCAGAGGAAATGACCTCAGATGGACAAATATACCCTCAGTAGGAATGAGTCCAAAGAGAAATATAGACTAGCTGGGTCCCCAGGCTCGCGAAGAGTGAAGGAATGTTCAGAACAGGTACACAGGGTTCAGGTGAGGTTCTCCAGAGAGAACCATAGAGCCCTACCTAGCATTTTCTGAGCTGGAATGCCCTCACTGTGCACATGAGGAACCAGGGGACTTTGGAGATCTTTACATTAGACCTCATTCTCCCAGACTCCTCACAGCGATCCACACTGTTGACAACCTTCTCCTTAAATCCTCTTCCTTGGCCTCTTGCTAATTCTGGCCTGCCTTTTATCCCACCTCTAGTTACTCTGGTCTCCTGTGGTCCCAGAGCATAGCTCTCACCCCAAGTTCTGCCCTTGAGGCCAGGCTCTTGCTCTTTATCCTCTCTCCCCCATCCACTCACGCACCTTCAGCTCCATGGGTATTTGACATCCTGGCTAGTCCTAGGCACTCATCTCCCCTGCAATGACAGAGCCCCTAGGACATCCCATGGGCACATCAACCTCAACATTTCCAAACTTCAGCTCACCGTTTTCCTTACTCTGATGGCTTTTATTATTATATACAGCCTATTTTTGACATCTTATATTCCCCCTCCCCCAAGTTCAGTGATTTTCAGTGCCTGAAAATTCCCTTCTATCCTTGGGCCTCAAATTTAAGGCTTTCCTGGCCATATTCAGTAATTCGCTCATTCAAATACTTGCTGAGCATATTAATATTCTCTGTGCCAGAGTTGGCTCCAAGTGCTAGAGGTTCCATGGTGAAAAAGACAGACTTGGATTCTGCCTCTGAGGGGCTTATAGTTCAATGGTGGAGACACAAACTAACATAAGTAGTTGCAGAAAAATAGCTATATAATTTCTACAAAAGAACAGTACAGGGCTGTGACAGTGCATGATGGGAGGTGGGGGTAAGGGGAGGAGGTGCAGCTAACCTGATCTGGAGGCCAGAAGGTCCTGAACATGGGGAACAGGTTGTGAGGCTTAGCAGGTTTGGAGCTCATTTCCTCTTTCAGAATTTCAGGCCTGTGGTAGGCTGAGTAATTAGTATTAAGAATTTCTTAATTAATATTAAGAAAATATTAAGGTATTTTAAGTGTCTCTTAAAAAAGCGAGATTTTCCTGGATTATCTGGGTGGGATCAATGTCCTTAAAGTGGAAAAGGGAGGAGGTCAGAGAGTCAGAGAGAGATGTGATAGTCTAAGTTGGCTCAAAGAGAGGTTATGTTTCTGGTTCTGAGGATAGAGGAAGGGAGCCATGAGCCAAGGAATGTGGGTAGACTCTGGAAGTCGAAAAAGGCAAAGAAATGGATCTCTTCTAGAGCCTCTAGAAAGGAACCCAGCCCTGCTGATAACCTTGATTTTAGCCCAGCGGGACTTCTGTTGGACTGCTGAAATCCAGAGCAGGAAGATAATAAATTTGTGTTATTTTAAGCCACTAAGTTTGTGGTAATTTGTTATGGCAGCAGTAAAAAATTATAATTATAGGCCTCAGCCCTATTTCCATTCCTAAATCCATTTCATTTATTTCCACCTATACTTGAGTCCTATCTTTCCTTCGTCTCCGCTCTCTGGATCTGTCTTCTAGACTCTGCATTTTTGAGGACTCCAAGGGCACAGAACTCCAAGGGTTCAGATCAATTATAGAAGCAGGCAAAGGGAGGAGAGCAAAGAGCAGCAAGTGAGTGCAGGGGTGAATGGAGAGCTCTAGCTCTGGACTCAGGCCTGCTGGAACCTCGGGGAGCATTGACTCCCTGTGGGCATCCACTCAAGGCCTTTGGCTTGTTTCTTCAGCTCAGACATTAACAGAGCCATAGGTGCCATCTCAAAGCCATGAAAGGCAGTAACTGTATCATGCATTTACCATAGGAGATAATCATGAATGCTTATGTGCCATCGGGAGACCAGGTCCAAGGAATTACAGAAAAGTCACTGAAGGGTAATCAAGGGCAACGCCAAGCACCCAGGGCCAGGTGCCAGGGAAGGTGCTTCTTCCACTTCCTGCGCCCTCCCCTTTCCTGCCCTGGTAGCAGCTCAGGGAGAAAGCCCCAGGGGATGGGGAGATGGCTTGGCCAGCTGTGCTGAGATACACCCCCGCCCAAGGTCACTGAGGCAGGTCAACCTTCCCCTCTCCCCCCGCTTCCCCCAACACTCTCTTCAGCTGGGGCTGCCCTTTGGTGGCCGGCGGGCTGGTTTCGATGCGAGTGGGGCGCACGTGGCGCGACGCCCCCTACCTCCTGGGGACACAGCAGCGAGGGCCGCGCGGGTAGCAGGCCCGCGGCCCGGCCAGTGTGGGGTGGGGGTTCTCACTTCCCCTCCCCAACGGCCGCGGGTGCAGGTGCCGCTCGGGCCGTGCCCCGCAGGCGGGGCGGGCCCTGTGGACACGCCCCCGCGACCGGCCCTCCCAGCCCGTGTGGAGGAAGCTCCAGAGCGGCGGCTGGTGCTGCGCCGAGCCGGCGCCCCTGCCGCGCTCTGCTACGTCGGTGCGGGACTGTGTGCTTCCTGCTCTTTCCCGCGTGCTTTCTGCTCTTTCCCGCTTCCCCGGCGCAAACCTCGCGTCCTGGCTTTCCCACATCCCCCTTCCCGGCCTGTCGCGCGATTCTCTTTAGTCCCCATCTGCACCTCTCCTGTCTCCCGTCTTCTAAGTCTCCGTTTCTCCCGCCGTCACTGGCTCTAGTTGCTTCTGAGGGTCGTTTCCCCGGCTCTTGCAGTTGTGTGAACCGGCGTCCAGTAGAAACAAGCCGCGTTGTCTGCGCCTGGGAAATGCTTCTCTGAGGGCCGCACCGGACCAATAGGGGGCGCTCAGGCTGTCCCTGGTGGGCGCTGTGTGATTGAAGGTGGCTTGGGCCACTTGCCCTTTCTAGGCTTTTGTTTTTCATCTGGAATTTTGATAGGAATCTAGAAACAACATTCTTTTGGCTTTACTTTTCTTGTGTCTTTGCAGAACTTTGGGGAATGGGGAAGAGTGGAGGCCACTGGGTAATCTACCCGTCGAAAGGTGGCAGGAGTCATTTTCCATTAGTTTTGGGTTCTTCTGTCATTCGTGGGTGTATACACTTGTCAATGCTAGCCTCTGATATCCAGGACCAACCACATAGTGATGATAAGAATAAAGATGACTAAAAAAAAAAAAAAAAAAAAAAAAGAATAAAGATGACTAAGGAGCACTTACTATGCACTGTAATGGTTATTGTGCCCCTAAGTGTGTTCTCGGTGGTGACCAGGACAGCCGAGTCTCTGCTGTCAGGGAGTTTACAGTCTTGCACAGGAAATCAGTAAGTTAACAGGGAATTACTAAATGAGAAGACTAGAGTTGCCGTGTTGGCAAATAGGTTTACTTGTATTTTCTTAGACCACTTTGTCATGTTTTAGTAGAGATAACATGTATAAACAGGATGTAAACGCCCCTTGAAAACTAAAATCTAGTCAGCAGGAGAAGACACTGTTCTTGAAGGATGTGGGCAGATGCTTGAATGAAGGGCCAGCTCTCCCCATATCCCCTGAGGTTCAGCCTTCTAATTAATTGATGGTGTTTTGGAAGCAGGAGAGAAGGCCAATGGTAACAGTTTTATTAGATTGGTAATATAAGCTCATTCTTTAAAGGGAATGGGAAAGCAGTTAGCTTTTAGCCTTCTGGCTCTCAACTGGGGCTCTGGAGGTGAGAAGAAGCTGTGTTGTGGTAATAGTGAGGTCATAGTCCACAGTTACATAGGAAAGCTGAAGCAGTTATCTAGAGGAAATTCATTCATTCAGCTCATATTTGTTGCATGCCTATGGTTTCTAGGCACTTTCTAGGTGTCAGGTGTATATTCAATACTCAAAATTGGCATAAGTCATTTTCCCATGGAGCTTATGGAATGCTGGGGAAAGGCAGGCAATGTGCTTAATAAGGAAAGCACATGATATGATTAAGAGCAGTGGGAAAACAGTAGAGGGGGTACTCTACCCTCTACTGTTGGGTTTATAATTTTAAATGAGGTAGCCAGGTTAGGCCTTATGGAGAAAGGGACATTTGAGCAAAGATCTGAAAGGAGGGGTCATGTGGGGGAAGAGTGCACCATTCAGAGGAACAATAGATGGGGGTATATGGTGTATTTAAGGAACAGAGAGCAAGTGGTGGAATAGGTGGATGATTGGGGAGAAGTAGGAGATGAGGTCAGTGAAACTCCCACCTCCTGCCGTGGCTGAGAACAGGCCCTGGGCTGTTAAGTCCAAGAAGCAGCAAAGTGAGAGAACCTTTGGACAGAGGAGACAGAGCAAATCTTCTTCCAGTGTCCTATGTGTATGATTCCAGTTGGGCATGGCCAAAGGGGCTAGAAGATGGGGACTGTAACCCAGTGGCCAAACCTGGGGCTATTTATGGGCTCTGTAGTGGCTTCTGCAGACATCTGTGATGGTTAGGGCTTCAGACTCTCTTGCTGTCAGCACACTCTGTGGTGAGACCCACTTTAGGTTCTGTAAGTAGGAGTTGGGCCTCTGGGGTGGGTCCCTGGGGCTCTCTGAGGTCTGGAGGTACAAGAGTCCATGGTGGTAGTGAGACCGACTACCTCTTGCCAAACGACTATAGGGTCTGGAGTCATCTAGGGCACTCTTCCATATGGTCTTCTGCTTCTTGTCCTCTTCCTCCCTCTCCGTCTCCTCTTCCCCTCCTCCTCCTCCTTTTTATCTTAAACAGTTTTATTCAGGGGCGCCTGGGTGGCGCAGTCGGTTAAGCATCCGACTTCAGCCAGGTCACGATCTCGCGGTCCGTGAGTTCGAGCCCCGCGTCGGGCTCTGGGCTGATGGCTCAGAGCCTGGAGCCTGTTTCCGATTCTGTGTCTCCCTCTCTCTCTGCCCCTCGCCCGTTCATGCTCTGTCTCTCTCTGTCCCAAAAATAAATAAACGTTGAAAAAAAAATTTTAAACAGTTTTATTCAGATATAATTCACATACCATACAATTTTCCCAATTAAAGTATCCAGTTAAAAACAAAACAAACAAAAAGTATACAGTTCAGTGGTTTTTTTAGTATCTATACAGATCTGTGCAAGCATCACCATGGTCAATTTTAGAACATTTTCATCACCTCAAAAAGAAACTCATTTTGAGAAATGAGTGAAGGAGGTACAGATTATGAAATAGAAATTTTAAAAAAGGGAGAAAGAAACTCTGTATGCTTTAGCTATCACCCTCCCACTCCCTCCTCCTGCCCAGCCCTATGTTTTATCTTCTGTCTCTATAGATTTCCATGCTCAGGACTTCTGTATGAATGGGATCATATAGTATGTCATCTTTTGTGTTTTCTTTCATATAACGTAATGTTTTCAAGGTTCATCCAAGTTGTAGCATGTCTCAGCATGACATTCCTTTTGAAGGCTGAATTGTGTGGTCTTTTAAAATTTCCTTCTACGTGGTTGATGGGGGGTGGGAGGGAAGGGAGGGTGGGTGATGGGTATTGATGAGGGCACCTTTTGGGATGAGCACTGGGTGTTGTACGGAAACCAGTTTGACAATAAGTTTCATATATTGAAAAAAAAATTTCCTTCTACTAAAGGGTAAGCATTAGTATTTTATTTTATTTTATAATTTTTTTAATACTTTTTTTTAATGTTTGAGAGAGAGAGAGAGGGAGCATGGGAGGGACAGAGAGAAAGGGAGACACAGAATCTGAAGTAGGCTCCAGGTTCTGAGCTGTCAGTACAGAGCTCAACGTGGGGCTGGAAATCTCGAACCGTGAGACCATGACCTGAGCCGAAGTCAGACGCTTAACCGACTGAGCCACCCAGGTGCCCCAGGATTTTATTTTTTTTTTTAATTTTATTTTTTTTTCAACGTTTATTTATTTTTGGGACAGAGAGAGACAGAGCATGAACGGGCGAGGGGCAGAGAAAGAGGGAGACACAGAATCGGAAACAGGCTCCAGGCTCTGAGCCATCAGCCCAGAGCCCGACGCGGGGCTCGAACTCACGGACCGCGAGATCGTGACCTGGCTGAAGTCGGATGCTTAACCGACTGCACCACCCAGGCGCCCCTCCAGGATTTTATTTTTTGAAAGACATCTTTGCTTGCTGAAATCAAGGAGAATCTTGGCTCCCTGGTTTTGAAAGAGCTTGAGAAGCAAGATAAAATAAAATGGAATGAGCCTACCCTGGAATATCTCTATGCTCCTGATGGCATCTCTTGCATTTACACATGAGAGAGAGGAGACACAGAGGTCATAAGTGACTTTCCAAAGTGACCAAGTCTGTGGCTGAGTGAAGACCAGATTCCTTTCCTCCATGTGCCAGCCTCCAGATATTTGAAGAAAGCTTGCATACCTTTTCCTGCTCTTTTTCTCTGAGGTTTCTCTCATCTCCAGACTTTTCTACTACCTCTAGACTTAGCAGATAAGAGGGTTTGAAGGTACCTTTAATTTTTTGTGATCTTAATTCTCATCTGATTCTTGAGGTCCCTTAATATTCCTGTCAAGTCTCTGAACTTGAAACCTTTAGAGTCTGGAAGCTCCTCACATGAATCATTATCTAGATCCCTCCTTATCCTAGTCACCTTCCTAGTTCACATCCCTCTTCAGTATGGTGCTTATTAAGACAGATGAACAGGGAGCCAGAATCACCTATAGACTAAAATGGTCTGGACTGGTAATTTGAAAAGCTCCCTGGCACTTCCTCCCTGTTCTTTTCTCAGGTGGATTCTGAATCTTTCTAAGGAACCTCTCTTTCAGTCACTGTATTTCTTTTGCTTTTTAAAAAAATATCTTCTTAAAGTTTATTTATTTTGAGACAGACAGCAACAGTGCAAGTGGGGGGAGGGGCAGAGAGACAGAGAGAGAGAGAGGGAGAGAGAGAGAGAGAGAGAGAGAGAGAGAATCCCAAGCAGGCTTTGCGCTGTCAGTGCAGAGCCCAACGTGGCGTGCACACCCACAAAACCACAAGATCATGACCTGAGCCAAAACCAGGAGTCGGACGCTTAACCGACTGAGCCACCCAGGCACCCCTGTTTAGGATTTATGGACTCCTGTTGGACCATGTATTTAATTTCTCATAACAAACAAACAAAACTGAAAGAATTGATTTGGCACATGTGAGGAAGTGATCTACGGTTACAGGAAGGGAATTATCCTTGAAGAAAAGGCTGTTCCCCATACAAGAGAGAGTTGCTGATGAAGCGTTTGGTCCTGTGTTGTTATTTAGCACATTGTGGAGGAACTTTAACTTCCACTTTGGAACTTTTTTAGAATTTCCCCAGCTTCAGTTTCTGTAGCAGAGCAAAATTTAAGAAGGCGATAGATTTCATTGTCCTCATTTACGTTGAGGCAAAATTTGCTTAGACTTCGTATACCCGTCTCAAGTCACACCATAAGTGGGTGACCAAGTAGGCTGTGATATTAATGAGTCTGAAACACTAACCACTTCCTTTTCAAGTACTTTTGCTCAGAGGAGTGTGTGTGTGTGTGTGTGTGTGTGTGTGTGTGTGTGTGTGTATGTGTGCACGCGCGTGCAGGGTGGGGGTGGGGGGGTTGCCAAATGTAACACCAGAATCCCAGGGATGAGGTATTTTCTGTATGTTTTCCTTATAGAAGAGCTTAACCCCTTAAGTACTTTTTAAATTTAATTTGTATTTAAAAATCTTTATTTTAAAAGTTTTGGATTTATTGAAAAACTGTGAAGCTAGTAGAGTTCTCATATACTCCTCACCCAGTTTCCCTGATTATTAATATTTACACTTTCCTTAATGACTAGAGGTCTATTAATGCCCAGTAGATACTGCGTTGTGCTGTTAACAGAGGAGCAGGTGACGGTGAGGCAGGATCCAGGGTGTAAAGTATACTCGCTCCCTCAGTGACCCCAGAACTTGTCATTTGAAATTGTTGGTTTGCTTTGGATCGCTGCCTCCTCATAGAAGTGGCGTACATTGCTCATGGGCACGGGGTCAAGGGATTATAAGAAGGGCTGCTTTCCTGCTAAGTCAGTCAGCGCTCCAAGAGCTGAGTTGCCATCGAAAGAGTACTTATTATGTTCTCAGAAGTTCTCTTCTCTCTTGCTTATTTCCTTACCATCTATTGGAAACATCACCAGTGGCTTCATCGCTAATGTATGAGACCACAGCCAGCCCTGTCTGAGATCTTATTCTCCTTCTAGCCCATTTGTAAAAATTGTTGACATGATATTTGCTAGTGTATTTGTCTGCATGGGTGGGGGGGTATTAGTGGCTACTGCTTTTTACTTTTGCACTTTTTTTAAATGTATTTTTTAATGTTTATTTTTGAGCAAGAAAGACAGACAGAGCATGAGCTGGGGAGGGGCGGAGAGAGAGGGAGACACAGAATCTGAAGCAGGCTCCAGGCTCTGAGCTGTCAGCACAGAGCCCAACGCAGGGCTCAAACTCACGAACCGTGAGATCATTACCTGAGCTGAAGTCAGATGCTCAACCAACTGAGCCACCCAGGCACCCCTACATTTAGAAGAACATTTACCTCAGAGGAGAAATCAATCATGTAGAAAAGAGGGGCGGAAAGAAGGTAAAAGTATTATGATGCCTTAAATCTACTTTTCTCAGGGTGAGCTCCATAGTTCTGGCGCTTTGCCAATATTATCCCTTCCATAGTCCTGAAATTATTTCTCCATTGAGGTACAAAGAACTATGTTACACAGGAAAAAAAAAAAAAGATCAATCAGCAAAGATTTCATTTTATGGAAGGCTGTCACCCTGCCTTCTATACATTAAAATTTTGTGTTTAATCTTCTTGAGCTTTGGGACCAGTGGAAGCATGCCTAAGATGGACGGTTTTATTCACAGTTGGGGAAATAGACGATGCTCAGAACTGAGTCTTCTGTAGAGCCATAAAGGTCCATGGTGTCGTCAGAATTGCTGACTGCACCCCCCCTTTTTTTTCCATGTTGCCTTCTAAACTGACTTCTTTTCTTTTTTTTTTTAAAAAAATTTTTTTTTCAACGTTTATTTATTTTTGGGACAGAGAGAGACAGAGCATGAACGGGGGAGGGGCAGAGAGAGAGGGAGACACAGAATCGGAAACAGGCTCCAGGCTCCGAGCCATCAGCCCAGAGCCTGACGCGGGGCTCGAACTCACGGACCGTGAGATCGTGACCTGGCTGAAGTCGGACGCTTAACCGACTGCGCCACCCAGGCGCCCCAAAACTGACTTCTTTTCAAATTTGCACACCTCCCCTTCAAAAGTACTTCTTGACTGATCAATGTGTTCCTATTGCGCGTCTGTTGGGTTTTAGGTTAGCAATGGATTAGGGCTCCAGAAAAGCAGACGCTCCAAAAAGAAACTACAAACTTTTTTAGATTTATTACTTTAAAAATTTTGGTAGCATTATCCTGGGGGAAATGAGAACAGTGTTGGGTTAGTATTAGATGTCATTGTTTTTACTCTGAATATGGTGTTCATGGGATGGGAAAGGGGAGTCGTCCTGTGATGTTTTCAGCGTTTACAGCCTCAGGTCTTGCCCCAGTCCCTCCTCTGGCCTTTCTGCCGGGAACCACTCAGTGAAATGTGGCCCAGGGGTAGTTTAATTGTGACAATCCCCAACTTAGATGATTCCCAAGCTTCACCAGACTTGAGCCTTCACTGAGTGGGAGGAAGGATCCCTGTTGTATTGTTTTGTATCATATTGTATTGAGGATGCTTAGAGATTCCTCTGTGCTCACCCCTTCCAACTCAGAGACCAGTTTGTTGAGTTAGTGGGCGATGAGGCTTCTCAACAGTAGTAACAGCTATGTGAAGAGACAAGCTTCTTTGAACTTTGGGTAGTTGGAAGATATGCTTTAAGACTCATAAAATTCTTGACAGAATCCCTGATGGGAGGTAGCAGGTGGACAGATGAGAGGACTGGACAGGGGACCAGGGGACAACCTGAGGTTCAGTCCTGGCTTTGTGACTAATAGGCTCAGTTTGAATTGAAGCAAGTCCCTTCATCTTCTCAGATGAAATGTTTCTTTTATCTGTAAATGAGGAGTTGGAGCTAAGCGATTCCCAGAAGCTTTTTTTAACTCCCTGCTTCTCTGAGGCTTTGGGCTCTGTTTCTGGCATTTATGCTTTATGAGAAGAAGGAAGCCTATGTCACAAACAGGTATGGTGAGCGACACTTTACGAATGGTTTTATGTTGATCAAAGCATTAATTCATCCACGGTTGCTGTTTACATTAACGGTTTCTATTTTTTTTTTAATTTTTTTTTCAACGTTTATTTATTTTTTGGGGGACAGAGAGAGACAGAGCATGAACGGGGGAGGGGCAGAGAGAGAGGGAGACACAGAATCGGAAACAGGCTCCAGGCTCTGAGCCATCAGCCCAGAGCCTGACGCGGGGCTCGAACTCACGGACCGCGAGATCGTGACCTGGCTGAAGTCGGACGCTTAACCGACTGCGCCACCCAGGCGCCCCTAACGGTTTCTATTATTGTGAGGATGATGACACCAGGTACCCATTATTGGGGGTTTACCACATGCTAAGCACTATGCTTCACACTTTATATGAAATATCTAATTTAATTCTCACAAAACACTGACAAGTATTGCCATTGTATTTCCATTTACTGATGAATAAACTGAGGTTTAGAATATTTAAGCAACCTGCCCAAAGTTGCACAGCTAATAATTCACAGGGCCAGGATGGTAACTGTAGCCACCTGATTGTATACCTGTGCTTATAACCACTGCATTTAGGAAGGAGCCAGGTTCTTCTGCCAAACTGTCTGAATTCAAGTTCTGACTCTGCCGCTGTGGACCTTGGGTAAATTAGGTAACCTGCCACACCTCAGTTTTCTTATCTGTAAAATGGGGCTAATGGTATTACCTACCTTACAAGGTTGCCGTGATAATTAAATGAGTTTGCTGGGCAGTGTGCTAGAAGAGCATCTGGAACCTAGTAAGCTCTGTACAAAGAGCTTGCTGTTGCTGTCGTCCTCCCCCTCCTCGTCACCATCTTATACTGCATCGGCTGTGGATGGAAGGGCACGCGTCAGAAGTGACGGCTTATGTAAAGATCTGAAAAGGCATGGTATATTTGGGCAGAGACGGGGCTGGAACACAGGCTCTAAGTAGGGAAAGAGGCTTGACAGCCATGCCAGGGGCAGACTATGAAAGATTGTGGGTGCCAGGACCCCGGTCTGGGTGGTTTATGTCGCAAGTGATGGGAGCCCTAAAGGAGCAGGTATGTCAACGTGCTTCCGTGCCTCGTTCTTGCTCAGGGGCGGTTGGAAGTTGTGACATCCTCATCGTCTACGGCCCAGATGCCGAGGAATGGTGCCAGTACCTCCAGGACCTCTTTCTGTCCAGTCGGCAGGTCCGTAGCCAGAAGACGCTGACTTACAGGCTGAGCCCCGAGGCCTCCTTCTCGGCCAAGGACCTGAACTTCTTCCTCAGCTCGCGCTGCATCGTGGTGCTGCTGTCCGCGGAGCTGGTGCAGTGCTTCTGCCGGCCGGCCCTGCTGCCCCTGCTGCAGAGAGCCCTCCATCCCCCCCACCGTGTGGTGCGCCTGCTCTGTGGAGTGCAGGACAGCGAGGAGTTCCTGGACTACTTTCCAGACTGGGCGCACTGGCAGGAGCTCACCTGCGAGGACGAGCCCGAGACCTACGTGGCGGCCGTGAAGAAGGCCATTTCGGAAGGTAAGGGTGTCTTCTCGAGTAAAGATAAGCAAGCCCTAAAACAATGACCAGTCCAGGCCCCCCCACCACCAGACATTTCAGATGACACAGACTTCCTGCTTGTAAGCCACTTCCATTTTATTGTCACTGACCTTAAGATTTTTGTTGAAAATGTGCTATTTCGGATAACGTGTTTATAGAGAAATATCCCTCTCAGTTTCCCGCTAGCCTAGCTTCTGTCTTTTGCCCTGTTTCTCCTTTTAAGGTGGGACAATTCCGATCCTCTCTGCCGGGGCTAATGATTTCAGTGGCCCCAGGAAGTGTGACATACACTCCGATTAACAGTAACGGAAGACGTGCTCTGGGATGGAGGCCTGTCACAGCTCTTCTTCCTCTTTTGTTTTCTATTTTTGCCCCACTGAGGGCTATGAGTGGGCTTTGTGTTTATCTCTGTTCTCTTGCCACTTGAGATCTCTTATACCTGAGGCCAGCCAAGAAGCCTGGAAAATTATGGGCTGATTTAACTATGCTCAGTTATCCCTGCTATGACTTGGGCATTAATTTGGCTCATCCACCCCATCTCATTCGGTGAACTGAATCAAGAATTCACTAATACTCAGTGACCTTAAAAAGCTAATATAGCTTCCTAGATACTTTTTATCTAGGACTAAGCTGCTAGCTCTAAACCAATAAATAGGGCTAGATCTTTCAGCATCGTGGGATCCTGGCTAATTTGTAATACGACTAGTGTTAATATGAAAGATGTCTCACCTGAAATGCCTGGGGCCTGGATAACTAATTCTTCTAGGGTTTGCTTTTCTTGACTTCAGAAGGACACAATGATAGAAAAAGCACATAATTCAATCTTGCATGATTGCAGGTCGTCCCTTTGAGGGATTTTTGATCTGCCTACACTTAACAAAGAACTGAAACACAAATGGTTGTTTCTGTGGATGTGCTTAGGTCAGTGCAGTGCTCCATTATGATCTCGTGGGCAGGCCAGTCATTCAGAGCTCCATGGATGTATTGGCACTGCACTGGCATCTCATGCTGCGTGATCTAACAGATGGTTCTTTAAAATATTCCAGTGGTGGGGGCGCCCGGATGGCTCAGTCGGTTGGGCGTCTGGCTCTCGGTTTCAGCTCATGATTTCATGGGCTTCGTGGGCTTGGGTCCTGCATCTGCTAGTGTGGAGCCTGCTTGGGATTCTCTTTCTCCCTCTCTCTCTGCCCCTCCCCTACTTTCATTCCCTCTCTCTCTCTCTCTCTCTCTCTCTCTCTCTCTCCCTCAATAAAGAAACAACTTAAAAATAAATAAATAAAAATTCCAGTGGTGTTATTTTAAAAACTACATGATAAAAAGGATTGTTTTAACATTGTTTGAATGCATCCAATGTGTAGTGCCTGAAATTGATTGCCTATAATCATTTACTTTTTACTAATGACTCTGGTTCAGTATGCTATGAAACTTTAGCTTTAAGTGTTTCAGGACAAATGACGTGTTTCACAGTGGTGTTTCTGTTCTGAGAACAACTAACCTGTCATCAGAAAGAGATTATTTTAATGGGAGATTAAAATAAGCTTCTTAGTGGCAACTCTGTGGTTCAGAATCAATGGATATGGAGGGACAAGTGGAATTCTGGGAAAGAGAAAGAAGTAGGATGGCTTATGGCTCCAGTATAACTTTCTGATCTGGTGTTAGACTTTGTGAACTTTGGGATTTGAGGTATCCTGTGTGTGCAGGATGGCTTGGGTTTGCTTTTCAGGTACGCTTAGCCTTTTGCTTGGCCCAGTAATGTGGTGCTCTGATTTTTATGCTGGAAAACTTCTGTAACAGACTCAAGACTCAGAGTCTGGCAGTATGCCAAACAGGACAATGAAGAGGGGTAGGGACACCCTATTGCCTGGCTCTGCTGCTAACTGGATGCCCAGTATTGGGCAAATCACTTACCCTCTTTGGATTTCAGTTTTCTTCTCCATAAGCGGCAGAGAAGTGGCAGAATTAGACTTGATCTACTATACTTTCCAGGGTTAATAATCTAGGACTCCCCAAGGCCAGAGAGTCTCAAACATTTTTTTTTAATGTTTATTTTTAAGACAGAGAGAGGGAGATGTACAGGCAGAGGTGAGTGGGAGAAGGACAGAGAGAGAGGGAGACACAGTATCTGAAGCAGGCTCCTGTGCTGACAGCTCAGAACCTGACATGGGGCTTGGACTTGCAAACTGGGAGATCACAACCTGAGCTGAAGTTGGACGCTTAACTGACTGAGCCACCCAGGCAAAAGTCTCAAACATTTTGAAGCATTCACCTTCTTATCCCATTTCATACCTGCTTTGACTCTCAGGAAGCTTCCAGTTAAAACAATGTTGAAGAACAGTACTACCCCAAGCTAGGTTTCTTATATAATTATGTCCTTAGTTATATTCTCTATAACTTGTGATCATTTATTTTATTTTAAATGTTTCTTTATTTTTGAGACAGAGAACGCATGCATGTGCGAGTGGGTGAGGGGCAGAGAGAGAGGGAGAGAGAGAATCCCAGGCAGACTCTGTGCTGTCAGCATCAATACCAACATAGGGCTTGATCTCACAAACCGTGAGACCGTGATCTGAGCTGAAATTGAGAGTTGGACACTTAACTGAATGAGCCACCCAGACACCCCAAAATAATTTATTTTAATACTTCTCTTGTACACATGAGGTTTTCCTAAGGTGCATCAAAATAAAAGCAAAAAATAAAATTTTCATACACCCCTCTACTACACATACTCTACTCTCATAGAAATAAATATATGAAATGTGTAAGAAAGAAAAATCCCGGTGGGAACTGTAATGGAAAATTGATAATGGGATTAAATTGATGGTAGGGACCATAATTATGGGGTTACTGATTATAGGGCTGTTGAAAGCTATAGGGAGAGAAATTTCAGGAAACCTTTCTAACAATTAGATTGTGCAAAGATGGAATGGATTGACTTTGGAGGTGGTGAGTTCCACATCACTGGAAGTATGTGAGTGGAGACTGCAGATGTGGCCTAAAGGGATTCAGCTTTGGAACCGTGGTTGGACCATGTGACCTTCACAGCCTCTTGGCCATAAAATTCCCTTACATGAAATTCCTCTTTTTCACCAGGAACACATTTCTGTTCTGAATCCAGTCTTCCTCCTCACTAGGTCTCCCCAAGGTTTCTAACTTCCTCCTGAAGAAATACTGGTCATGTTCCTACTATGACCTCAGCAGAAAACAGCAGGAAGAAAAGACCTTAATTTATAATCCTTAAAATGTAATTCTTAAAAATGGTAAAGCTCCCAGCATGTGTGCCTTTTGAAAAAAACATGACTACTTGCTAAGATATCCGCTGAGACCATTTGAAATTTAGGCTAAAATTTAGACCATTTAGAATTTAAAGTAAGGCTTAAAGATCAAAAGCTTTAGAGAGTAGAATTGGTAATAAGGTAATTATTCTAGAAACTTAGATTAAATGGGGTTATAGGTAGTCACACTTCTTTTGCCAACACGTTATCCAAATAAGCAATTCTCAAACTTTAACATGTGTGGGAGGACCTGGGAATCTCATCAGTATGCACATCCTGACTCCGGAGGTCTGGGTGGGGCCCACCATTCTGCATTTCTAACAAGTGCCCAAGTGATGCTGCGCTGGTCTAGGGTCCACTGAGTATGTGAGCAAGGGTCCAAGCCCTGCTTCCTTTGCCAGGTCAGTGGTCATGTCCCTCCATTGTGCACAGGCTATTTTCTCAAATCTTCACTTTTCTGTAAATAGAAGCACCATCACATGAGGACGACTCCTGATACCTGTCAGTTTAAGTATAAAATTAGGTCAGTGTTCGGTGCTTAGGCCAATAGACTTCAGGGCAGAGCTCTGGAGTTCTCTTCCTCTGCCCGTACTCACAGATGTGATGTGTGAGCTCTGGCAACTTTTAATTTCAGTTTTCCAGATATAAGTGGTCCTGACATTGGAGTGGGGGTACACTTCCATCACAATCCTTAGCGCTTCTTCATTTAATAGGCCTGCTGATCATCATTACTATTCCACTAAAAAAGTGTTTTGGAGGTTTTATTTTATTTCCCACCCCTCTCTTCAAATTTTTCAGCCACCTTAAAATTGAGCAGATGTTTTAATTAGAGCCTTTGGTGTGTTGGAGCAGCCAGTTTGTTTCCCAAGATCTACATCTGTAAAATGATGGGGTTGGACCACATGATTGGAAGGTTTGTTCCAGCCCCCAGTGCTGTAATATATCATTATAAGTTTTCCAGGAAGATGGCAAATGACTCAGAACACTTGAGCTGATTTTGTGTAGTTCCAAAATGTCTGCAGTGATACATACCCAGTGCATAGAACACTGGACTGTTGTTCTGGATTTTGTTTTTTGATTTATTGGGCGATTATTTTAAAATAAGGAAGTGAGAAAACGTAGGTACAGTACAGAAATTATTTCCTCTTTTAACTGGAGCTTTATTCTTTGCTGCAGACCTCACTGGAATATAAAAATAGATTGTTGGTCTGCGTGGGAAAGGGCTTGATAGGTGATACTGAGTTTTATTTCCACAATCCTCATCGTTGCATGCATGTGTGTATGTGTGTGCATGTAGAGGGAAGGGAAGCACTAAACCTAATTCTTCTAATATTATCCAGTGTTCCACCAGAGACCTTATCTGCTTCTTTATATGCATTGTTTTCTTTTCGCCTCTCCCCATCCGTCCTCATGTTGTTCGTACTTTAGAAGTTTTGATGGTACCCAAAATTATAATGTATTTTGCCTTTTGTTTCCACGGGGAAAATTTAGATGCCCACCTCTGGCCTTTCTTTGTTGATATGAATGTTCTAATCTGAATATTATACTGGAGTTCAGAGGAAAAACAATTGGATATTTAAAAATGCTTTCAGCTCTTCAAGCGGATTCCAAAATCTCCTCCTAAGATGAAAAAGGAACTTTTTTTTTCTGAAATGAAGTAACATATGTTCATCATAATGTTTAAAAAAAATTTTTTAATGCCTGTAGGTTATTGCCAATTTTCCCTTTTTATAAATAATGTTGCAATATATCTTCCTGCAGCCTTGTGCCCAAATCTTTGTAAGTCTCTTATCGATGTCCCCAGTCTCCTCTCTGTCGAGTTCCCAGAGATGGGATGACATGCCTGCTCCGTGCGTCTCCCTGTGACCTGAATCCATGGCTCCTCTTATTACAGTTTTTTGTTGTTGTTATAGTTTAATTTTTTTCTTTCCCTTTATGCCTCATTAAGTCAGTTATTTTCATGTGCAGTTTCTCTTGCAGAGATACTCATGGAGAGCTGCCATGCACTGTTCCTTCCCCTTACTGAAAGAGCTAATAATAACACGAATGCTTCTGTGACTGTTATTAAGTGTAATACAGCGGACACTTTATGTGCACCAACCCCCTGACCCAGAGTGGGTGGATGGTTTTATTGCCATTCCTCAGATAAGAAAACCGAGGTTCAGAGAGGTTAACTGACTTGCGTAAAGACCAAGAACAGCTCTCTTTGGAACTGAGGGCCTTCAGACTCTAGAACCTTCAGGCTCTCCACTTTGCCTTGCTTTCCCCCAAGTCTGCTCTCACCGCCCTTCTTTTCCACGTGGAGACAAGAGGGATGAAGAAAGCTTGTGGAAGAATCAGGGACAGTGAAGCTTCCCCGAGTTCGCTAGACCACACGTTCACAAGTGAGGCTGGGTATTGGCATTGCCCCTCCGCTGTGTTTAAAGTGCACGTGCGTGGGCCCCCACCCCAGAGCTGCCCAACCAGAATCTCAGGGGGGTTAGAATGTGAATTTCAACAAGCCTTGCCGTTGGTTCTGCTGCACAGCCATGTTCTGGAGGCTCTGCTCCATGCCTGGTGCCCTGTTAGTGCTCTGGTTAGAGGAGAAGTCAGCGGCTCCGGCCTTGTGGGTTGTTTCGAGGCAAGTCACGGGGCACACGTCTCAGGAGCTCAGAGCTTGGCCAAGGCGAGACTCGCTTCCGCGTCACAGGGAGCAGCCCTTAGAGAAGGGAGGAGAGTCAGACCCTTGTAGCTAAGGGGAAGTCACCGCACCCTCCTTGCTTTCCTCAGTGCGGTGGCCTTACCGATGGTAAGTCATTTACTTCTGGGGCTTCTGTGGTTCCTTGCAGAGGCCGAGGGGAGAACTGACCTTTGGCCTCTTGAAATGGACTATTTTTGTTCTGCTGTTCTTCTGCCTCAAGGCTGTGGGTGGTTGGACTGCTCTTTCTCTGCTGTGGGTTAACCACTCTGCAGTTGGCTCCTGAAGGCTCCTTAAATGCCTCCTGCAGAAGGATGCTTTCTTCAATACAGTCTTCCCTTTTTACAATAATCTTTGATTTGGGGAAGAAGATCCCCGGCTGGGATAGCTGAAGTCCATCCTGGTGTTCACTAACAAGCCACAGCCTGTCCCAGGGCCCTTTGGATTTCCCTTGCCAGGTACCCTGACTGCCTTGTAGAAAAAGGTAAGTTCATGCCCCTAGCTACGCCTGAAGCAATTAGTGAGGACTAATAGATTTTTGGGCCCATGGAACTTTCTCCCTGAGGCCTGTGAGGCACCCCCCCTCCCAGGGTTATGAATTTTCCCACAGAGCTGTGAGCCCCATGTGGCATAGGGCAATTGGCCACCCCTGCTGCTTCGTCAGCCACCCAGAGATGGCTGTCTCCTCCCAGTTCATGAGCCTTTCTATGGCCTCTTGAGGAACGTATCTGCAAGTCCCTTTGTCAGCCGTGGTTGGTTGGTGAGATGCAGTGAAGAGGGAGTGATGTATGTTCAAGTTTCCATTCCTGGGAGAATCTTGTTTGCACTTGTCTTTGTCTCGATTTTCTGTCATGTGTCAGAATGGAAATGCTAGATACAGGAATTTCATCCATTAGTTTCTTAACCTGTTCTTTCCGTGTTTTTTGCATCTTGCTTCTCCTGGGACTGTTGGTAGTAGAGAATACTAGAGCTTAGGAGGGACCTGACATCTCTTTTACCCATTTTGGTAGACATTATTTCATTTGGTCCATGCAATTTTCCTATAAGGAAGACATTGTTATCATGTCCTTTTTAAAGATGAGCAAAACAAGGCCTCAGCAGATTCAGTGACTTGCCCAAGGTCACACAGCTGCTTGTCCATAAAACTAGGATGAGAGCAAGGGTTTCCTGCCATGTAGTCCAAGGCCTACTCATGGCCTTATCTACATATCACAAACAGCTTTTCACCTGGTACGTATTTATTGGGCATCTACTATTTCCAAAGTCCTGTGCTGGGATAAAGCAGGGAAGGATGGACCTAGTCACTGTTGTAATGGTGCCTATGTTTTAGAGCAGTGCTATCCAAGAAATGTGTCATGTGAGCCACACGTAACATTTAAGGTTTACTTGTAGCGGCAGAAAAGAAATAAATAAAAGGAAACAGGTGACTTAATTTAATAATATGGTTTACTTAAGCCAATATATCTAAAATATTGTCATTTCAACATATAATCAATATAAATATTATCAATGAGATATTTTATAGTTTTTTAAAGTACTAAGTCTTTGAAATCTGGTGCATATTTTACACTTAGAGAACACATTGCAAATGTTCAATAGCCACCTGTAGCTAGTGGCTACGATATTGGATGGTATAGATCAAGAAGGGTGCTTATGTTTTGGAGATTTAGGGCCCTATCAGTTAATATTTTCATGTGTTGAATGTCGTATGTATCAACAACATGCCTATCCTGGTTTCAACATTCGTTCATATATTTGGTCAGTCATTCAGAAAGTACTGAATGGGCATCTATCTGCCAGGTGCTGGTCAGTGTACAACACCTCTTTATCTTTTTATTTCCTTTCTTCCATTTCTACATTGTGTTAGCTATTTAGCTGCATTCCCAGGTTCCAGAAGTTCAGTGTCATTTAAGACAACATTAGGTTTGATTAACAACAGGATTTCTGTCCTTGAAATGACCAGTTTATCATCTGGACTAGTGAGAATGAGCTTGTGGCAGCCTCTGTGAAGACAATCAAATCAGGGTGCTTGCGTATATATATATATATATATATATATATATATATATATATATACCTACAAGCAAAAGTTATATTTATACCCATATATGCATAGAGAGCTTTTTTTCCTAGAAGGATACATGAGAAATTTTTTTTTTAGTGTTTATTTATTTTTGAGAGAGACAGAGACAGAGTGTGAGCAGGGGAGGGGCAGAAAGAAAGGGAGACAGAATCTGAAGAAGGCTCAAGCTGTCAGCACAGAACCCGATGCGGGGCTTGAACTCACAAACTGCAAAATCATGACCTGAGCCGAAGTTGGACGCTTAACCAACTGAGCCACCCAGGCGCCCCAAGATAATTTTTTTTAAATATATGAAATTTATTGTCAAATTGGTTTCCATACAACACCCAGTGCTCATCCCAAAAGATGCCCTCCTCAATACCCATCACCCACCCTCCCCTCCCTCCCACCTGCCATCAGCCCTCAGTTTGTTCTCATTTTTTAAGAGTCTCTTATGCTTTGGCTCTCTCCCACTCTAACCCCTCTCTCTCTCTCTCTTTTTTTTTTCCTTCCTCTCCCCCATGGGTTCCTGTTAAGTTTCTCAGGATCCACATAAGAGTGAAAACATATGGTATCTGTCTAAGAAATTTTTGATAGTAGTTGCTTTTGGGTGGATGGAGGGTTTTTTCTCAGACATTTCTCCCATGTTTCCATTTTTCTACCATGTTCATGTTTTACTTTCAGTTAGGCATTTTAAAAGAGAAAAATGATGGAGTCATGGGGATTTTATGGATCTAGAGGAAGGAGTTGGACTTGTACCCAGCTAATCCAAACAGGTTGGACTTCAGGTTAAATTCCTTTATATAAACTCCTGGCCCATTTTCTCAGCTTCATTGGGTTGATCTTCTGGATTAGGGGGAGTGTTATGGTATTGGTCTGTGTTATTTCTGTGATGTCTGCACCTTCACTCACCCTGTATGGGCTAATGCCTGCTACTTTCATTGAGTCATATTTTAACTTTTGTCAAATCAAATTTGGATTGATGTCTTAGGGTACTACAATTTTGATGGCAAGAAGTGAGAGAATATGAGTGTATATTTCACAGACTCTGATACTGACTTCTTTTGCTACCTTGGGCAGGTCATTCTGCATCTGTTCTTGTCCTTTTTAAAAAGCTGGGAGGAGTACACGTTGGCATCTGAGACTTTTACGGCTGTGAAATTGTATGTGGTTTTACTGTGTGTGGTTTTACACGGCTTACATTGCGTTGCTGATAGTTTTCAAAACCCCATTACAAGATAGTGTTTTATTTCAGCTAACAAGTTCTCCTTCACAACAGAATTTTAAACAGAACCTTAAATGACATAATGATAGCTTTCTGTTCGTGGACAGTACCCCAAGTTCAGTCTTAGGAGAATATAACATGATGCCATTATATGCGTGGGAATGAAAGAATGTGTGTATCTAACATTTTACATGTACTGTTTATTATGGTCTATGTGCAAATTTATGAATGTGAGTCTATAGGAAGATAATGGGACAGGGGAAATGAGGGCAAATATGCATGACAAAATGGGTTTGTTAATTTCCCTATTATTACAGGGTGTTTTGACAGCTTTTCGATTTAGTTTCCACTGCCATTCACATGACTGAGAGTGTGTCTGAGATGGCCAATGAAATAGGATGATTTATGCTGTAAATGACTCTTTACACTTTGGAGAAATTACTGAAACCACAGTAGGCTTGTCATATGGACTTTGAGCAGAAGACTTCCTAATTTAGCAATTTTAGCAAAATTTAGACAAACAGTGGTTGAAGGTTTTCCAAGACACTGAACAGTAAGCAAAATCAAAAACTGATAAAATTGCCTTTTCTGTGGGGAAAAAAACCCTTGGAGGCTATTTCATTTTCACTGTGTTTATGTTTTTAAAGAAAATACTGGTCTCCACTAACGCTGTTTTATGTGTGGCAGGTGCCTAATAGATGGTGGGTGGATGGATGACTGGCTGTGTAGGTGCGTCCGCGGATTGTTGTCCGTTTTCCTTACTCTTGGGCCCATTTCGAATGCCCCAGTTAGAGAGAAAGATACCCCTCTCGAGAGTATCCTTCCTAGCGGTCTGTGCTGCTGGGGTCATTTGGATTGTCAGCCATTTCCGTGGAGCAGATTTGTCTTGTGTCATGTAGTCAGGATGCATCTAAAGAGAAACTTTGAGTTGATTCAAAGCAAGACAGGATGATGGAGTATGTCTTTTTCACTGTGTCCATACTTAAAAACGTACCAGGTATGACATCCTGCCCCACGAAAGAATCAGTATGCTATTATAGAAACTAACAATGAGAATTGTTTGTTCCATGAGTGGGGGGTGTGGGGGGTCTTTTTGCAGCAGAGACTAAATTGGGTGTGTCCTGTTTAAAGGAGATCATTAAAGTGAAGACATCTGGAGAGTTCAAAAGCGACCTCTAGAATTGACTTAGTCATTTTGGAAATTCTTTGGTACTTTTTCTTCTGGGCTTATGCCTTCTGCATGTATGTATCTTCCCTATCACTCTTACAAGGCTAGACTCATATCAGGTTCTTATTGAGAAGAATGCTGGTTGAACATGCATATTTTGTCTGCCGAATTGCCAGGTTCACAAACAGACTGCTGGCTCTCTCTCTAACATCTGATAACACAGGAAACGGATGGGGGGCTGATGATGAAATGAAAGTGCTCTAATTTTAAATTTGGACTAAATAAGTTTCCTTTTACATGTACAGCTAATGTTTGAGGCTATAGTTGTAGCTAAGGCTTGCATTAAGATACCCATCAATGCTAGCATATAGAAGAATATTAATGTTAGCTATTGACTCATTTTTTTCGAGCATGTAAAATGTAGGGAAACATTTCTGTTGCAGGATATGGCATTTAGCATTCCAGACAGAGTCCACCTGTTGTTATTTGTTCTGAAACAAATTCCCCCTTTCATTTTCTAGAACTTTCTGACTAACATTTCTCAAAGCCTTGGTTTGTAGCCAGGGGTCTCTGACTGTGATTGTGAAGTGTTGTTGTGTTAGAAGTTTTTCAGGAAAAATGTAATACCGAAATGATTGTATGCTACTTTGGCAGCCTAAATGTTTATTTTTGTTTTGTGTTCACCTTGAAATCAGAGTCCCAGAGGCTATAGAAACCCTTCAACATTGTTCCTCCCTTGTCCCTTCCACGGTCCAGGTTGTTCATGTGGTTACAACTTGCCCATCCTCTGGAAACAATCTAGAGTCTCTGATGGGACAACAGGGATTAGGAGCCATGGAGTCCACAGGATGGAGAGATAGAATATTAACATCAGAAAAGGGAACTTTGGGATTATCTGGCCCAACCCATTTAGTTTAAAATGAACAAAGGACCCAGAGGAATTAGAGGGCTTACCCAATGTTACACAGTTAGTGAAGGAGATGAGAGCCAATTTATGTTTATAGTCAATGAACATGTATTGAGTTTATGGAGTGCCTGTCCTGGGGGTGGCACTCTGCAAGGTCCTGAGGAGACTTGATGAAAAAGTAAACTTACTTCCTGCCCTTGCAAAATGTATGTGTCCTAGAAGGAGACAGCCATTAAGCAGCCCGTTGTCCTCTTAATTACTTAATGCCAGGCATGTCCAGTGTTATGAGGCCAAAGTCAGGGAGCTCCCTTTGAATAATAAAGGGGACTTGAGATATTCTGAGGGCCCCTTTGCTAGTTCCTCACAGTATCTATTAGGAAAGAATGATGTATCTTGGAAAAGAGGAGAAAATGTGTGTCTTACAGTGATGGTAAATGTTGTGCAAATGATTACCTAATGCTAACACAGAGCCCAAGTTAACCATGGCAAGTTAGTCATTTTCTCAGAGTAGTGATTAGAACTGTCTAAAATTTGAGAGTAGCTTTATTTAAGCACTCAATTTTAAAATGAGCATTTTGCTTCTTCCTTAAACTTGAGACAAGCAGTGATGTTGGGTGTACATATTAATATGTTCCCACAATTTGAAAGTTTCACATTTTAGTTCATCTAAATGTGTGGTTAGAAGGATGGGCTAAAGATAAGTTGGAAGTTAATAAGGATCAATATAAAATTCAGCACAGGGTCCAAGAAAATAATCAAACAGTTGTAGAAACAGTGAAGGAATAAATATTTTAAGAGTAGGGTTTGTGAGATCTAGTGGTTTTAGCTGGAGGTAAGCTAAACGTGGTCAACAGAGCAATGTCACCTTCAAAAAAGTTAATGCCACATGAAGGTTTATGAACAGAAATATTGGTGTCAGAGGAGAGGCTCCTCTTCTACCCTGCATCTAGTCGGCTTATCTGGAAAAGTGTTTACTGTTCTAATGGGAGGCATATAAGGATATCTATCTATCTATCCATCCATCCATCCATCCATCCATCCATTCAATCATTTTGTTTACTTTCCTTCAATAGAACATGAGCCCCAGGAGAGTGGGGATTTTGTTCACTGCTGTATACACAGTTCCTACAGCAATGCTTCACAGACAGTAGGCCCTCAGGAAACTGGAATGACTGAATGGAGTAAATGAGAGAACGGCAAATTCTGTCAGATGACAAATGTTTAAAGGAAATAAGCTTGTGGAGAAAAGAAGTTTCACTGGAACCGTGGAAACTGTCTTCCAAGTTTGGAAGGCCTGTCATGTAGATAAAGCAGAGGGGTGGGACTTCTCCCTGTTACTGTGGTGGACAGAGCAGGGAACCATGACTGAAAGTTGCAGTGACGGCAATAACATGAGTTTAGTTCATAATTTAAAGACAGGTTGTCCTGGGGAAAGGTCAGGGAAAGTGGATATTCTTAAGCAGGGGTCAAAATTTCATGGTAAATACTAAAAAAATAAAATAAAATAAAAGTTAAAAAAATTGAGCTTTATTTGAAAAGCAAAACTAAACATTAAGAAGATAAGTTAATTGCGGTGTGCCTGGATGGCTCAGTCGGTTGAGCGTCTGACTTTGGCTCAGGTCATGATCTCACAGTTTGTGGTTTGAGCCCTGCATCTTGCTCTGTGCTGACAGCTTGGAGCCTGGAGCCTGCTTCAGATTCTCTCTCTCTCTCTCTCTCTCTCTCTCTCTCTCTGTCTCTCTCTCTCTCTCCCTTTCCCCCACTGTGCTCTCCCTCTCTCTCAAAAATAAATAAATAAACATTAAAAAAAAGAAAAAGAAAATAAGTTAATTGGGTTGCATAATACAGTTTTGATTATAATTTCAGCTGTATGCTAATTCTTAATCCATACAAAGACTGAATCAGCTGTTGCTGGGTTTTATGCAAGAGGGGTTGAGTACATTTTTGTGACAGTTTTATGCTAACAAAAGAAAACATTCCTTATTTCACATTTGACTTTTTAAAAACAGTTGTATTGAAATATAATTGACTTTTACAGTTTTCAAAGCCTCTTCTCAATCATTATGTATTCCTATAATTCAGTTTTGATTATCAGGGGCTGCATTCCTATGGACTTTTTCCTGTTTGGTTGGTAACCTTTCCAATGGATAGTGGCTTTACTTGTGATTCAGTTTTCCAACATTACTTTTATCAGCCTCATAAATTTCTGTATCTTTTCCAAAATCTAGAATAACCCTATATATCCAAATCACACTGCATGTATAGTTTGTTGTAGAGAAATCCTAAATCTGGAAGAGAACAAGCAATAAAGACATGACTTAACTGGATAAAAATATATACTGTGATTAAGCAAGCAGAGATGTTTACATGGAGACCAATTTCGTAAATGATCATTTTGTTAGTAAATACTTTTGTTTTCTTGAGCGAGAGAGAGAGAGAGAGAGAGAGCAAGCAGTGGAGAGGGGCAGAAGGAGAGAGAAAGAGAGAGAGAGAGAGAATCTTAAGCAGGCTCCATACTCAGCGCAGAGCCTTAGGTGAGGCTCCATCTCACAACCCTGGGATCATGACCTGAGCCAAAATGAAGAGTCAGATGCTTAACTGACTGAGCCACCCAGCCCCAGGAAATACTTTTATTTTATGAAAAATTTAATTTCCTATGTTACCAGAACTATGGAGACTTGAAATAGGAATACTCAGAAGATGATAAAGCTGTCAGAGTTGAAAGCCACTGACATGGATTCAGAGCTCTAAGCTTTGTTCCACCAAGCAGAGAACTGAGGGAACGAATATTCTGGCACATCTGTAACCCATTCCATTTGGTAGACTATTTGGTAGTTGGGAAGCTTTGCTGTTGATGATGGAATCTTGAGTCACCACAGTCACAGACAGGCTGGGACAATGGCCCCAAGCTAACACGTAATATTTAACAAGACTAAGTGTTTATCTGCAATTAGGTCTCAAACTTCATCCCTTCCCCATTCCCTCCCCTCCACACACACACACACACACACACACACACCCCAAAACAAATGGAATTATTCAATTGTGGCATGGCAGAGAGAAAATCCTGGCTTCCTTGGTTTACATGAAAAAAGCTGGGGGTTTGAGGTGGCCACGTGCTCTGTGTGAATCAGCAAGTTGTCACGACTGCTTTAAGATGCAGTCTTGAACTACCCTTCTGAACAGTGGCCAGATGGGAAGAAGTGACATCCATTCTTATACACAGACTCTAGTTACCCATCTGGAGTAGCTGTTGGCAGAAGGTTGGGGAAGTGGACAGTTAGGTTTGGGGGGGGCACAATATAGGGAGCACAGATAAGCCAGAACTATCTTCATTGAAGGCCTACTTAGAAAGCTGAGTATTGTTCTGGACCTGTTTGTTTATACAGAGAGGACCCCAACTTGGGCAAAAGAGGAGTTAACAAAGAGGAAGGGCAAGAGTGTAATTGGTCCTCAGAGATAGCCTAGAACCAAGGACTCGAACTCCATATTACCTCTTCACCTCACCTTTCTGTCTCTCTGCATCTGGGCGTCATTTTCTGATGAGTCCTCTCCAGGAAGAAGTGCAGCCCCTAGGAGCTGTCCCCCCTCACTCCTTCCAACCCCAACTCCAGAGAGGAACTGATACTTGTTCTCAATGGTCCAAAACTTAAAAATCCCACATAGGGACTAAATAGTTGAATATGGATCAGGTGCCTAACTCGAGGCCAATGATCTGTGGCCAGGGGATTGGAGGACTCTAAATGGCCCTTGTTGATAGCCTGGGGTGTGGGGTTTCTAGGAGCTGGGCAGCTTCCATTCAAACCACTTGGTGAGAGGGAATGGATCAGGAATTCTCCCCAGGGGGGATTTCTGTCCTGTCCTTGTCCAGCAGTATGAAAGAGAACTGGCACACCAAGGCATCTGGAAACATACCTATGCCTGATGAGTAGGAGTAAACTGGGGATGCTTAGTCATAGAATTACAGAATTTGGGGCTGGAGTGAGACTGAGGCTCAGCACTGTCAGATGACTTGCCCAGGGCCATCCAGCCAGTTAGAGACAAGAGCCCAGGCCTCCAGCACTGAACTCAGAGTTCCATCCACCATGCTTTATTATCTTCCCAAAGGAGAAAACACCAAGACATGAGGACTACCTTCAAACATCTGAGAGACTGTTATGTGGAAATAAGAAAGGTGTTTGATGATGCTCCAGAGGCAGATTAGGATTTGTGGACAGGAGTGACTGATAAGCAGAATTCTACTACATTTAAGGAAGAACATTAACTCCGGGACAGGCTTAACAAAGGAGGAGGCTGTCCCAGGAGGTGGTGGCCAGAGGCCCTGTCACTGGAACCCTTCAGGCTCAAGTTGCATAAACATCTGCTGAAGAAGGATGCTGAAGAAGGAATCCCTAAAGTCCCTTCCAACCCAGAGACACTTTAATAACAAACTTGGATCTGGACTACACTGCTTTTTACTGTTTTCCTTCAGTGTCCACCAGCTGTAGAATGTTTGCAATGCTAAATACTGTGCTAACCATTTTACAGTGGTTATCTCATTTAATCTAAACCTAGAAGAGAGATGCTATTATTGTCTCATTGTGCAAATGAGACACAGAAGCATCGTTTCCCAGAGGCATGTGGGAACTTCAGGTTTGCACCCAAACTTCTAGTCTTAACCCCTGTATTCAATGGCTTCTTAAAAACTATTTGTTTCCAGTTCCATTTTTACAATGCCTCTTTCAGGTAGTCTTTTTTTTTTTTTAAAGTTTATTTACTTATTTAGAGAGAGAGAGAGAGAGAGAGCGAGCATGAGTGGGGGAGGAGCAGAGAGAGAAGGAGAGAGAGAATCCCAAGCAGATAGTACACTGTCACCTATCAGCACAGAGCCCTCTGTGGGGCTTGAACTCACAAACCACAAGATCATGACCTGAGCTGAAATCAAGAGTCGAATGCTTAACCGACTGAGCCACCCAGACACCCCTCTTTCAGGTATTCTTAAAATGTGATGCTCAGAATATCTGCATCAGAACCATTATTTTTTGTTTGTTTATTTATTTATTTTGAGAGAGAAAGAGCACACGCCCAAGTGGGGAAAGAGCAGAGGGAGAGGGAGAGAGAATCCCAAGCAGGCTCTACACTCATCATGGAGCTCATTGCAGAGCTTGATCCCACAACCATGAGATCATGACCTGAGCCAAAATCAAGAGTTAGATACTTCACTGACTGAGCCACCTAGGTGCCCAGAGCCATATACTTTTGGTTTTGATGAAGAACCAAATATTTTGAACCTCATATCATTATAAATAGTCATGCTCCCCATATATTTGAACCTCATATTATTTGTAAATGTTCATGTACATCAGCTCTCCCTGCTACCCAATGAACCAGAATGTCTGTATGGGATAGACTGGGAATATGCATTTTTTAATACTGGTGGGTACTAAAGTTTGAGAACCACTGGTCTAGAGCTTTCAGGGGAAGGCTGGAGGGGAGATCAGATGCGGAAAATTCTCATATTTATCTAAACAGCTGAGATTTGCTTTGAAGGCTATGGGGAAACATTGAAGGGCGGAATGTTGGGGTTTGACATGACAGGAATTCATCTTCAGTAAATTCAGTCCGGTGGCTGTGTGGGCAGGGCTGGAGGCTGGAGACTGGGCTGGAGGTGACTGCATCTTCCAGGGGAGAGGTGATATGGGCCTGAGCAGAGCAGAGGCAGTGGGAATGAAGAGGAAGGGATATCCTGGAGGGGCAGAAAGCAGACAGAAGCAGCAGGACTTGGTGCTTGATTGTGGAGTAGAGGGAGAGGAAGTAGCCTAGTGCATGAGTTCAGTACACAGGACTGAAAGATGTCTGCATATAGACTTTCGAAAGTAAGAAAGCACTTTCAATAGGTGGTGAGTTGAAAACTTGATGGAGGAGATAGCACTGACATAGATGGCTGGAGGGGTGCCTGGGTGGCTCAGTCTGTTGAGCTTCCAACTTGGAATAAATAAATAAATAAATAAATAAATAAATAAATAAATAAATAAACAAACAAACAAACAAACAAACAAACAGACAAACAGTTGGATTTTAGGAGGAACTGGTGAGAATGGGAGGGAGCGATATCCCAGAGAGGGAGCTCTGTGGGCAAGGCAGAGGGGTAGGAAAGCACAGGATGTGTTTGAATTTGGGCTAAGAAGTGGTTGGGGAGGGACAGTGGGGGCAAATATTACAAAGATCAACTTAAGTCAGTGGGATAAGGACCTTCGACATCAGTATGAAGAGCCTTGCCCCTTTTGTCTTGAGGGCTTGTTCTTGGGGCAGCAATATGACCAAAATGACATTTGGAGAGATCACTCAGCCCAGCTAAAGGACTGACCCTACTGTTTTGTTTTTACACTGGAGTACAGTCGACTCACAATGTTGCATTAGTTTCAGGTGTACGACACGGAGATTGGAGGAGTCTATATGTGATACCATGCTCACCGCAAGTGTAGCTACCATCTGTCACCATACGGCGCTGTTGCGGTGCCATTGATGTTATTCCCTATGCTCCACCTTTTATCCCCACGGCTTATTCTTTCCATAAGTGGAAGGCACTCCCCTTCACCCATTTTGTCCATTCCCCTATCCCCCTTCTCTCTGGCAACAATCAGTTTGCAGTCTTTATTTATAGGTCTGTTTTTATTTATTTATTTATTTATTTATTTATATCCAAGTTAGCATATAGTGCAACAATGATTTCAGGAGTAGATTCCTTAATGCCCCTTACCCATTTAGCCCATCCCCCCTCCCACAACCCCTCCAGCAACCCTCTGTTCTCTATATTTAAGAGTCTCTTATGTTTTGTCCCCCTCCCTGTTTTTATATTATTTTTGCTTCCCTTCCATTTTGTTCATCTGTTTTGTATCTTAAATTCCTCATATGAGTGAAGTCATATGATATTTGTCTTTCTCTCACTGAGTAATTTTGCTTGGCATAATACCCTCCAATTTCATCCATGTAGTTGCAAATAGCAAGATTTCATTGTTTTTGATTGTCGAGTAATACTCCATTGTATATGTATACCACATCTTCTTTATCCATTCATCCATCGATGGACATTTGGGCTCTTTCCATACTTTGGCTATTGTTGATAGAGCTGCTATAAACATTGGGGTACGTGGGTCCCTTTGAAACAGCACACCTGTATCCCTGGGATAAATACCTAGCAGGGCAATTGCTGTGTCATAGGGTAGTTCTATTTTTAATTTTTTGAGGAAACTCCATACTGTTTTCCAGAGTGGCTGCACCAGCTTGCATTCCCACCAACAGTGCAAAAGAGATCCTCTTTCTCTGCATCCTCGCCAACATCTGTCGTTGCCTGGGTTGTTAATATTAGCCATTCTGACAGGTGTGAGGTGGTATCTCATTGTGGTTTTGATTTGTAGTTCCCTGATGATGAGTGATATTGAGCCATTTTTTCATGTGTCTGTTCGCCATCTGGATGTCTTCTTTGGAGAAGTATCTATCATGTCTTTTGCCCATTTCTTCACTGGATTATTTGTTTTTTGGGTATTGAGTTTGATAGGTTCTGTATAGATTTTGGATATCAACCTTTTTTAAAAAATTTATTTTATTTTATTTTTTAAATTTACATCCAAGTTAGTTAGCATATAGTGTAACAATGATTTCAGGAGTAGATTCCTTAATGCCCCTTACCTGTTTAGCCCATCCCCCCTCCCACAACCCCTCCAGTAACCCTCTGTTTGTTCTCCATATTTAAGAGTCTCTTCTGTTTTGTCCCCCTCCCCGTTTCTATATTATTTTTGCTTCCCTTCCCTTGTATTCATCTGTTCTGTGTCTTAAAGTCCTCGTATGAGTGAAGTCATATGATATTTGTCTTTCTCTGACTGACTAATTTCGCTTAGCATAATACCCTCTAGTTCCAGCCACGCAGTTGTAAATGGCATGATTTCATTCTTTTTGATTGCTGAGTAATACTGCATTGTATATGTATACCACATCTTCTTTATCCATTCATCCATCGATGGACATTTGGGCTCTTTCCATACTTTGGCTATTGTTGATAGTGCTGCTATAAACATTGGGGTACGTGTGTTCCTTCAAAACAGCATACCTATATCCTTTGGATAAATATATAGGTCTGTTTTTGCTTTTTGTTTGTTTATTCCTTCATTAAGGGCCGACCCTAGTTTCTGAGGCAGTCTTTTCCCCAGTGTCTGTTGGATATAGAGCTAAATGTTCATAGATCCTACTTAAAAAGGAAATGGAACCCCTATTACAACCTGATTTTCTGATGAAATATTAGTAAATTTCCATAGGCTCGCAAAAGTATTTTATTGAGATGGTGTCAAGCATTAATTTCCTCTGAAATTTAAAAAAATATTTATTTTTATTTTTAAGAGAGAGAGAGAGACAGAGACAGAGCACGAGGGGGAGAGGGGCAGAGAGGGAGGGAGACACAGAATCCGAAGCAAGCTCCAGGCTCCGAGCTGTGAGCACAGAGCCTGATGTGGGGCCTGAACTCACACACTGTGAGATCATGACCTGAGCTGAAGTCAGACGCCTAACCAACTGAGCCACCCAGGCGCCCCTAATTTCCTCTGACATCTTATCTTCACTTTTTGATTCTTACCACCAACCCCCCCTTTACTATTAGTAGTTATGTCCCCTAGACATGTCAGGTGGTGTGTTTATAACAGGCCTCATCTCTGGTGTGGGTGGGGAATGATGGCTGGCTAGAATGAGCAAAGACCCTGATGTGCAGTGTTGCCTATTGAATAAACAATGGAAATGCTAAGGGTTTTGGGGTGGGGTGGGGCCGTCTCTAGATTTGCAATAGCTCCCTGGAACACAGACATGGAAAGAGGTGGTCAGGGCATGAAACAGTCTTGGCCGGCAACCACTTGTGCTGGGGAGCGAATAGCTTGAAAAGTATGGGTGCTTTTATGGACACTGTGGAATGCCACTATATTCCTAGGAGGCTGGGAGAAGCCTTGTCTTTTTTGTCTCTATCCTTCACCCCACAGGCCAAGTCCCTCTTCCTTAGATTCTAGTATTCATGGCTTCTCCTTTCTCTGGACTCCTGTGGAACTCATTTGCAGGACATCCATAGATTACACTCATTTATCTAATTGCTTCCTGTATTTCCATTTGGTTCTCCAGCTAATATGTAAATTCTTTAGGAGAAGGGCCCATGACTATCATTCCATGGGATTCTGCATTGTGCCTATAACAGTGTGGGCACATGGAGATCTTAGTAAGTGCTATTTGCTTGTTCAGCTGTTTGGTTGAAGTCTTGGAGCACAGATAGTATAGTTACTTTTTAGCAGAAGGAGCTTTATGACAGTGACTAAATTGCTCTCTCTCAGTAGGGTCACAATTATTATTTGTCACAAATGTGCGTTGACTGCCTACATCCTGAATTGTTGAGGGAAAAAATGCTTTCAGAACACTCGTGATCTAAACGAGGGCTTAAATGCAGTTTCACATTGACTTCGGCTGATCCTGCTGTCTTCCCATTAATACATATATGCATTAAACTCTCAGTGAATTTGGTGAGGACTTGTGCTATATTAGGCACTGCAGAGGCATTACAGATTCTGTAGAAAACATAGGTCCTGGAGCACCTGACTGGCTCAGTTGGTTGAGCATCCAGCTCTTGATCTCAGCTCAGGTCTTGATCTCAGGGTCGTGAGTCCAAGCATCAGGCTCCATGCTGGGCGTGAAGCCTACTGTCACAAAAAACAAAATGAAACAAGAATATAGGTCCTGTCTGGAGAATCCTCCTGAGCTAAATTGGCCAGTGGGCACTCGTCTGTTAAGGGTCACTTTTGGCATCTGGGACTTACTACTCAACAGAGATGGGCACAGGGTTCAGCCTTGCCAGTCTCCCCATGACCCACCCTATGTTGTCAGAGCTAGCTCCCTAGTTCCTTACGGCTGCATCAGACCAGGACTTGAGTGCAGAAAAGACAGTGAAGAGGGCTGTGGATATGTAGGAAATCTGTTTCAGCGTCAGGTGAGAGGGAGTTCTAGTCTCTCTGAGCTCTCGGGGGCTCCATGTTGTTGTCTTTAAGATGTGGTGGAAATGCCCACCTCCCAGGACTCTCAGGAAATGTAACTGAGAGGGTGAACAGAAACGTATGGCCCCATCTGCCTCCCTCACTCCTGACCCGCGTCACTCAGGCTCCCGTCTGCGGTGCTGTCAGCATCTGTCTGCTGGGTCTGTTCCCTGCTTTCTGTTCTCATGGCTATGGCTTTGGTTTGAAGTCCTGATCATTTCTTGTCACAGAAACTACATCTTTTATTTTGTGGTAATCTTTTACTTTTTTAAGTTTTAGAAATCTCTTAAATGTATCAATCTCGGTCCACTTCCCCAAATCTTCATTCACTCCTGTGGAGGTATATTTTTATAAGTTTATAAAACACACAGAGACATTTTTCTACTCTAGATAGAATCATTGTGTACATATTTTTCTGCGCCTTGATTTTTCAATCAATCCTTTTCTGTGAATTTACAACATATACACACATGAGAATTTTTTCATAAAGTAGGTTACTGTGTACACTTTATTTTGCAGCTAGCCTTTTATCTTAGCTCATACACAACTGTCTCCTAATTGGGCTTCTTGTTTCCATCTCATACCTCTCCACCAAAATGCAGGAATGGTTTTCCTTAAACCCAGATGGGGGAATCTTTGACTATAAGGTGAAGTCCTAACTCCTTCACGTGACAATTCAAAGCTCTCTACTATCTAGCCCCAGTGGATTTGCAAATTGATTGGAGTATTTCTTAGATTTTTGTTGTCGTTAGTGGCAGAAGCTTTTTGTCCTCTGAACAAAACCTATGTATACCCCCTATATATTAAGTAGATAAACGTGGGGCTCCTGGGGTTGATGTGTACCTATGTGGGGGCCTCTAGATCCCAGCCTGCTCAGGTACCCTTCCCTGTCTCACAAGCCCTGTTCTCTATCCTACTTCATATTCTATCTCAAGGCATGTTGGTCTTTCTTGAGATCAGCCTAAAAAAGTCAGAGATGTATGCACACTTCTCAGTTTCTCTTTATTCGTTATGAGCCTGCAATGCAATACTTAAAACAAAACTATTGGGAGCCTTTTGTTAACCTTCTTTCCTAGAGGAAGTGAATTTCATAAGCTTATTAACTCTTTGTTGAAGTGTCTTGAATGAGCCCACTCAGATTCTAAGTTACCCTTTTTCAGACATGGACATTTGGAGAGCCAGTTTTGAAGAGCTCGGTTTCGTTGCTTTTCTGTCCTTTTCGATGGTGAACATATTGGGCATTCTCCTATTGCTGACCTTTTTTCTTTGCTCTGGAGTTATTATTATGTTTAGATCTCCAGGACCCAAAGACTGTGAGGTTCTTGAGGATTGAAGCAAGCAGACCGAGTAGGTGATAGTTGTGTTCATGAGCTAAGATAGAAAACAAGCTGCAGAACAGAATGTATCCAGGTGGGTCGTCTCATGTATCTAGCTCAGTGCCTGGCCCACCAGGAATGCTCAATAGACTTTTCATCCTTAGAAAGTATATCAGGTAGGACAATTCCGTCTGCAATTGGGGCAAAGAAGAGATGCAGGTATTTCCATTGCCCATGATATGGGGTCCATCATTTGCCATCAGTCTAGCTTTGGAAGTGTTACCGGGGGACGTGTGCAGGTAAGGACGGTCAGCATCCTTTCTTGACAAACCAATACCTGGCAGCCTCTGCTTCTCCCAGTTGCAAGGACCTGAACGGAATGGGGGCAACTGGGGATATTCTCTCTATGCTTAATTCACATCAGTGATAGGTTTGTGCATCTTGAGTTTGATGACCACTGGAATGACCACTCAATGACCACACTGGGATCATTTTAGATTCGATGCTGGTCATCTAAGAAACTCTGAAAAAAATCAAGACATAAATAGCTCACAAGCTGAATTTGTGGCTTTTGTGGATATATTTATTTATACTTTTCAAAAGCAGTGAGTCTAAGATACTCAAAATGACATTCTTTGCTTCCTTTGACCACAGAAGCCACATGTCTACGTCATTACCAGGAGGTTGTGTTAGTGAGATTGTGATCTTCCTACTGATCTTTTAAAAAAGCAGAAACAAATGACAAGCCAAGAACTCTGTGTTGGTTGCAGTGCATATATTGATTAGATTCCTTAACTTTCACCAAAGGATTTTTACTTTGTTCTCAGCTTGTCTTGTTACTTGGCAACGTGGCATATCTATCCCAGGGTGTCACCTCAAATGCTCTGATCTCTGATTTCTATAATCGTGTTTAGGTTTTTCTTTTTTCGTGTTCCTTGGCACATTTTTTTCTAATATGGAATGCACTCGACTGGCTCTTTGTCAGCCATTTGGAAGGTACCCATTCTTCTGTCTTAAATTATGCCAATTGTGCCTCAAAGTTTATTTAAAAAGATTTCTGACACAGGTTCATTGGTCTTTGAATGCATTGGGATTTTAAAATTATTATTGTTTTTATGTATTTTCCCAGGTAACTCAGTGGCATATATCTCCCCACTTGCCCTCCAGCACAGCCTAGGCTCCCGCTTCCCATAGTCTCGTAGAGTGGGACATACTGTACCATGCAGACTACCTGATCCCAGATCAGACTTTGTTAAAGGATCAAGGTATTTTTTCTCACTGAGCTGGGATTGGACTCAGCATTGTCCTTACTCAGGGTTCTAGGCATCCACCCTCATTCCACTGGAGTTGACACTTGAGATGAAACCAGTATCCTGTTCCTGCTCTAGTACCTTTCCCACACCTTATCTTACTTAATATGTAGTATTTGTTGCTTCTAGGCATATAAAATATTTCGGCAACTATTTGAAAATTAACTCCCATTCTCCCTCTTGCTCAAGTTGCCTAACTAGCTATGTCATTGGTCTTGCATGAAAAAAGAATGACTGAGAACCTTCAAGAGTTGCCTTTCTTTCCCTTTCACATCTGATTTTTTTTTTAATTTTTTTTTCAACGTTTTATTTATTTTTGGGACAGAGAGAGACAGAGCATGAACGGGGGAGGAGCAGAGAGAGAGGGAGACACAGAATCGGAAACAGGCTCCAGGCTCTGAGCCATCAGCCCAGAGCCCGACGCGGGGCTCGAACTCACGGACCGCGAGATCGCGACCTGGCTGAAGTCGGACGCTTAACCGACTGCGCCACCCAGGCGCCCCTCACATCTGATTTTTAATAGCATCTGGGGGAGCTTTCTTATCATTTGGGGTAGAATTCAGCCATATTTCCTGAATGACGAAGTTGCGTTATTTTTATTTTATTTTATTTTATTTTATTTTATTTTATTTTATTTTATTTTATTTTATTTTAAAGTTTATTTATTTTGAGAGAGAGAGAGAGAGAGCAAGCAGGGGAAGGGCAGAGAGAGAGGGGGAGAGAGAGAATCTTAAGCAGGCTCCACACTCAGCACAGAGCCCAATGTAGGGCTCGATCTCATGAACTGTGAGATCATGACCTGAGCTGAAATCAAGAGCCAGATGCTTAACCAACTGAGCCACCCTGTGCCCCAAGTTGCATCATTTTAGATTCAATAAAAGTCACAGAATTTTCAGAAATGTTAAAATTAATGTCCTCTGGTGAGTTCTACTAGATCTTAGTCATAAAATCAACTATTAACCGTTAGCCTTGTTTCTTGTATCCAGACACTGGGGTCATTAAAATGAGTGGCACAGCCATGGATGGCATCACCTCCTATATACAGATACAAGCTTGAATGTTCCTTTTGAGAAAATGTGTTAAGATTTCCTTGACATTTTGGCTTAAACCATCTGCCATACTATGGAATTAGAAAAGTAAAGATCTTGAGGTCTTGGACAAAGTCTTACTCATCTTTATGAGCTACAGCTCTCATATGGTGGCATCTAGTGCTCGATAAATATTTGATGAATGAGTCAATGAATGATTGGAGTGTCATACTTTGTGGTTTGGCTTGAAATAAACAAGATCACATTATTTGGTTTATGGAAAATGACTTAATTTCATTGTCTCAATTGTCAGTACATCCGAGTTGCTAATTTTCTGGGACGGTAAGTAGAAAAGAATAAGATATATAGGAGTGGTGAGGTGAATGCTCACTAATTTGTTAGTGGGGCTAGTGTCATAAGTCAGCTTTTTTTTTTTGTCTTAGTAAAATATCAGAAAAGTCTCTTTTCTTACCTTTTTCTAAATCTGAAATATTATTTCTGACATCTGCAAATCTTCAGGGCCTCTTGTGGCATTGTCCTCTAGAATAAGAAAAATTAGGCCTCTTGGGTGGGGACATATCCTGTAATCTCTAGCTTAGTCTCTAGTACCTTTGCATTTTCCCACATGGCCTTGAACCCCATTTCTAATTGAGTGATTGTTCTTTAGTCAACATGTGAATCCTAAAAATTTCAGATTTGCCAATTGCACATTGTATAGTCAAACCAAACCTTGTTTTATTTAAACACAATACACATATCCCTGTGGAAATTAGCAGAATTTTCTGCCCAAGCTCATGGTTGTTATCTTGGGGCATCTATCAAGGAATGTTTGCCACATGAGTGAAGCCTTGTTTCTATTTTAACAATTCTCAGCTTAGGGCCGAATCCTTGGGACTTCAATGTACAGCCATCAGCTGAGGTAGAAAGCATATGGTGCTTAGTGTCTAGAAACCATTTATGTCTGTTCTCGGAACCTTGTTGCAGTCTGTTTAAATGTAGTTTTTCAAAATAGATTTTTAATGTTTATTTTTCGAATAGCTTGGATTTGCAACTGAAGAGAAAAGCTCTTAAAAAAAAAGATTATATCAGAGGGGAAAAAGTTGCATCCAATGCTGTGTGATGGTTGCCATGGTGATGATTGAATGTAAATTTCAGTTTATGTAAAACCCTGCTAAGGTTTTGATTGGAGACCTGAGGTGAGGCTTGGTGTCAGTTGGTGAAGTGGCTAAAAAGCATCCATTAATGAGGGGGGAGGAGGGAAAGACAGGATCACACAGCTCGTTCCCCACCCAGGTATCCAGTCACTGACTAATCTCTGAACTGTGAGCAAGGGGGTACAAATTGGAGCGTGGAACAAAAAATCGTGCCTCTCTTCTCCCTTGACGATTTCTCCGAGGGAGCTTCTTTAGAGAGGAGGCAGCTCTTGCAAAGTTGAGCTCCCCATGCTTGCTTCATTGATTTTAAGTAGGTATTTGATTGTGGGAAAGGAGATTCAAGCACCAGATATGGGAGCTGGGCGAATGACTTTTGCAGGCCTTCCAGCCTCAATTTCCAATGTTTGAGTACTTGTTCGCAGCAATAAGAAGGGGAAAAAAAGGCAACAACAACAGTGAAAACCAAAGCAAAACAAAAAAACAGAAGGAAGGTTAATCACATCGTGTTACCCTAAAGCTTTCAGGCATTAGAATTGTAAATCTACCTGGAAGGCAGGCGTTTTTCCACTTAAGTGATTTAATCTAAGAAGGAACAGTTATGGATTGGTGAGTAACCAAGCTGATTACAAACTAGTTTGTTTCTCTCAGTCTTATTCTTTAGTGCTACCTACTTAACTCTTTAGTATTTATGTGTAGTTGCTCTAATAGTAACCCCCTCCATATATTCATTTATGATTTATGTTGTGTGTGTATAATTTTTAGAGAGGGTAAGATTGAGAAAGCATACCAGTTGCTTTCCATTCATCACATCAAGTCTCTGGGCAAAATGCCAAGTTATTGCTGCCCACCTGGCTAATTGCAGACCAAAATAATGAAGACAGACATATCAATCTATGCTGTGGGCATTCAGGGTCATTTTCAGTGTACCGATTGGAGTTAGCGCTGTGCGTGTCCTAAGTAAAACTGGGAGATAACTGAATTTGCCTTTTGATAACCTTCTGGCTCTTTTTCCTTCAACCTTCTCCATGATGACTCTGATCAGCAGTCCCCTGATACAGCACCTTCATATCCAAAGTCACCCATTGTGACTGTGTAAACACCGTTGTAGAGTCCTCTTTTTGCTCAACTAGAAATGCTCCAGTTTCTAGAACAATCTTTCTCTTCGACATTCCCCCGAACCTTTTCAAAATCCTTTCTCCAAAATGAGAAAGTAACTGAATTAATGGTTCTTCTTTTTTTTTTTTTAATTTATTTCTCAGAGAGAGAGAGAAAGAGAGTGAGCAAGCTGGGGAGGAGCAGAGAGAGGAGGACAGAGGGTCTGAAGTGGGCTCTGTGCTGACAGCTGATGTGGGGCTTGAACTCACGAACTGTGAGTTCATGACCTGAGCTGAAGCCAGATGCTCAACTGCTCAACCAACTGAGCCACCCAGGCACTCTAATGGTTATTCTTTAATGGTCCTCTTTGGAGGAGAGGCTAGTAGATTGCCAGAGCCTCTAGTTTTAGATTTCCTGTCTAATTTTTCTCTGACCTGGAGGCATATACAGACATCAAATTTGTTAGGGGCTGAATTATTTCTCCCCTCAAATTCATTTATTGAAATCCTAACCCCTAGTAGCTCAGAATACAATTGTATTTGGACATAGGGTCTTTTAGGAATAATTAAAGTAAGTGATGAGGTTTTTGGGGTGGCAGTAGGGTTTGTGGGGTCTGGAGCTGAAGGCCAAGAAAGAATTCTTGAAGACGTCTTTGGTTCAAAAAGGTAATTTTACTGAAGCATGGGGACAGGGCCCTTGGGCAGGAAGAACTGCCCTTGGGACCAAGAGGAGAGACTAGCTTTATACTATGGAGTTGGGAGAAGGTAAAGTCCAGGGGAAGTTTCCAGTGAGATTTTCATATGCTAAAGAAGACTTCTAGGATAGTGGAGGCCTAGCTATTGTCAAGCGAAGGTTGTTTTCCCTCTAGCAAATAATTAGCATTAAGACCCTAGGGAGTTCCTGGAGGAACTCTGCCAGCCTCAAGTATTTGTCAATGGGTTGCAGTTTATAAGGAAATTTAGTTCTGTCTACCATTTCCTTCTGCCTTTGTTCCCCACATCACTATTGAGGGGTGATGGAGATTTAGGTCCAAGACTATGATCTCTATCAGTTAACCATTTGTTGTTCCCCTTTCCTTTGTTCTTGGGCAGCCAGAACTGCCTGAGGAATATCACACATATCCCACCTGGGGGTGAGGGAGGTGTTTGCAGCCTGCCTTATGCTCCCTCATCAGTAAAGGCATTAGGATGGGCTCTAATCCAATACGACTGGAAGAAGAGATTAGGACGGAGGTAAGTACATGCATGTAGTAAAGACCATGTGAGGGACATGGGAGAAGGCAGCCATCTGCAAGCCAAGGAGAAAGGCCTCTGAAGAAACCAAACCTGCAGACATCTTGATCTTAAACTTCTAGCCTTGATCTTAAACTGTGAGAAAATATATTTCTGTTGTTTAAGCCCCTTTGTCTGTGGTGTTTATTATGTCAGTCCCAGCAAACTGTAATGTAAGCTCTGACAGTTTTTCAAGTGCTTGCTTTAAGCTTTGATTGCAGAGGCATCCATTTCAAAGATGGCATCCATTTCAAAGATAGCTGTCTGGAATAAACACATCAATAAACACAGGACTAGATGAAGAGCCAGGCCACCTCCCCACATGGAGTCTCCTTTGTTTTAAAGATCTTGGTTGATTTCAATAACTGACCATTGTCTTTTCTCTTCCTGCTTTAAATTTCCATTCTTAGGTTTTAAATTCACCATTAAAGAGTGAGCCTGCAAAACCCCAAGGCCCCACCCTCAGCCCCAGTAAAAGCAGAACCCCAGGTCTGTGCTGTCTCTTTCTCTCTCTCCCCTTTCCCATGACCTCACTGTGTGGCCACAGGTGTGCTAAGTAATTTTCAGGTCTTGTAAGTAATAAAACTTCATTTTTTCAAAGTTTCCTGATGCTTATTGCTGAAGGGCATCTTGCAATCATAATAGAATCCGTAAGGGTCCATCTAATTGTAACATTGGTTTGGAAAGGGAGAGGTCGGTGGGACCCTCCCGGGGCCCAGGTGAGTGCCCCCAGGCATTTCTGGCTGACAGCATGGCTGTAGATAGTCTGAGACCAGCACAGAACACAAACTAATACAGATTTATAGACAGATAACACGTATAGATGTCTGGGTAGTCATTACACTGAGTGGCAGAAGCATTATTCAAAATTACCTTGGTCTAGTTCAGTAGGGATGATCTTAAGTTCTACACTTTGGTCCATAAAAAAAATTCAACTAGTGCAGCTTGGCAGAAATCCAGCGTGGCAATAATGTGTGAAAATTAACTGCTGGTTACAGTTGACCACTTGACTGATTAGGAAGCAACAGTAGGATGTTGCCATTAAAAGCTACTACGATATTAAGCCACAGTCCTACAGCTCCCCAGTCTTGGTATATTGTAATTTCACTATATTCCACCAAGAAAGGTGTTTCACTCTGGGTGCCACCCTTTTAGGAGGAAACTGGCCAACTAGAATATGTCCAGCAAAGGACAAGCCTGGGGTTTAGAAACGTGGATTAGCCATTTTGTGGAAGGGGTTGTGACTGTGTTCTGAGTTGCCCCGTAAGGGAGAACTCTATTTGAGGTAGAAATTCCTGGCAGGAGGGATGAATATTACGGTGGAATTTCCAACATTCTTTCCACCCTGGATGATTAGTGAAGCCCGTGAGTGGATGGCATTCTCTTGGTGATGGTTATTATGCATATGATATCAGTTGAACAGTCAGAGTGAAGGGAAGAGTTTATATCCCATGCTTGGGGGAATATTTCTCTTTTCCTCTGGACCTTTTTGTGGCTGAAATGAACCTGCAGACACCACAGCCATCATGCTACCAGCCTGAGAATGAAGCTCATGCCGAAGGATGATAGGATAGAGAAATAGGAAGAACCTGGGGCTTTGATGATGTGACATAACTCTTATGGCAGCCAACCCTCAAATCTGCCCAAACTGCTGGGCTTTCTACTGAGAGATAAATGTCCTTACCTGTTTAAGGCCTTTTGAGTTGGGATTTCCTTTACATGCAGCAGAACCATTTTAACAGATTCTGCAGGGTTGTGCTGAAGATAAGGATGATCATTCATAGATGATCATAGATCATTTCATAGATCATTTGAAATGCCCACTGATGGAGTAGACAAGAAGTATTTGTCACTGTGAGTATTTAAATAGAGGATGACTATAATTAAAATAAAAATCCTTTATTTAAACAGTAGGGTTTTGCTCTAAATGATTCTTTAGTGTCTTTCAAATGTGGATGATCTAAGATTCAAAAATAATTCTTGTAAGATGTGAGTGACCATGAAGCTGAACATTTTCTCAGGACATTTGCATTATCCCCAGTGTGATAACTCAGATGAAGTTTTTATTAGTAGAATGTGGAGGTGGGGGAGGTTTTGTGCATGAGAACCTTCCAGGTGCTCCTTGCCCACTTCATATGAGTGAGCATTCTTCTCTTCCCCTACAGGGGTCTGTGTCTTCCACCCCCACTTTTGGAAAATTGCTGAACCCTGACCAAAGGGGAAATAAACCATATTGTGACTGCTGGATTTGCAAAACACAACATACAAAGGGCCTCCAGTATGGAGAGGAAAAGTAAAAAACAGCAGGGTCGGGTGGCTTGCGAGCTGCTGGTGGGAGGGGCACAGAGGCTGAGGGGCGTAGCCAAGTGGTGGACACAAGGGTGTTTGGATTACAGGGAAGCAGTTTCAATCTGTTGTAAACCCCTTTCGACACCAACTTTCTGTAGTCCATATTATAAAAATAATAGTTTTATTATTTAGACATAAAAATTGTAATAGAAGATTGACTGTGCCTTAAAAGCAACACACTTTCTCCATTTGAATTTATCCCCGTGGCAGGCCATTTGCAAACACTCCTGTCTCCCCTCTGAGGAGATGTGAATCACTTGGGTAGATTTTTCTTGATTCATATCTCAGTGTTGATTAGGTTTCTAGTGGTTCCTATAATTAAATATAAAATAATAGTGAAAACTGTACTTTTGCACTCATGCCTGTGATTCTGAACCAGGAAGTGTGTTCTGATCCTACATACCTCGTACTGCACTTATCCAGACTGGGTTTGTGGGGGAGAAATATTCCCAGGGGGTCAGGGGGCCACAAGGCCGGTGGGATGTCACTCAGAGTGTCAGTTCTGGACAGGGCCCCTGAAATCAGATTGTGTTGTCCTCCTCTGTCTTAACACAGAGGACAACTGGGACTGCGAACGTGACTCATTGGGGCCAGGTGGTTAATGGATCGTTGATCTGAGGCTGGAAGTGTGAGAATGCCCAGGTTTTACTTCAGGGTATCATTTTTTAAGCATTTCGATTTGCAAGGACACCAAATCTGATTGACTTTTCAATTGATGAGAGTGATCGATGCAAAGGCAATCAAGGCAATGCAAGAGCCAAAGATGATGTGGAGAAGCTAATTACTAAGCTTGTAAGTATTTTTATGTGTAATGGGAGCAGAAGATGGTCCAGCCAGCATTTTTTTCCTGATGATGGGAATTCTCTGTCCTGGACATTGGGTATGCCTGGTGCCAGGTTGGCCCAGCACTTTTGTAGCTCTGGCTGAGGAACCAGAAGGGAGAAAGAGGCCACATTCAGAGCTGGGCTCAGTGTTCATGTTGGAGGCCATATGAGCAAGTGGCCAGCCTGTTTACTGCTGTGAGGCTTTCTTTACTTCCACTTCAGAGAGTGACCTTCCCTCCCCTCAGATGGGAAGGCCCAGTTCGTCTTGGTGGGGAAGGTTCAATGAGTTCCTTTATGTTGCACCCTTGACTTTCCAACCTCTGGCGGAAACAAGACAGCTGTGTTGGATTCTAGCTCCAACACAGAAACTTAACATTTCCTGAAAAAGTCTCTTTAAAACGGAAACTTATCATTCTGGAACATAACAGTTTGATCAGCTGTATCACACTGTTAATTATTAAACAAAAACCAATATCTTTTTAGCTTAACTTTGACTCTTTTCAGTTAGAAACACTGAAGGTCATGCGGTCAAAGACAAACCACCCCCCCCCCCCCGAAATCCTAATGTGTGCTTTTGGTGACCTTCTGGGAAATAGGAGTTGGTGAAAGACCTCTGAGGTGGTGGTGGCAGAAGTAAGAGGGTGGTTTCCTATTTGTCTGGGGGCTCCTTTCCTTGTTGGTTCTTAGTTGTTACTGCCACCAAGGCACAAGGGTCAGCAAGGTTGGGAGAGACCAAAGGACTGGGGCCATAACAGCTATATGTGCTTAGGTCATAGCCAGCCCAACAGGTGGACACTCTGTGACCCCAATCAGATGTAGGGGCCAGAAACCAGCAGTAGCCAGGCAATGACCACTACCAGAAAGCTGGCCAAGGTTTTAAGATAACAGTTAAGATCACAGAGTCAAAGGCAAGCAAGGAGTCCCCCAAACAGATGCTCAGAATGTATGTAGCAGTGCAGAGTCATGTTTCTCAGAGCCCGGGGTGATCCTGTTCTTGGGGAGAAGGTATGCTAGCCATACTTTCCTTTAGGAGCAGACAGCTGGCAGGGGACAGGGGATGACACTGCAGACAAACCACAGCAAGAGGAAGAGAAGAGAGGGGTGTGTGGCTATAGATGGATTCTGGCATGCTTACAACCCATCTTGGCCTCCCCTCCAGGAAATAGCCAAATGGGGAAGTCCCTGTGACCTTTCATTTGTAGACAAACTGGTTTGGTTGTTTAAATTGTGATTCCGCCTACCCATGGTTCTAGACTTATGTGCCTCGTCCCTTATAGTAGGCTCACAAGATTCAAATACAAGTATGCAACAGTGGGGGCTGTTTTCATGTCCTAATTGTAAATAGAAGTACTTCATTGTTAATAGTAATAATAGGGAAATGGCAGCTGCCTCTTCTTAAGCACTTGCTATGTGTCAGGCACCTTGTACGACAGTAACAATCCTGAGAGATAGGAATTCTAATTTCCAATTTGCAAATAAGGGAAATGAGGCCTTGAGAGGTCAAATAACTTGCCTAAGGTAACCAGCAGGTGAGAACTGGGATTCAGCCTGGATTGTCTGGACCCTGAATCCAATGCTCTTAAGAACTACCATATATGTGGCAGCCATGAGAATGCACCTGGCAGACCTCCAGCTGAGTGCAACTGAGCAGGCGCCCCAGGGCTACATCGTGAACCCATCACGACGTTTGACCAAGGCTCTGCTCCCCCACTGGCTGCTCCCAGCCAATGACTGAGCATGGCAGTCTGGCTCTTGGGAGACATGGAACTCTTCCAGTGGCCACCTTCAGCTCAAGAACTCCTTGAGAGGCTTGCAGAACTTTCCTTAGACTGCTCAGTGGTCTAGGATGCTTCCACCCATCCCTCCTCCATCTTTATTTGGGCTCAGACCATGTGACGGTTTTCCCAGCCCCCCCCCCCCCCCCCCCCCAACCGCTTTTCTGCCATGGGTACTTTCCCTGCATGTGTAATTCCATTTTAGTGTTTGTTTCTCAGAAGACCTGGACTAACACAGTGTACCATGTCGAATTTTCAGGGCAGCTTGGTTCAGCCTGCTAGCATAAACTGGGGTGGGGGTGGGGGCAGACAATTTCCTGTTTTTCCAGATTCCACACTAAAAGCCCCATGGCACAAAGCCCTGTATTGGTCCTCCCTGCTGTATTTTCCCCCTGATAGTTACTTAGGTGATCAGTCTTATGTTATTCATTGATTCATCCATTCATGTAAGAAGCATTTATTGATTTTCACTATATTCTAGGCTCTGGGGATCCAAAGATGAATGTCAGGGAATCTGCCCTCAAAGGAATCACAGTCTAGTAGAAGAACAATTTGGTCAACAGATAAACAACATTAATTGCTAATGACTCTCCAGTGCTTACTCTCTGTCACGCACTCTCTAGGCGTTTTATATGAATCAAATCATATACTTATAATTACTATGTGAAGTAGGTGGTATGATTTTGTCCATTTGCACATGCGACAGCTGAGGCACAGAGAGGTAAGTGGCAGATGGGAAGTGGCAGAGTTGGGGTCTGAACGCAAGCAGAGCCCTTGCACTCACTCCTCTGCTACACCTGCCCCTGACCTTACCACCTGTTCTGAGACAGTGTGACCATGCCTGGGGAGCGCAGGCTTCCCCCGTGATAAAAAATCTCCATCGATCACCACAGTGAGAACAATCTCATGAGCAAGCTGGTGGGTGCAGGATGCCTGTTCTGTTGTGGACATTCGTGGCTTGCTGCCCGTGCCTGGGAGTAGCTGAGTCTCTGTTGTTTCCTGTCTCCTTGGCTACCTGGAGTATCCCTGGGCCACCTAACACTCACTTCCTGGGTCACATCTGATTGTCTGGCTCTGGACAGATGCAGAGGTAACACTCCTACTCATTTCTACATGGAGACTTGTTTTGTAGGAACTTTCATTCGGTAAATGAGTAGTAACAAAAATAACAAATACTTACCTTTGTCTAGGACTTTCAGTTTTCCAAGGGCTTCTGTGTTTGTCAATCCCAATAAGCCTGTGCCCCAGGCCAGGCAGGTATACATATTTTCATTTTAAAGGAGAGGGAATTGAAGCTTAGAAAAGTCATGATTACCCAGTCAATGATAGCAATGAGCAGTGGGACTTGAATCTAGGCCCCTGCAGTTTTGCTGACTACACTCTTCCAGAATCCCACCAGCAGCTGCATTTATGTTACTAGAAAATAGTATATAATATCTATAGAGCCATGCCTTTAGTAGCAGAGATTTTAATTACTAGGGTGCGGGGCAAACAGCAGTCCCTGGGCTGAGTTTCTATTCTGGCCCATTTGTTGTTTTGTATTTTTTTTTTTTTTAATTTTTTAAATTTTTTTTAGAGGGAGGGGGTGGGAGGGAGGGGCGGAAAGAGAGGGAGAGAGAGAGAATCCCAAGCAGGCTGTGCACCTCTACTGCAGAGCCCGATGCAGGGCTTGAACGCATGAACCACAAGATCAACACCTGAGCCAAAACCAAGAGTCAGATGCTTAGCCGACTGAGCCACCCAGGCTCCCCGTGTAGTTTTTGTAAAGCTGATCGCTGAGAAGCATGCGCCCCCCTCAGCTTGACCCTACTGTGAGTTCAGATGCAGCGTTTCGGGGTGAGGAGGGAGAGAAAGTTACCCTTCCTAAAAACGGAAAGTGAAACTGACCAGTCCAGTTTCCCAGTTTTAGCTGGTTAGGACGCTGTCAGCCACAGTGGGGGCAAGTAAAGCTCACCTCAGCCTTTCCTGCAAGTGTGACAGTGGAATGGTAGAAAAAAGAAAAGGAGTTTTCTTCACAATTTCCTAAGCTCATTTCTATTAGCAAAAGTTGCCTGGGGTTCCTGGCTGACTCAGTCGGTTAAATGTCTGACTTCGGCTCAGGTCATGATCTCATGGTTCTTGAGTTCTAGCCCTGTGTCGGGCTCTGTGCTCACAGCTCAGGGCCTGGATTCTGTTTTGGATTCTGTGTTTCCCTCTCTCTCTCTGCCCCTTCCCCAGCTCACACTCTGTCTCAAAAAGAAATAAACATTAAAAAACATTTTTTTTTTAAAGTTGCCTTTGGTCTCCCAGTTCTTGGCCGGGTGAAAATAAACTGTATTTTTGTGGCCTGCGCCAGACAAAGCCCATTTGTCTGTCCTCACACCAGTAAATCTAGACATCAGTGTCTGTTTAGATTAGAATTGATTTCTGAACCAGGAAACTCAGAAGAGGCTGTTTAAAGAGTAGTTATTAATGGCCTCATTACAAGCGTATGTCCTGCCATTTGAACGAAATTTACATAGAGAGAGGAAGCACATTTATAAGTATCGGAAAGAGGTGAAGAAAGAGGAAGCCTTCATGGGGGCTGTGGTACCTCCTGCTTTGTTAGCAACACTGGGGTTTCCTGAAGGATGAAACAGGGGCTTACAGGCCTCCAGCCCTGAGAGCCCTCCTGGTGGAGAGCCTTCTCCCCAGGGGTGGATTTTGGAATGCAGGTATGGATGACGCTTCTTAAGGATTTTGATAAACTTGGCCCATGAAAGCTGTGCTTGGAGCATCCCCAGAGATGCTGGATCCAGGGTAGAGGTGGGTTTCTGCAACCCTTCCCAGATTTATCTCAGAGACTGGTTGAGGGACTTCTGTCTGTGGCCAGGGAGAAGCTCACCCCGGAGGAATTATTTCTCTCCTGGGGTCATCTTTCCTGAGATCAATTGTTCCTTCAGACTGAGAACTGGTTAGGAAACGGGAACCTTGAGTTCTAAATCTGGTTCTACCATTAAACCCACTGCTGATGACCTAGGGCGAGTCATTTCATGTCCTTGTGCCCTCCGTTTTCCATCTGCAAGGTGGAGACAGTCGTGTCTGGCACAGGTAGCTGAGGACACTGAAGGGAACAAATGAGAACAAGTTAAAAACTTCTGAGGCACTGGGTGGTGCGAGAACTCCAAATAACCCTTGGCTTCTTGGATGAGGACGGAGCGGTTTGGGTCTGGTACTCAGGGAGGTTTCCTGCAAGTTGAACTTGGGAGAGGGCTGGAGAGGCCCAGCAAGGCTGGGGGGCAGGAGAGGCTGTCAAGCTCACTTTGGTTGTCATGGCAGCCTCATCTGTGGGGCTATTTTTATTCAAGCTGAAGAGCAGGTAGGGTGTGTTGGGGAGGGGAAGGAAAGAGCCGTCATCTTTCGCTTTAAAGCAAAACAAAACTAACACTTTGACCAGTTCATTTAGAGTCACTGGGTGGGGGCTGGATAGAGATCTGAGAGTCCTGAGGTCTCCTCTTCTCCCGTCCAGCACCCTTATCCTGAACTTGAAGGGGGGCCAGGGGAATTAACCTGGTGAAGGAAGGAACAAGGACTCCTTACCTATGTGAGCTGGAGAAGACTGGCGTTGATGTACAGTAGAGTCCTGATCAGAACCCTCTACCTTGCGCTGCATATCCACCGGCGTGTAATGAACCTGGGCCACCTCAGGAATCTGCGGCTGGCACAGAACATCTGGATGGCAAAGCGGGTTGAATGCGACAGGTGAGCTGGCCTGTGTTGGGAAAGTCAGCAACACCGACCACCTCAGGAAGTCAGCCTGGGTTTATGGGAGGAGTGGACTCATTCCTGCTCCTCCTTTCTATTGCTTTCTCCTTGTTTCCAGGGAGGCAGAGAGGCCACCATGAGTTTATTGAAAGTCTGAGTTGGGGATATGCCCGCAGGACTCCCTGCCTTCCCTTTTTAACATCACGAGGATGAGATGATGAAGGCGACATGGCCAACGATTGATATCACTTTAATGAACTCATTCTAACTCTAAATAATCTCTAAACAATCGTCACCTCCCCCCACCCGACTTTAATGCCAGTAAGATATGTGGTGGGTAAGGCATTCCTCCGACTCCTCCTACCGCCATTCAGACTGATGACTGTATGTGACTCTGTGGGGGGTTGGTGACCTGTAGCTTGGGTATACTTGTCACTGGGTTGGGAGCTTTTTAAGAGAAAGGGGTTCATCGGACAGGAAATTCAGTACCCACTAACCAAGGTGGGTGAACAAGTGGGGAGAAAGACCCATGGGTGATGACTAAAATGATTAAGCCCTCTTGATGTTTGCCAGGAAGCGGGGGGTTACAGAAACCCAGAACCTGAGTCCTGCCATTGCAAGCCTCTCACCTCGCCCCAGAATCCACATGCTCTTGCAGGGAGCAAAGCCTCCTTTATTTGGATGCACACATTTGGAACTTGGGGACGAGGCTAGGCCTCAGGTCTCCCTCTGCGTTTTCTAAGGACATAATAACCATAACCCTAATTTTCTAAGCTCATAGCGTAGAAACAAAATACATGGTAGGAGAAATGTTTAGTCTACTTGAGAATCATTTTTGTAAGCATTTTGTGAACCATGCTTGTGGTATACTCTCAGACATCAGGTTAATTATAGCATCTCATTCGTTCGAGAAAGCGATAGAGCAGGATGTTGGCTTGGCAACAGTTTGTTAGCCTCCAGTTTATGTTTTCTTATTTATTTGGAGGCACTGTTTGCTCCATACTGTTTATGTGTTGGGTGGTCAGCCACTCCCCTTCTTGATTCTGACCAAGATTTACAAAAGAGCTGACATACTCTGCTTGTGTGTCTGGAATTATTTTGAAAAACAAGCAAAGTTCGTCCACTTTTAGGAAAATGAAACTATATTTTCAATCTATATTTTACAGAATGGCCTTTTCTCCTGAGTAGTGTTGCTGACAGGTCTTTGATACACAACCAAAGTCCCTGAAATGGCATTCAGGGCCCTCTCATTCCCTTTCCCCTCTTACCCCATATAGAAGGTACCCCCACAGTGCTTCCTGTAGCTCAAACGCATCATTTGCTGTGAAGCCTTTGTGTCCTTAATCGTGCCTTTACCTCTGCCAGGAAAGTCGCCCCGACCCCCCTGCCCCCATGTCCGCATTCTCTGTGCCTTTCAACTCCATACCTGTCATTTCTTTGGGGATGTCCTTTCTGCTTTGATCCTCTAGTGGCCATAAACTGTGTTTTATTCCTGCTTTTCCCTCATGAGGTTTGTTTGTTTGTTTGTTTATTTATTTATTTATTTATCTATCTATCTATCTATCTATTTTTAAGTTATTCCTGTTCTCATTTGTCTCTGGAGGTTGAGAGCAGCTGTCCTGTGTTTTTTGCCTGAGTGATCCCCCCACTGCCAGGGAAGACAGAAATGTTCTCACCCCTACATTTCTTGGGGGTCCTAAGATATGCTTTGAATATATATTATTCATTGATAGGCAATGACTATATGTGGAAGGAATAAAGGAAAGAATTATGAATTATTTTATTAATTTAAATGGAAAATGTACCTTCTTCACCAAAGGGTCATCTCAGCATCCAGCTACTATTTGAATCAATTAAAGAAAGTTAACCTGCCTTCTTCATCCCTCAGGAAGGTTTTCTCAACTTCTGAAACTTCTGTTCTATTTTTCTTGCACCAGCACATTTTAAACACTTAAAACATAACTTACTTCATGTTGTTGTGGTTATGGTCTCACCACACAGGCTGCTGCTTGCTGGTAAGGGATTCCATAGTTCTGTCATGTTTTTCCCATGGAGCTTCCTCTTCCCAGTTCAGCTGTAAGCTGAAGACCAAGACTGTGGAGGACACATTGGATAGTCCCCAATGGGACCCACGTCTGTCATGTTCAGTAGGTGCTTGGTAGGTCATCTGGAAGCTCAGGCTTCTGAAAGCTTTATGTCAGGCTTTCAGGCATAGTCGTTTTATGGTTTCAACATTGTAGCTTAGGTAGGATGGGTGAAAATCATAATAGTTGAGAAATGTCATCCTGACATTGGAAAAGCCACTGGAAGTTTCTCCAGACTTCAGGCAACTCTCTATATTCCTGCCTCACCTGTGTGATAGTTAAATTTGCGTCCCTGACCCAGGAAGCAAATGCAGAGAGAATATGGCCGCTTTTATTCCCGGACCCCGCTACCTGGGTTTCGTGGCTATTCATGTCTGCATTCTTCCAAGAAATCTTTGAGTTTCTTCACTCTTTCTTTTAACAGCTGCACTGGAAATCTTGGACACAACTGACGATCCTCTCCTATTTCATTCCAGCCCAGGGACACACATTCCCCGGTGACCACAATTGGAGTCGCCCTAATAATCATTTCTGTTTCATGCCATTTGGGGCTATATTGGTAGAAAGCTTTTCATTCTCTGCTGAAATGTATCCCCTTCGTTTCTTTCTTTGTTCACTTTCTTTTTCCTTCTCATCCAAAACTTGGATTCAGTATGTTCATACTTCAGGTCTTTTTCCTCTCTTCCTCCCTTTACTTTACCTTATTTTAAAAATTACTGATGAATTTAGCTTAACAAAACGGGAGCAGTACAGCATAATTCACCTTTCTTCAAACTTCAGTCACGTGAGAATTATCAACATGGCTTTTGATTTATCTTTTTCAACAGTTTTATTGAGATATAATTCATATGCCGTGCAGTTCACCCATTTAAAGGGTAAAATTCAATGGTTTTTTTGGTTTGGGTATATTACATTATCAATTTTTTAAATGTAGCAAAATATATATATTTGCCATTTTAACCAATTTTAAATATACAATTCAGTGACGTTAATGACGTTCACAATGTTGTTCAACCGCTATCTATTTCCATGGTACTATTAACACTATTTTGTGGGTGTCTGGCCAATTCAATTGGTAGGGCATGTGACTCGATCTCAGGGTCATGAGTTCAAGCCACACACTGGGCATGGAGCCTACTTAAAAACAAAAAAAAAACCCCAATATTGTCTTTGAGTCATTTCATGTTTTTTAAGTAAACTTATTTTATTTAAAAAGGGTGTTTTTAGTTTATTTTTTATTTAGAGAGAGAAAGAAAGAAAGAGAACATGAGGAGGGGAGGGGCAGAGAGAGGGAGAGAATTTCAAACAGGCTCTGCACTGTCAGCACAGAGCCTGTTGCAGAGCTCAAACCCATGAACCTCGAGACCATGACCCCAGCCAAAACCAAGAGTCAGACCCCTAACCGACTGAGCCTCCCAGGTGCCCCTACATAAATTTATTTTAAAAGGAAATTTTGGGGCGCCTTGGTGGCTTAGTCGGTTAAGCACCTGACTTCAGCTCAGGTCATTATGTCATTATGTGAGTTCTAGTCCCACACTGGGTGAGCCAAACGTTTTTCTCTTTCTCTCTTCCTCTCTCTCTGTGCCCTTTGTGGGATTCTCTCTCTCCCTCTCTTTCTCTGCCCTCGCTCACTTGTTCCCTCTCTCTATCGATTAAAAAAAAAGAAAAAAAGGAAACTTTGCCACTGTAATTGAAAAACCAGAATCTTTTAATGTTGAAAAAGGTAACTTTAAAAATAAAGACAATAAAAATCAAACAATGGTATTAAGTTTTACTGGATACTTGAGCCTACAGAAGTCTGTGGGGTTAAGGCCTTGTTCTCACCATTGTACCAAGGGAGAAAAAGAAAAGCATGTGAAAGAGCTATTAAAGGCATCCTCTTATCATACCGGGTCTTCTTGATATAGTGGGATTGAAAGAATTGAAAGGGGATTGCTTTCTACCATGTGGTTCAGTGTCACTGAATATTTGCTGTTCACTTTGGAATCATCTCCTGTACACCAGGTTATGTGGGTCACAGTGTGGAAAACACTGTAAAAGTGCACAAGAGCATGGATTTGGGGGTTAAATTTTCACACAGCAAGCACTTGAATGATTTGGACAACTTGCTTAAATTTCCGTGCCCTAGTTTTCACATCTGTGAAATGGGCAGAGTCATATCAATCTCTTCTTAGTTGTGATAAAATGGAACCTTATATGTTAAGGGTCTTGCCTGGTTCCTGGCGTATAGTAAATGCTCAACAAATGTGTATTTTTTTTAAGTTTATTCATTTTAAGACGGAGATAGAGAAAGCACAATGGGGGGAGGGACAGAGAGAAGGTGAGACAGAATCCCAAACAGGCTTTGTTCACGCCATCAGTGCAGAGGCTGATGTGGGGCTCAAACTCATGAACAGTGAGATCACGACCTGAGCTGAGATCAAGAGTTGGACACTTCACTGGCTGAGCCACCCAGGTGCCCCCAAATGCGATTATTTTTAAGAATGATCCTTGTTAGGGGCGCCTGGGTGGCTCAGTCGGTTAAGCGTCCGACTTCGGCTCAGGTCACGATCTCGCGGTCTGCGGGTTCGAGCCCCGCGTCGGGCTCTGGGCTGATGGCTCAGAGCCTGGAGCCTGCTTCCGATTCTGTTTCCCTCTCTCTCTGCCCCTCCCCCATTCATGCTGTGTCTCTCTCTGTCTCAAAAATAAATAAACGTTAAAAAAAAAAAAAAAAAAGAATGATCCTTGTTTATAGTTTTCCCAAAGTTTAGCATTACCTTACAAAGAAAAGTTAGCTTGTGTATTCTGAAGAAACTCTCCAAGATCAGCAAACACCATTCTCTGGCCCTCCTGCAGACTATCAAAATGCCATAGTCCTGACTGAGTGCCAGACAATGTGCAGGAAAAAGACAGCAAACTTAATGGTCTGAAAACTTAATTGGGAAGTAAGAGAGTGCAGCCTTGTGTCAGAGGCCCCTTGAACTTGCAGGATCCTGGCTGGTTCCATTGATGTTCAGTGTCTCTTGACTTAAACCCCATTCTCAGGATGTGCCTATTGGCCCCGGTTGCAGGTCACAGCACACCTAACCCAAGGCAGCATGGCTCAGAACAAGACAGCATCACCAGGCATTGGTGAGCAAAAGCCCACATTGTGTCTCATGAGTTGCAGCCACAACCCCACACCAGGAATAGCAGGTGACAGCTGCTTCCTGCCTTGGACCTATCCAAACACGAGGCCAGACACAGACCCCTGGGGGTGAATTCCCGCTTGCTTGCTTACTTGAGTCCTTCAGGCACATGTTTCCATCTATAAAATGAGAATAGGGTCTTGAATCCTATCTCCTAGTGTTGTTGTAAGTATTAAATGAGATTAAGACTATTAAGCAGTCACCACAGTATTCAATGAATGGTAACTTTTATTGTTATTATTAGTAGGAAGGAATCTGTCACCAATCAATCCTCTGACCTAGTATGAGTGGCTCCACGTGGTGCAGTGGGGGTACAGGTGAATACATATATGCATTTCATTTAAAATTCATAGCTTGAAAAAATGTTTATTTATTTGGAGAGAGAGAAAGAGAATGTGTGAGCATGTGTGAGTGGGGGAGGGGCCGAGAGCAAGGGAGAGAGAGAGAATCCTAAGCAGGCTCCAGGCCCAATGAGGAGCCCAAGGCAGGGCTTGATCTCATGACTGTGAAATCATGACCTGAGCTGAAATCAAAAATGTGATGCTTAACCGACCGAGCCATCCAGGTGCCCCTAAAACTCATGGTGTTTATAGACCCAAATAATGTGTAGACTCCTTCACAGAGGGAAAAAAACCCATTATTCTGACGTTGTTTAACTATGTATGAACATATTCCTTACGCTTAGGCTTAGTATTCTTACGCTTAGTATTCTTTCCCAACTCTGAAAGCAGAACATGGGCAAGATACAAATATAGGTATGAAACAAATAAAAGGCATACTGACTATATTTATTTCATCAGACAATGCTGGTTTATCGAGGAAGCATCATGAACATGGCACGAGGCTGTGGTGCTCACTGATTCCATTGAGGGGGTTGCTGCAGCTCCCCTGTGTTATTTTGGGACTTGGATCTCCCACCGCATTTCTCTATATGAAGTAGTGTACAGGGAAACCCTCTGGTGTTCATGTGGCACAAATGCCTACTCTGCACATTGCCCTGCCCCCTCTCCTCTTTGCTCATTAGCCTCTGACATTCAGAATAGCACAATCTAGCTGCAAAATGATTGCAACCCACCCCCTCCACACACACACGGACACCACAATCCTATGGCAGGACCCAGTTATAACATGGTCATCTAGATAACTTGGAACGTGTTTGCCTTTTACTTTAAAGGCATTATCATCTAAATTTAAGCCCAAGCACAGATTCTCATAAGGACTGTAGGGGAGGATTTCTGGCAGATACCAGTTTGAGAAACATTGATTCACATCCTCCCTAGATCCCCAAAGAATTTGGAGCAGCCTCCAAAATTAAACACAATATTAAAGACAAATAGGCATGACCAAAGACCTGGGTGAGAGTGTTAACAGCAGTTAAGAACCAAAATGATGACCGAACCGTCTGGAAGTAAGGGCAAAAAGTGAAATGCACCATGTTAGCCTGTTCTTGTGGTCTAGTAAGAGAAAACAGGCAAGTTCTCTGAAGAGACAAACTTTTCCTGCCACTGAATCCTAGGAGTATTTGCCACATGGATCCTTTATAGATAAGACTTTGTGTGTGTGGGGGGGGGGGGGGCAGATGTACAAAGGAAGTCTTTTTTTCTATGATTTCTCCAGAGTTCCTGTGGACCTCGTAAAAGCTGAGAAAATATTGTTCAATTTTAAAGCAGTGAGGATACTATTGGTGTCTTAATAGTACTTTACATTGTGCAGGGTCCTTGGGGTTTTCGGAATGCCTTCACTCAAACATTTATTATTTGAGTCTCAGGACAGCAAAGGTGGTATTATGAGGGCACCTGGGTGGCGCAGTTGGTTAAGCATCTGGCTTCGGCTCAGGTCATGATCTCACAGCTCATGGGTTCGAGCTCCTCATCAGGCTTTCAGATCCTGTGTCTCCCTCTCTCTGCCCCTCCCTTACTCATGCTCTGTCTCTCTCTGTCTCTCAAAAATGAATAAACGTTGGAAAAAAAGGTGGTATTATCTTCAAGGTGGGGAGGGGTCACAAGGGATCTGCATACGTACGTGGCAAAGCTTGGTGCCATGTCACTCTGTGAGGTGGGTTTCAGGGGTGCTTATGTCTGGGTTGGCATTTCCTTCAAAGGAAACTTTGGATTTGCTGAAGTGGTTGGCCTGGCCCAGTCTGTAGTACGCTGTGGAAGAGGCAGATGTGGCTGAAGAAACGCAAGCGATAGCGTTGTCAATCAGCGCCTCCAGAAGCAGCCGGCAGAATGAATGGCATCCTGCCTGACTTCCTGAAGTGAATTAGCTGCTGGGAGTGAATTCATTTCAGGTGACTAAATGAATAGACCTACTGGAAGGAATTGTTTATATGCCCCATCTGAATGCTGGGGAATATCTGCCAAGTGCCGCACTGTTAGGGTCAATCTCATTTATGCCAAGCTAGTGACACGATTAGCCAACGGAGTCAGTTGCTGCTTTTCTCTGTACCCCAACCCCCATTATCCAAGTGCTTTCTCATTGTGTAAAATAGGAAAACACGTGGAAGGTTGGGAGGTAGGAAGGAAGGAGGAAAAGAGGGAGGGAGGGAAGAGGGGCCATGCACAATCCAAGGACAGATTTTCTTCTGACCTTTTAAATGCGTTTTTCTTTATATAGTTGATATCCGACACTATATGATTCTATATCCTGCTTTTTTGCTTAACATAATGTCATAAGCTTCTACTTAAAACTCTTTTTTTTTAACGTTTATTTATTTATTTATTTATTTATTTATTTATTTATTTGAGACAGAGCATGAACAGGGGAGGGGCAGAGAGAGAGGGAGACACAGAATCGGAAGCAGGCTCCAGGCTCTGAGCCATCAGCCCAGAGCCCGACGCGGGGCTCAAACTCACAGACCGTGAGATCGTGACCTGGCTGAAGTCGGACGCTTAACTGACTGCGCCACCCAGGCGCCCCTCTTTTAAAATATTTTTAAATGTTCTTTCATCAGTTAGGTTGTTTTCCACTTTTCATGGATACGAAGAGTGATTTAGCAGACATCTTTGTTCATTGTCTTTATCTACATTTTGAACATTTATTTCCCCCCTTAAGAGAGACTTATAGTAGAATTATGTGGCCAAAGGTATGAACACTTTAAAGACTTTCTCTTTCAGGGGCGCCTGGGTGGCTCAGGCAATTGAGAGTCTGTCTGATTCTTGATTTTGGCTCAGGTCATGATCTGGTTGTGAGATCGAGCTCTGTGTTGGACTCTGCGCCGAGTCTGGAGCCTGCTTGGGATTCTCTTTCTCTCTGTATCCCTCTCCTGCTCATGCTCTCTCTCTCTTTCTCTCAAAACAAAACAAAACAAAACAAAACAAAACAAAACAAAACACCAAACCAAACCAAACCAAAACCAAAACCTTTCTCTTTCTCGGCATATGAACACATGCCTTTCCAGAAAGGTCTTACCAGTTTATACTTCCCTCAGCATCAAATGAGAGTGAGTATATTACCTCACCTTCAAAAGTTTCCTAACTTGAAAAGGTAAAATAGCAGTAAATGTAAAATGTTATTTTTATTTTATTTTCATGATCATTAGTGATAATGAATGATGGTTTATTTCTTTTTAGATGGGGAGGTAATTTGTATTTTTTTCCTTGGTGAATTATCTACTTATTGGGTATTTTAAAAGACATTTCTGTGATCTCTTCATATCTTAAGGAAATTAGCCCCTTCGCTTGTTTATTTCTAATTTTAAACCAGTTTGTAACTTGCCACTGGATTTTTTGGTAACACTCTATTGAGATGTAATTCATATAATATACAAGTTACCCATTTAAAGTGTAAAATTCAGCGAGGCTTTTTTTGGTATATTCACAGACTTTTGCAGCTATCCCCACAATTCATTCTAGAATATGTTCATTACCTCAAAAAAGAAACTACATACCCCTTAGCTATGCTCCCCCAACTCCCTAGCCCCCACCAAGCCCCCAGCCCTAGGCAACCACTAATCTACTTTTTGTTTCTATAGATTTGCCTATTGTAGACATATCATATATTTGGAATAAAAAAATATGTGGTCTTTTGTGACTGGCTTCTTTCACTCAGTATGTTTTCAATGTCAATATTTTATTCCTTTTTATGACTGAATAATATACCATGTTTTGTCTATCCATTCATCAGCTGAGGGACAATTGGGTTGTTTCCAATTTGACTATTATGTATGACTAATGCCACTAAAACAATATGATTTAGATTTTAGGTTTTTAAAATGTTTTTTACTGAAGTTTTAAATTCATACCAACCCTATTGCTTGTTTGGATTGTATTTCTTTTGTTGTTTAAGATTAATAAGTCTTTTCCCGAGCCAATGTTAAATTTTCACCTGTATTTTCATCTTTTTAATTTTAAAAATCTGTTTTATTGTTCACTTCAGCCTATAATCCATATAAACTTTATTTGGAGGTATGTGAGAATTAGGAAGCATCGCAATAGTCCCTCTGTTTTCCCATCCCCACCCCAAAATAGCTAAATTTTCCCAGCACCATTTCCTGAGTCATTCTTCTCACCAACCATTTTCTTTATACTGATTTTTAATGCTTTCTTTATCACATATTAAGTTTTTATGAGAATGAAGCTTGGTTTTTGGGTTATCCATTGAATTTAATTGCTGTTTAATTTTTTTTATAAATGTAATCTAAAATAGGAGTACACTTTATTGTTTCTTAAACTTTAGTAAGAGACATAAAACATATATAATCTATGATTATTGATTTAGTCAGATTTTCTTCTTATTTTAAGACCGTTTTGGCAATTAATATTTTTCTATAAAAATTGTACTGAAATCTAAAAAATTCTTAGCATGGAATTCACATCAGTGTGTTTCTAAAATTCTCCATATCTTTTATTATCCTGTCTTTCTCATTGGCATATTTGTATTTTCTCTGCTCTTTCCTTAATATTATTTAGTAGAGCTCTGACTCTTTGGCTAGCTGACTAATAATAGATCAGTAATTTGGGAGAAATGACATGTTCTTCTTTCTTGAAGCACTGGTAGACTGTACAATGGGTCTGTCCCAAGAAGCTTGTACCTGTATTGTAAATTAGACTAGAGAATTGGCAAAAGTTGGTGCCTGGGACTCGGCCGCTCAGGGTAGCATCTAAACAATTCTGGAGCAATTCTGGGGAGCCTCTTGCAGTTTAAAGTAACTGATTGGAGGGGTGCCTGGGTGGCTCAGTCCATTAAGTCTCCGACTTCGGCTCAGGTCACGATCTCCAGGTTTTTGGGTTTGAGTCCCACATCCGGCTCTGTGCTGACAGCTCAAAGCCTGGAGCCTGCTTTCTATCCTGTGTCTCCCTCTCTCTCTGCTCCTCCCCTGCTTGCACTCTCCTTCTCTCTCAAAAATAAAATATATTAAAATAATAATAATAATAATAATAATAAAGTAGCTGATTGAGTGTTTTAACTCAATGAGGTTATTTTCTTTTCCAAGAAGAACCTCAGAAATGAAAAAAAAAATGGGATAGTTCAGGCATCTAATAATAAAATATTGAAGCTTGAGGTGATATTATATAATTACTCAGAAGAAGAATATTAATCATCACTGATCTTTTTGGCTCTTTCCTTCACAAGGTCCCTTGGTGGCTGAGAGTTGCTTGGGTGGCATGTACAACTCTGTCCATGGGACTGGGTCCTGGCTGTTCTAGAAGTAACCAATCAAGGACAGAAGGCTATCAGGAAGGACAGATCCAGTGGAGAAAATGGCAGCCTCAGTTAATGGGTCTTGGAGAGCAGGGAGGCAGGGACATTACTCCAGTTAGCCTTGGAGGGGGATAATTAGCACTGAGAAGGGAGTCAGTAGGATTGGCAAGGACAGGAGAGATACAGAAGATCGTTGGCTCTGATGGCTAGTGAAAAATAGTATCACCCCCCCCCCCCCCGCCCCGCTTAAAACACCCAGAGTCCTTTGCCTCGTCTGTCAGCACTAAATTCTGCTTGGATTCCTGTTGTGCAAGCAAGGTCAGAGATCTGGCCGCCTCCGGCAGACCTTGTGGAATAGTGAGTCTTGAGAGAAATCACAGAGAGGGGAAGAGCAGCAGGAATCTGCCTCACTGTCTGTCACAGTCTGGGGCCGTGCATAGACATCTGTCAGCACAGATGTCAGGCTCTAGGATGAGACCGCTGGCCAAGGCTGTGGGGTTTTTAAGCTGCCTATCTGGGAAACCTCAGCCCTTTGCCCAGCCTGAGCGGGTCCTGGAGGTCGTTGCCCCACAGTTAGCAGCAGTAGGACGTGATGGTGCCTAGTCCCCTAACCCATCTCAGCCTTCACGGTCGTGGGAGCACAGCCTCTTCCCCTGTATGACCTGAGGTCTAGCGTGCAAGCCCGTGGGTAGAGCTTTCTGTGGGACATATCAGTGGCCTGATGTACCAGCCCAGCATTCTACTAGGACTGATTGCCATGAGCTCTGCAGGAGGCCACCTCCTTCCCTGGGAGGTCAGCCTGCAGGAATCAGCGAAGATAACCCTTACCTCTCACTGTACCTGCCCTTTTAGACTGTGGGTTCTCCACAGGCAGGATCGATATCTTATTCATCTTCATGTCCTCTCAGTGCCTGACATGTTCGGCTGCTCTGTAAGTGATTTAGGAGTGAAGAAGAGATGGCCCAAGAAAGGGGCTGGATGAGCCTTCCTTCTCCTCTTAACCATTCTTAACTATTTTGTCCTTCTTTGGGATCTTACAGAAGCTTTGGACTATCTCCAGAGAGTATAGGCCTGTGCGCATGCATGCGCGTGCACCCCGCCCCCCCCCCCCCGAATAAAAATCTTGCACACAGCCTATCAGTTGATGGATTCTGGTTAAGAGCCCCTGCCTTAGAGCTCTGGTAGGTTCCACTTACACCATCTCAGCATCATCTCACTCTGTGCCATGCCCCACACACCAGGACACCCCTCCTCACCTGCCTGAGCCTGTGCACAGTAGAGGTGTTGGCTGTGGCACCGATCTGGAACCCAGTTACACTGACCGGAGATTTGTTGAAAATGAATGCTTGTCACTGTTACTCCAGAGTGGGCACATCGGCTCGTCGTAACCCTGAGGAATAGTGGCTTCCTGGACAGCACAGTTTTTACTTGATGTTCAAAAGATGGCCTTTAAGTGGACAGCTGATGCTTGACCCCACCTGAGGAGAAGGGTTCTCCTTTCCTCACAGCCACTAAAGCCAGCAGTGCGGGAAGTCTGGAGGCAAAGCTTCCAGAAGCCCACCTGTTGAGACTAGACTTGCTAGCCTTGGGCAGCAGCCTGTCTCAGACTTTTTGGCCTTCTTCTCAGCAGTCTTCCTCTTGCTGTCACCCTACCCTTGTGGCCTACCAGGTCATTGGCTTTTCCTCATTAGGTCCTCTTTCATGATTTCCTGAGTCACTCCCTTCAGCTTGTATTTATTTGACGTTCAGAGCCATTTCCTATTTGGTAATGTTTGGGGCTTTCGGGCTTACGGAACGTGCCCAATAGTTCTCCTTCCTTGTGTTCCCATTCAGCGGTGTCCTTTGTTCCATAGATTCTGGCTGTGACTCAGTCACTGACACAGAGGCTGAAGACGAGAAGGGGCCTTCCTACTTGAAGCAGCAGAGCCTACCGCCGCAGACTTCACCTGGGAACCTGATGGTGGTGCAGCCGGACCGCATTCGCTGTGGGGTAGGCGCTCCTGGGGCTGGTGGATCAGTGTCAGAACATGGCCTTTTCAGTGGATGCAGTTGTCATAGTGAAAGGAGTGGGGTTTTCCTGTTGCACCTCAGTGTAATCCCAGCCTTCCCTTGGGATTCCTCTATAGATGAGCTTCCCTGAGAACCCCAGGACCTGGGCCTTGAGCACAACTCACTCCTTTAAGTCCAACAGAGGTGAGCTCAGGAATGTATGTGCCATCGATCTAAGACTGTGAGTTCCTAGATCAAAAACACAGAGCATGTGGCACACATGAGCATTACCGGACACTTATGCCAGCCCTGGAGGTAGAGGCCTGGGTCTATTCCTGCCAGGGTAGTGCTGGGAGGAGGGAGATGGGGGGCATTTTGCGAGCTTGCTTCTCCATCAACCGACCACTGCTGTGCCCCACATGGGTCCCTTGAAGTTGCTGGCTGAAACTTGCCAAGGCTGATTGCTAAAGGGATAAGATAAATGCCAAAGCATAATGTGACTCACATTTTCAGGGTGGGACATGTGTTAACAGGTGACTTGAATGTGATGGCACAATTGATAGTCCATTGTCCTTTGCCAACGTTTTTTTTTTTTTTTTTTTTAATTTTTATTTTTGGGACAGAGAGAGATAGAGCATGAACGGGGGAGGGGCAGAGAGAGAGGGAGACACAGAATCGGAAACAGGCTCCAGGCTCTGAGCCATCAGCCCAGAGCCTGACGCGGGGCTCGAACTCACGGACCGCGAGATCGTGACCTGGCTGAAGTCGGACGCTTAACTGACTGCGCCACCCAGGCGCCCCTGTCCTTTGAATCCTACCATCCTGTTGGTAGTTTTTTATTTCCTTATGGAAAATATGTGATAATTAGTTCAGGGCAGTAAAATACTTCCCTGTGGATACAAGCCCTTTGCTAAGTTTGCCAGCATGGTCTCCTAGAGACAAGAGGGTGTGTGAGCCTTGGCAGTGGGAAGTACTAGCTTCCTTGCACCAGTGAGTGGTTTTCCGTGCAGCCTGAGGCCACGAGGTGTTGAGCAAGGACTCCCTCCATAGAGATTGCAAACCGCTGCTTTGGATGAGATTGAGCTCATAGACATGTTTGGTTTAGATTGCACAGTGTTTTAGCAATTAGGCATGAGAATCTGTTCCCAGCTTCCTTTGAATCAGAATCTGGTAATACCAGGCCTGAGGTGAGTGGCTGGGCCTAGCAGCCCGTTAGATGGGGCATGTATCCCCCAGTCCACTGTTCCCACCACTCACTTTTCTTTATTCTCAGCCTGCTTCATGCTTCCTCCTTGTTGGCCAGATCTTGGTGGGCATTCCAGTGTCTAGGCTGTCCATATGCCTGCCTGTCTTCCCCACACTCTTCTCGTCCTGAGACCTGTGGTCTTTTCCCGAGACCAGGCTAGTGGGCACTTGTGGGTGAAGGCATTTGGAACTGAAGAATGGTGCCCTTGACATGCCTCCCTGATTCTCCAGACTTTTGTTCCTTCTCCCATCCTGGCTTCCAGGATTCTCCTTGTGGCCTGTCCTTGGTCTCTGGATCCTGGGGTGGCTGGACTGGGGTTGGGTCCTGACTGTCAACAGAGAAGAACACACTCATTCTGACTCCCCATGTTGCCTGGGAGAAGGAGCAGGTGGGACAGGGCCTTGGCTGCAGCCAGAGCCAGGTCAACCACAAACGCATCCACATTCAGCCTCAACAGTCTCCAGAAACCAGAACCATGCCTCTCCTTCACCTGTTGTGAAATGGTGGCCTTCATCATGAAGGGCTACTATGAGGACTTTTTTATGTTATGTTATGTTATGTTATGTTATGTTATGTTATGTTATGTTATGTTATGTTATGTTATTTTTTTATTTTATTGTCCATTTCGAGAGAGAGAGAGACAGAGTGTGAGAGGGGGAGGGACAGAGAGAGAGGGAGACAGAATCGGAAGCAGGCTCCAGGCTCTGAGCTGTCAGCTCAGAGCTCAACCAACAGTTGAGGGCTCAAACCCACAAACCGTGAGATCATGACCTGAGCCAAAGTTGGGACACTTAACCTGCTGAGCCACCCAGGTGCCCCAAAGGACTTTATAATAGAATCGTAGGATGAACACTTGGGGATTAGCAATGACTGGAAATCTCTTCTTTCTCCGCTTCTCTTTGGAGGGTCTATCCTTAGCAGTGCAAGTTTTGAGAGGCCCATTACCCACTTAACTAGCACAGTAAAACAAGACAATCACATGTGGCTGGCCCAGCAAGAGATCTTAAAGCAAGGTAAAATAGCTATTCATAGGTTGCTCCATGCCTTAGGAAAATCAGTCCTCCAATAAGGCATTTTTCCCATTTGAGAACAGCATAAAGAGCAGAAGCCAAGAGGGCTTCTTCTGACTGTTGCCTCTCACATTGTGAGGTGCATGTGAGTCACCCCGGGTGTCTTGGTAAAATTCGGACTTTGATGGTTCAGTGGATCCAGGAAGGGCCTGAGAATCTGCATTTCTAATGATTTCCAGTGCTGTTAGTCTGCTGGCTTCACTTTGAGTAGCCAGCCTACTCTCAGAATAGTGCTTCTTAAACTATCTGTGAAGATCCTTTTTATTTTGCTTTTTAAATTTTCTAATTCTGCCACGGGCTAATGCTTTTATAAAACACAATAAAAAAGAAATGCTGTAAAAAGGAAATAAAAGTATGTATGAAATACAAGCCCCAGGTTTTTAAATTATTACATTAAGTTCAACAGACATAAAATTACTCCATCAAATTGCCGTAAAGGCTTATAAATGTTCACTCTCGGTCTTTGTAACTTGTCTTTTTGAGACCCACAGCAGTTGTGCCCAGTGCTAGACTCCAGACCCCACCCTGCTCTGGGACAGCCTCTCTAGATAGAGCTGGGGATCAGGGAGCCAGGAGACCCTCTGCCCAGCACCCTAATAGGGTACCCAGGAGGGAGAGGGTACACTGATTGGTCTCCTGTTGCAGGCGGAAACCACTGTCTACGTCATCGTGAGATGTAAGCTGGATGAGAGGGTGACCACAGAGGCGGAATTTTCTCCTGAGGATTCTCCCTCATTAAGGGTGGAAGCCAAGCTGGAGAATGAGTACACCATTTCCGTGAAGGCCCCCAGTAAGTAGCCCCATCTGCCTCCGGAAATTAGGCATCCTGTTCAGGAAGAGGCCCACTCTTACTTTCTTTTACTTGTCCTGTCTTTATTCAGCAATTGAGAAGACTGACAGCCAACATTTGGATTTGGTTGTCATGTTCTGTTTAAAGGAAAAGGAAGTTGCAGAAATGTGCATGTGTGATGGGGAAAAAATAGATATATTAAAATTTTTATCCTTATGAAGTAAACATATTAAAAATTTTTTAAACTAGAGGAAAGTAGAAAAAAGTCATCAGACTACTATACTGTCTTTTGGCCTTTGTTCACAAGTTTTAACAACAGTTGTTTTCAATATTCTGTTTTTCTTTATATAATCTTATATTTATCCTCTTAGCATTCTTTTACCCTGTGCTGTTACATGGACTTTGTAACTTACCATTTTACAACATACTTTTTCTGTTACAAAAGTAATGTGAGCTCAATACCAAAAAGTTGAGGAATACAACCACCATAAAGGAAAGTAAATAGAAAATTGCCTATATGCCCACCTCAAAGGAAATCACTGATTTCTATATTTTTCTGAATCTGTGTACATAGCTTTGTTTTTTTATTTATTTTATTTATTTATTTTTAATGTTTTTATTTATTATTTTTGAGACAGAGAGAGACAGAGCATGAGCAGGAGAGGAGCAGAGAGAGAGGGAGACACAGAATCCAAAGCAGGCTCCAGGCTCTGAGCTGTCAGCACAGAGCCTGACGCGGGGCTCGAACTCACAGGCTGTGAGATCATGACCCGAGCTGAAGTCGGATGTTTAACTGACTGAGCCACCCAGGCACCCCTGTGTACATAGCTTTGTATAGTCTCATAGGCCACTTTCATTACCTGGAAAATACCTTTGAGTATTTCCCATGTTAATAAATATTCTTTTGCAACATGATGCTTAATGGTTACGAGGTAATCCATTGTACAGATGTATCAGTTTTTAAAGCCAGTTCCTTGTGTTGGACCTATATTTTATAATCCATATTGTTTAAAGCTGCATAATACTCCATTGAAAAGAAGTGTCATCTTTCAATTTTCCATTTCCTCATTGTGTTCTGTATTTACATAATTTCTGATTTCTTATTGTCTTCTTATTCTTTTAAGTTATGATATATTGAGCATCTTCATGCATGCATTTAGGATTTTTTCCTCACGATGGAATCCCTTGAAATGATGGGCATTTTTAAGGATCCTGGAAATAAGGTTTAATTGCCTTCTGAAATATTACTTCTATCAAGTTTGCTATATCATCACCAGCACTAGACATTATCATTTAAAATATCTTTGCTAATTTGATGTCTTTTTAAAGAGTAGCCCATTGTTTTAATTTGCATTTCTTTGATTATTAAAGAGGCTGAATATTTTTCCATGTTCTGTACTTGTTGCATTTCCTCTTTTGTGAATCGAATCTTTGTGGTTGGTGTATTTTTAATTTTTTCTTTCCTCCTCAAAACCCCTTCCTGTGGTGCCGAAGAGAGAGAGCACATAGTAATGACAGCAACAGAGCAAGTGAATCAATTCTCCTGGCCCAGTGTCATGGAGGCAGAATTCCACCTGCCAGGATCTATCCCACCTTGTGCCAACCACTGACCTTTGTATAAAGTGCTTTAAACTCAGCTCCTCTTCCTGTTTATCATGGTACTGGGCCTAGTGTAGTGAACAAAACAGATGAAAATCTTCCAAAGACTCAATTGCAGACCCAGTGAGGACAATTCCTTTGACTCAGAGGCCTCCCAAGTACTGGTCTGCTCACTTCCTACTTCTCCCCTTCCCCTCACTTCTCTGTCCTCCACCTTACCTCCAAAATCTTTCTTCCAGCCCCCAGTTAATTTCTTTACCATTAAGGTGAATCCATGAACACTTTTCCCTGGAAACCTTGTTCTTCCTGGGTGCATTCATGGTGGTGTTTTGTTTTGTTTTGTTTCTTCTTCTTCTGTTTAGACCTTTCATCTGGGAATGTTTCTCTAAAGATCTATTCTGGGGAGTTAGTGGTGTGTGAAACTGTTATCAGCTACTATACTGACATGGAAGAAATTGGGAATTTATTGTCCAATGCTGCAAATCCTGTGGAGTTCATGTGTCAGGTAAGGATGTTGAAAGGAAACCTGAGTTTTCTGGGCACATAGTTCCTTTTCATTTTTTAATTAAAATTAAAAAAAAATGTTTTTAGTTATTTTTGAGAGAGAGAGTGAGAGCACACATGAGCAGGGGAGGGGCAGAGAGACACACACACACACAAAATTCAAAGCAGACTCCCAAGTTCTCAGCTGTCAGCACAGAGCCCGATGTGGGGCTCGAACTCACAAATTGGGAGATCGTGACCTGAGCTGAAGTCAGATGCTTAACTGACTGAGCCACCTAGGCACCCCTGGGTGTGTAGTTTCTGCTCATGGTTCTTCAGCTTCTAACCTGCTGGATGGGAGATAGCTGGGGTTAAAGTCTGACCTTCTTCCCTTTTGTGTTCAGGCCTTTAAAATTGTGCCCTACAACACAGAGACCCTTGATAAACTGCTAACTGAGTCCCTGAAGAACAATATCCCTGCGAGTGGACTGCACCTCTTTGGAATTAACCAACTGGAAGAAGAAGATATGATGACAAGTAAGTCAAAAGGTCAAACCTCAGGAAACCAGCCGTGGGTTGACTCCACTCTGTTGGTTTCAGCATCCAGTCAGCCTGTGCTCAAACCTCACTGGTTCCTTCCCTGCAGCTCATCCTTGGGGGATGATTCCTTCACTGGCTAGCTGGTCTTTCAAATTGTCAATCTGCCTACCTCCACCCCTTGCTAAAAACCCTTTGTGGTCCCATTGGCCTTCAGATCGAGTTCAAACTCCTTAACATGTTTGCAAGCACTTCCCAAGGGGTTCCTGCTGCATTTCTGCCCTTATCTCTCTCCACTCTGTCCCTTGGCTCTGCTCTACGGAAAGGATGAGCTTCTTTCACCTGATGAAAATTCTGCCCTGCCTCTTGCCAACTCAACTTATGGGAATACAGTTTCTTCCTCTCCTCGTTGGCTACCGTTCACCTGGTGGCCCTCTGTTCACCCCCCTGCAGCGGCTTAGGTAGCACTTCCTCAGGAAGACCTTCCTGAACCTTTGGCAGGGCGTTCCATCTAGGTGCCAGGGGCTCCCCTGGCATGTCAGCTGTCCTCTGTGCTAGTTCTCCTCAGCTGTGTCTGTCTTCTCTGCTAGGCTGTCAGCTCAGTGAGGGCAGAGGCAGTGCCTGGGTGGCTAATTAAAGGCTCCAAACATTTGTTCAGTGAGGGAGGAACAGTCTTGTGTGCACGTGTGACATGGACTGCTTGTGTGGCGATGGTCACTGGCCAGCTGGACAGGGTGCCTGTTAGGGTGCTTCTGTGGACACCACTCTTCCATCACATGGCCCAGTAGAACCCAGTTACCCCCTACCTGTGTCCCACCCTTCTTTCTATCTATCTATCTATCTGTCTATCTATCTATCTATCTATCTATCTATCTATCACTATTGGGTTTAGAAATCAATTTTTATGGGGTGCCTGGGTGGCTCAGTTGGTTGAGTGTCTGACTTTGGCTCAGGTCTTGATCTCACGGTTCGTGAGTTCAAGCCCTGCATTGGGCTCTGTGCTGATACCACGGGGCCTGGAGTCCACTTCAGATTCTGTGTATCCCTCTCTCTCTGCCCCTCCCCTGCCCCTGCTCACACTCTGTGTCTCTCCGTCTTTCAAAAAGAAATAAACATTGAGAAAAAAAAGAAATCAATTTTTATGAAAACAAACAAAAGAAAGATTGGTCCCCAACTCCACAACACAAACTGTCTATTTTCTTGGTAGAGTTTAACTTGCTGCATCCAGATATTAGTAGGTGGAGGGGGTCATGGGGATCCAGTGACCTACAGGAATACTTTGTTTCCCATGAATCAGAGGGTTAATGGACATCCTGCAGTTCAGGTGTATTAATACCAACATTCAAAACCTGTCCTAAACAAAGAACTCACTGAATACCATCTTATTAATCCTCTCAGCCCTTTTGAGATAGTTTGGGAATATCTCCTCATTCAAAACTAAGGGCCATGGAAAGGCTAATTAACATACCTAGGATTACTTGGCATACTTTATGAAATTTGGAGTAAGAGCTAAGAAGATGGACTTCTCTTTTTTAATCAGCACGAAGAAATCGTGTTAAAGTGCTATGAAATTTGCAGAGAAGGTCAAAACCTGATTCCCGTTGTATTTTGCGGCTGCTGCTAAGCCTTTAGAAGATCAGCATATTTTGAATTAGTATTATTTTTCAGGATTCTTTGATCCTTTTAGAGAAAAAAGGTAGGATATTAACTGTTAGATTTGCAAATTAATTAACATGTTTCTTCTGTCATCTGAGGGCATATAATCTTCAGTGGTACCTCAAAGGAAGCTGCCAGATGTTAGGTCAGTCAGCCAAGAACTATTGATTGAGTGCCTGCTGGATGCCATGGTAGGCTTGCCAGCTTTGTGTCTATGAATAAGGGTGCCTCTGCCTTCATTTTCATTTGTCCATTGTTTTCCTTAACAATTATTCAGATCAGAGGGACGAGGAGCTGCCCACCTTGTTGCATTTTGCTGCGAAGTATGGACTGAAGAACCTCACTGCCTTGTTGCTCACCTGCCCAGGAGCCCTACAGGCATACAGTGTGGCAAACAAGCATGGCCACTACCCCAACACCATTGCTGAGAAACATGGCTTCAGAGACCTGCGGCAGTTCATCGATGAGTATGTGGTAAGGTCAAGGCGGGGGAGGCCCCAGGAATGGAAATGGACTGTGTGGTCCAAGGGCTGCCTTTGCACTCGAGACATGGTTGGATTTCATCTCTAGCAGGGGCTCATGTGCCTCTTCTGTGGCGGGGCCAGTGTGTGTGGAACTGAGCCCTGGAGTCATATGGACCTGAGTCCACATTCCTGTGCCAACACTTGTCAGCCACAGTGGATGACATGGACAGATCATGTATACTCTCTCTTTTAGTGTCCTAAGATGCAGAAGGAAGGTAACACCAGTCCTACTCATAGGGTTGTTTTCAGGATAAAAGGAAATAATGTATGTAAAGCACTGAGGTCTACCCTCAAAGAATTTACAGAGACATTCAGAGAGTGAATCTGCTAGAGGTTGATGCTGATCCCTCTTCTTCCACCTCCAAGGCACTTTGATGGGATGCTCCCAGCTGCCTCTCCCACTGTCAGGTCCCACTGTGAACTGTTAGGATTGGTTTCTTCCTTAGCAGAGACCACAACAAAGCTCTGCAATTGATGCTTTGGGGAGGCCACCTGTGAGGACCCACCTTATGCCAATGGCCTGTCTCTCTTTCTGAACCTCTGTGTGTCTAAGAGACAGAGGCCCCGTTTATTTGCTCATCTGGTTTTAGACCCCCAGGTCCTCCTTGATCACTGACTTCTGGGTCCTTCTTTGAGTGTAATCTCATCCATGCCTGGGCCTTATTCCATGCCCCAATATTGCTTCTCTTGTCTTGGAGGCCCCTACCTTTCCTGACTGGACCCTTTTCTGATTTTCCTTCATCTTCATGAGTCACAGCTGGGACTCTCAGCCTCTCTCGTGGGGCTGTGACCTCAAAAGGAACAACAAAGACAATCTAGTCTTACTCTCTATCTCCATACAGAGGTGAGCCTACACCTCCCCAGAAACTTAATTCTGTGCTCAGTATTTGACAGTTTTCAGGTCAGTGACTCACTGAGGCATGTATGGGGGCTCTCCACAGTTTGGGAGTGATTAAGTACGTTGAATGAGTGGAAGGGGCACGGTCTACATAAATAAGGCTAAAAGGTGTTTACTTGGCTTTCCTTTGAAGTCACAAATGTATCAAATGCAGGGTTTCATTTCCATGCCAACAGTTTTTATTGGGGACATACTGTGTTCATAGTCATAACTACTGTTTATTGAATTTATTTGATTGGCAAAAGGCAGTGTTTCATTTAATCATCACCACAATCCTTTGAAGTTGGCAGTATTGTTATCTCTCTTTAATAAATGAGGAGAAGGGCTTAGCAAGGCAGAGTAATTGTGCGAGGGTCACACTCTAGTAAGGGTGGAGGTGGGATGCAAACCTAGTTTGATGCTAATTCCGGGGCTTGTTATTCTAGTCTGTGTAACAGGGAAGTTTCGAGATGCCTTTTCAGTTCGCACTGAAATTCATCTGATTCACATTTCTCCAATCTTAGCTCTCCGACCAAAAATCACCTTCAGCCGATGCATCTTCAGCATTGCTACCAAGAGTTTGCCTCCGCGTGTTGTTTATGACCTCTAAGAACTGTCCTGTTTCCTCTTTCCACCACATCAAAACCAAATGCCAGAACTTGAGTCTCTACCACTTCCCAACTGTCACCTGAGCTACTCCTCAGGTCTCATCAGGAAACGAACACATTGTGTCAATAGCAGATTAGCTCTCTTGGGGTAGTGATGATGAAAACGAGGATTTTTGCGGGTTGGTGCTGAAATAGGATTGTGAAACATCAAAGTTTCTTACCAGGAAAGTTGTGTGGAGGTTTCAGGGAAGCCAGTTTTCTGGCTTCACCACCATCTACAGGCAGAATGACGAGGGCCGCCTGTCCGACTGCAGGGCACTTCATCCAAGACCACCTCTTGTCTCGGGCACACAGGGTAGAAAACCAAGGGAGATACCTCAGAGCAGCCTGCTAGAAGAGACAGGGATGAGGCCCCGAGCATCTGAGGGACGTCTGACTGCACGCTAGCTCAAGGACATCTTAGCTGCAGCCCTGCTTAGCCCATTTGGATTTCCATCTGGCTGGTCAGCAAGGGTGACACCCTTGGGTGTCACTTGTTTCCCTAAGTAGAAACCAGGGTGTAGTAGAAAGGTCAGAAGGTAGGATTGCACAGCCCTGAGTAAGGCACTAGGTTTTTCTGAGCTGTGTTTTTCTCATCTTTGAACTAGGGAATATTACAAGTTTCTCAAGCCTTTGTGGAAGGGATGGCATGACGGTATGTATAGGCAAACACCCAGCATCATACCTGACCCGTAATAGGTGCTCACGAGGAAGTCTTTAATTTGTATCCTGTGGATACATGCATCTCATCGGATGCTTAATGACAGTCTCTTGTGTGCATGACTCTGCTTCGTGCTGGGAGAAGATAGAAAGATTAAAACAAAAAATATAAAACAAACAGAAGAAGGCTTGGAGCCTGGCCTCCACGAGCTTTCAGGCTGGTGGGAAATACAGACAGACACACAGCTGAGCCCTGACCCATGTGCACCTTTACTCTGCCTGTCATGAGGCCCTGAGGGCCTAACTGTCCCCAGAGGGCCAGGCCGTCTCAGGGTTCCCGTGACTCCCGTCTTCTCTTTCAGGAAACTGTGGACATGCTGAAGAGTCACATTAAAGAGGAACTGATGCAAGGGGAGGAGGCTGACGCCGTGTATGAGTCCATGGCCCACCTGTCCACAGACCTGCTCATGAAGTGCTCCCTAAACCCTGGCTGTGACGAGGAGCTATATGAGTCCATGGCTGCTTTTGTCCCAGCTGCCACCGAAGACCTCTGTAAGTAGCACAGCCCAATTCTGCTTCCATCCTTCTGCTGACACACGGCTTTCTTCACTCTGGTGTGTGGTGGTGGGGGTGGGGGGAAGTCCCTCGCCTACCCCCACTCTGCCCCAGAGAGATGAAGATCCTGTTTTACACAAGTTAGATCTTGTCATCATGTGCTGTGACAAGCACAGTCCTTCTCCAGACTTCCTCCGCTGTGACTGCTGAGCGACTGAAAAGTGTAGGCAAGTGCCTGGAGGTCAGAATTGATGGAGGCATCGTCTTGTGATCTGAGAGGCTCAATCAGTGGCTCTCAACCCTAGCAGTCCCAACGGGCCCTTCTTATAACATTTCATAATGCTTCCCTTTAGTACCTTGACATGCCACTCATATACAATATAATCTACCTACATATGAAAATTAAAAGAAATGTTTTTAGTTTATTTATTTATTTATTTAGGGAGCAAGCACATGTGCCCGCATGAGTGAGGGGCAGAGAGAGAGGGAGAGAGAAAATCCCAAACAGGCTCTGCAGAGTCCGTGCAGAGCCCGACATGGGGCTCGATTCCACAAACCATGAGATCGTGACCTGAGCTGAAACCAACAGTCGGAGGCTTAACTGACTGAGCCCCTCAGGCGCCCCATTACATATGAAAATTTAGAAATCAAATATATGTCCTAAATGAAATATAAAAGAGAAGTAAAAGGAAAGGAACAGCTCAGTATGCCTGCACATGAGGACATAATGAAATAGTCAGATGCAGGCATCTACACTCAGAATCACTACCAATGTCATGGCCTCACATGCTGACCGACCGATACGTGTCTGTTGTATTGGAGACTCGGATACTGGCAGCAATGGATTTTCCTAAGTGGTAAATGATTTTTCACACTCTCCTTTCCATTTTCATAGTAATTGAATTCCTGGAAAATTCAGTACATATCAAAACCATGCAGAAATACAAGTTGTATTTATTTATTTTTTACTTTTTTTTTAACATTTTATTTTATTTTTTGAGAGAGAGAGAGAGAGAGAGACAGAGCACGAGCAGGGGAGGGTCAGGGAGAGAGAGAGACACACACACACACAGAATCCAGAGCAGGCTCCAGGCTCTGAGCTGTCAGCACAGAGCCCGATATGGGGTTAGTTTCCAGGCTCAGAAAATTATAAGCAGATTTTTTTGTTAACCCAACTTTAATGGATTAATATATAATAAACTTATTTCTTTTTTTTTTTTTTTTTTTTTAATTTTTTTTTCAACGTTTATTTATTTTTGGGACAGAGAGAGACAGAGCATGAACGGGGGAGGGGCGGAGAGAGAGGAAGACACAGAATCGGAAACAGGCTCCAGGCTCTGAGCCATCAGCCCAGAGCCTGACGCGGGGCTCGAACTCCCGGACCGCGAGATCGTGACCTGGCTGAAGTCGGACGCTTAACCGACTGCGCCACCCAGGCGCCCCTAATAAACTTATTTCTAAAATATCTTTAGGACAGGATTTTTCCTGTAAGTTGCTTAACAAATTTTGCCTAGTTTTTGGTTACCTTAATTTTTTTTCCCAGTAACAACGGTAATACATTCTTATAAAATTTGAAACAAAATAAAGATGTATAACTGAGTTATTAAAAGTCCATATGACTCTACCCCAAGCACTCCTAATAGTTTGGGATACTTGTCTATATTTTTCTTTGTACCTGCTGATATTAAATTGAGAAATATACACACATAAATATATAGATATGTACAAATGCACATATATGTGTAATTACATGTCATAAGCAGGTTTTTTTTTTTTTCAACGTTTATTTATTTTTGGGACAGAGAGAGACAGAGCATGAACGGGGGAGGGGCAGAGAGAGAGGGAGACACAGAATCGGAAACAGGCTCCAGGCTCTGAGCCATCAGCCCAGAGCCCGACGTGGGGCTCAAACTCATGGACCGCGAGATCGTGACCTGGCTGAAGTCGGACGCTTAACCGACTGCGCCACCCAGGCGCCCCAACAGGTTTTTTTTTTAACCTATATGTGTGTCTAGTGAAATATTTAGAAGTCATGAGGGGCACAAATCACTCCATTGCCCATGACAGCCCTGTACACTGCAGGGTGTCTACGTCTTTCTCCCTTCTGCTAAATTCCAGTACAGTAGTCCCCCCTTATCTGATATTTCACTTATTTCACTTTCCCCAGTTTCCCATGAGCAGCTGTGGCCCAGAAGCAGATGATCCTCCTTCTGACATAGGCTCAGAAGGTAAATGGTGGCCTAATGCGTCATTTATCTTATCAAGTAGTGTTTTATCATCTGCTGTCATCGCCAGAAGGGTTCGTTCCATAAAATATTTTGAGGGAGAGAGAAACCATGTTCACCTAACTTTTATTATGCTATATTGTTACAATTGTTCTCTTTTATTACTAGTTATAGTTGTTAATCTCTTACTATAATTGATAAGTTGAACTTTATTATAGGTATGTGTGTATGTAGGGAAAGTATACTGTGTATACACACACACATACACACACACACACACACACACACACACACACATAGGGTTTGGCACTATCTGTGGTTTCAGGTATCTGCTTCTTGGAAGGATATCCTTGGAAGGATATCTCTGAGGATAAGGGGCACTAATATAGTGTCCCTGCATCATGACAACCTAAAACCCCCTCTTAGATTTTCCAAACCTCCCCTAGAGGGCAGTGTTGCTGCCCTTGAGACTCACTGGTCTAAATAATGTTGGACTTCAAAGCAGTATTTTTTTTTTCACATTTATTCATTTTTGAGGATGAGAGAGACAGAGTATGAGCGGGGGAGGGGCAGAGAGAGAGAGAGAAAGGGAGACACAGAATTCGAAGCAGGCTCCAGGCTCCGAGCTGTCAGCACAGGGCCTGACATGGGACTTGAATTCATGGACCGATGAGCTAGTCGGACACTCAACCAACTGAGCCACCCAGGTGCCCCAGCCCTGGACTTCAAAGCAGGACAACATGCAAGGGGCCCTCAATGAGCTTTCTTAATATGTTGCTACCATTTGCTATCAAAGGCTAAGCACTCTGAAACACTGCCTAAAGCTTACCTTCCTTCCCTCTGGTCTATTTAATAGATTCAAGAAAGGCAAGGAGCACCTGGGTGGCTCAGTTGGTTAAGTGACCGACTCTTGATTTTGGCTCAGGTCATGATCTCATGGTTTGTGGGTCAAGTTCCATGTTGGGTTCTGCAGAACCTGCTTGGGATTCTCTCTCTCCCCCTCTCTCTCTGCCCCTCCCCTGCTTCCGTGCACACACACGTTTTTTTTTGTTTTTTGGTTTTTTTTTATCTCTCTCAAAATAAGTAAACTTAAAAAAAGAAAGAAAGAAAGGCAGAACAAATTCCTATCAGTGTATCAGCTTTATTGATGGAGGGCTTCTGGAATGGAGTATTGCTAACCTTTAGTCTGAGAAGAAGACAGAGAAGCTCTCGGCACACAGGGAAGTGACCCTGAGTTTCCCACCCATGAACAGAAAAGCGGGTGCCAAGAAGGTGCCTTAGAGTAGGGGATGTGGGCAGGTCGGTGGCCAGAGGCAGACCCTGATGCCAGCAGGGCCTTTGACAAGTCACCCCCAGCACCTGGAAGCTGTGGTCCAGTCGTTACTAGGTACTTGGTAGTTAGAATGGCTGCCCCTTGTGGGGTGCAGCAAGAATGAGGGAAAGCTCGGTAGAAGCTCCCTTCCTACGCCTAACTGGGAGGCCTGGAAGTGCTGATAGAAGCTCTTACCGAATGAGCCATGACCCAGCAGAGGGGCGAGGAGAGAAGGCATCACCCCCACATCCACATCCTCTATCTCACTGAATCCTTAAAGCCGCATAAGGATGTTTTGATTAACTTGCACTTTACAAATGAGAAAACTGAGCCCAGAGAGGTTAAGCAACTTTCCCAAAGTCTCACAGCTCATAAGTGATTGAACTCACATTTGAGCTCAAGTCTGTGTCTAGGATTGTAGTCTTTATTTTCTGTCTGAATTTTCCATCTAATGCCATAAATTTTAGTCCTAGTTTCTTCTAAAGAAGCCATCTAGCAGCTACAGCCATTGCCCCAATGTCAGCTCACCAAACAGCCTCTGGTACCCTCTGCACATGTACATCCATCTGTCTCTCCATGGCCACCACAAGCATTTCTGGAACATCTACTGGAACATGTTTTAGCTACTTGCCTCTTCTTCTGGGTGTTGGGGAGACAAGAGGGGCCAACACACAGTCCTTTCCAGTATGGAACAGAGACCCATTCACACGGAACATTTGGAGGAAAACCAATACCTACTTGGGAAGCCAGAGATTGTGTATATCATGTCTGCCTGTGTCCTTGTTACGGGGCAATTGAACAGTTAACGAATCCCCCACTTAACTAGCAGTTTAGTGTTGACAGAGAGCCGTAACACCTGTTATCCCCCTGGATGCCCCAACACAAGAAATCTCACACTAGCAGAAAGCTGCAGGGGATGCTAAAGGCAGCCACAGCAGGAACAGTGAACCTCTCCAGCACTGCCCAAGGCAGCGGAGTGCTCTGGGGCTAGTCTGCTTTGCGGCCCTTGGCCACTTGTAAAGTTACGTGGGTCAGGGGGATTCTGGTTGCCCTGGAGGTAGAAGGAGGCCACCAATACAATAGGCTGGCTGTAGAGTTTGGCTGCTTTGTGGGTGGGGGAAGGAAACCCACTGTATTTTTCATTTGCCAGATCACATAAGCTCTCAGTTTTCTGATTCTAGACATGATTTGGTTTGTGTTTCTGTCTTTGTGGTTTAATTTTGAGAAGGACCACTTACTTGCTGGCCCACAAGGAGCCGCACTGGGAAGAAACCATTCATTTATTACCAGTGACTTGCTAGGAGAGAAAGCGGGTTAGTTCACAAACAAGCAGGACACACATAAATCTAACATGCGTATTTGCAATAGCACCCAGCACAGTGATAAGGTGTACCATCCGACAGCCCTTTCAGGCAAACAGACTGCTTTTATCTCATCTGTTATTTTGTCCCATCGTCCTTGGGCTTGGTGGATAGAATTACCTCCATTTCACAGGGGAGAAAACTGAGGCTCCGAGATTTAGTAGCCTACTTAAATCCCGTGGAGGGAGAACTGGGTCAGGACTCTGGGTCAGTACATTCCCCGGTGACAAGTCTGTCTGCCCCCCAACTGGGATAGAGGACTCTCCTGGCCTGCCCTTCTTCTAGGATCTGCATTTGCCAGCCCCAGAAGGGACACTGAGACAGAAGGGACATGGAGCTGTTTCTAAATGTCTAAGTAGCTGAGTTTATCAGTGCCCCACCTTTGTTACCATTCAACCCTAGAAGCTGAAAGTGAATGTATTAAGGATTGTGGGCTGTGTTCATTCAGTCACAGGACAAGCAGTATGGAGTGAAGGCTTTCTTTGAAGGTCATCAACGGTGTTGGGACAAATCTGCCTCTTTCTGACTTGAGTTTTGGAAAAGGGATAGTAATGAGGTCCCCTTCTCCAAAAGGAGCCCACAACCACTAAGTACGAAGTTTGTGAGGGAGACTCGCCATGTTGAATGAAGTGGGGCAGGGGAGTGATGTTGGCTTCTGACCCTGAGATTTTATGATTCCACTCCTGACTCTCCTTCCCTGGAATTGCCTGGGTGTACACGCGCGCTCACACACACACTCACACCCCTCACACTCATGGTCTTTAGTTTAGCTATGCTGCCACCAGGTGGTAACTGCATGCCTTTGATATCAGATATTCAACTTTGCTCCCAATACTCCTGAGAATTTTTTGTTCGAGACAGAATTAAACCATCAGTTTCCTAACTTTACCAAATAAGAAATGAATATTTCTATTAAGGGTAAGCTTATGCAAACACTAAATAGAAATGAAGGCACATCTCTCTTGGGTGTTTTCTCTATCACCCAATCTTTTTCTCAGTTCTTTTGCCGCTGTCCTTGCCTTCAGAGAATGACACTGTAGTCCTAGTGTTGCTCTGACTTGGGTAATACATTTCATATGGAAAGCCTCTCCCAGGGACTGGTCACCTCCCTGAGACTCTGGGTTCTAAAGCGTTGGGAGCCATTCCTGAGAGGCCTTGTCCATTTGTTTCCAACATGATCTGCTTGTGGATTTAACTCTGCTTAAAAGCCTCAGAGGCTCGGGGCGCCTGGGTGGCGCAGTCGGTTAAGCGTCCGACTTCAGCCAGGTCACGATCTCGCGGTCCGTGAGTTCGAGCCCCGCGTCGGGCTCCGGGCTGATGGCTCAGAGCCTGGAGCCTGTTTCCGATTCTGTGTCTTCCTCTCTCTCTGCCCCTCCCCCGTTCATGCTCTGTCTCTCTCTGTCCCAAAAATAAATAAACGTTGAAAAAAAAAATTAAAAAAAAAAAAAAAGCCTCAGAGGCTCAGACGCCTTGGTGGCTCAGTCAGTGGTTAAGCATCCAACTTCAGCTCAGGTCATGATCTCACGGTTTGTGAATTCAAGCTCCGCATTGGGCTTTCTGCTGTCAGCGCAGAGCCTGCTTTGGATCCTCTGTCTTCCTCTGTCTCTGCCCCTCCCCTGCTCGCTCTCTCTCTCAAAAATAAACATTTAAAAAAATGTTTTTAATTTAAAAATTAGAAAAAAATACATGTTAAAAAGAAAAATCTCAGAGACTCGTCTTCTATTAGGAGAAAAGAGCCAAAAGAGAAAGGCAAATATCTTGAGAGTGGAAACTATAAACTCATATGAGTCTGTAATCCCTTCTAGAAGGCTGTTCTGCTTCAGGTGACTCCTGTGTTACACTCTTCTCTCGTGCCTCTGCTCCCTCTGCCTGGTTCTGTGGCTCAAATTTGTGTATGGTGCAGAGCGGACTCAACCCCAGCTAACTTGCTGCCTTCCCTTAGCAACCTCCTTGCTAGCTGGCATGTTTGTACAGGTCACCTCCATCTGTGACCCTGTCTGTGATCTGGGTCCCCTCCGAGCCGGGGCCTTGCAGCCCAGCCAGGGAAGCTCTGAGCCCAGCTGAAGGACCATTTGTAAGCAAAGCTGTTAAGTTACCAATTTGCTTCTGGAACATGCTGCCTCTCCTCCCTGCACCTTTTTCTCTCAGGAGTCTTCCTTCCTGACTTTACTGAGACTGCCATCCTCCTGTTAATCCATCTAGGAAAGACTGGCTGGGAGCCAAGGAATGCCTTGTGGGCAGTGGGGCTAGGGTAAGTCATGGGGCCTTACCAGCAAGAAGCTCATTCTGGGCAGGGCTGGTGCTGTGCTGTCGAGGGCTGAAAGTGACCCAGTGGGGCAAAGGGAGGCTCAAGGCACTTCCTGACTTCTGTGGCTTTTGGTTCCTCCAGATGTACAGGAACTGTGTCGGGGATGTAGGCACTTAGTGAAAGCATGTGGATTGAGACTTTTAAAAGCAAAGAAGATAAAAATCCCCACCACCAGCAGTGACCTTGCTCCCCTCTGGACCTGTATAGCCGTGGTTCACACTCTTCTGGGGCTACTGCAACCACATCGTTCTGCACCCTGGTTTGTGTGTATGCTTCTCTGGTGACCTGCTCCTACCTCAGTTTAGGAAGCATGTGTCATCCATAATGATGTGCACAATAGGTGCTCAACTATTTCTTGAATTTGAGAGTACCAGAAAATAGAAAGTCATCCTGGATTTGGTGGGGTGGAGTGGTTGACATTCCAGTGCAAAGACCTTTCCTGATAGGTGCTAACGACACATCTATTAGACGTCCCCGAGCGCGGACATCTCCGGCAGTAGTGACTCCTCCGGCACTCGGATCTGCCTTTCTTTTCATGTCTCCTCTACATTTGCTCATGCGGTTCCTGCTGCCAGGATCGCCCTTCTCTTTTCTCAGCGTGGAAAATGCCCAGATTCCTTCACAAAGCCCAGATACCTTCGTGTTCATATTCATGTGTTTATGCCTCATTAATTTGTCCATTCACACATTCCTTCATTCAACAATATTAATCAAACCTCTCATGTGATTAAGTCACCGTGTCAGGTGGCAGAGAGTCAATAAACAAGACGGCATGATCTCTGCCTCCCAGAGCCCTCCTTCTAGCAAGAGAGCTGAATATTAAATAAAAATGCCACATAACTAAATATATAACTACAAAACCGTGACAGTGCCATGGAGGAAAAGGACACGGTGCCCCAAGAGGGCAGCTATGGATGTGGAGAATGAGGGGAGGAGGGCATGTGGTACCCACCGCATCCCACTGTGAACTCATCTCGTAGACTGATTCCTGCCCTGCAGAGGGTCTGTGTGCTTGCCAGGAGTGCTGCAAGGGGGCCCTTGTCTGCATAAGAAATCCGTGAGACTTGTTGCTGCCCAACCCTTGCATCCTTAGCCCCTTCATTTTCTTTTCTTTAATGTTTATTTATCTATTTTGAGAGAGAAAGAACGAGTGGGGGAGGGATAGAGAGAGAGAAGGAGAGAGAGAATCCCAAGCAGACTCCACGCCACCAGCGCAGAGCCTGGTGCAGGGCTCGAACTCCTGAGCCGTGAGATCATGACCTGAGCTGAAATCAAGAGTCGGATGCTCAACTGACCAAGCCACCCGGGTGCCCCAGCTCCTTCGTTTCATTGCCCGCCTCTCCTTAGCTGCTGTAATTTCAGATTGCCATTTCCCTTTTCTCTGTCTCTCTCTCAGTCTGTGTGTGTGTGTGTGTGTGTGTGTGTGTGTGTGTCTCCCTCCTTTCCATCACTTCTCCATTAGGGTATGGGGAGATTGGACCGCCCTACAGACATGGCCAATGAAAGCACTTGATCCCACCTGAGTGCATATGGAGCACACCAGGCTTCAGGTCATCAGATGCTTTACCACGCTGCTTCTTGCTCTAAGGGTCTGTTTTGGCTATAAGAATACTTGCTGGAGAAAAAAAAAAATTACTTTTGGACCGCTTTCAGGGTTTGAGAGCCTTTCCAGAAGAATAGCCTCTTAGTATCTGACATTTTACTGTATTAGATTCTCAGATTAGGTTTTATATTAAATTAACAACACATAATCCGGATAGAGTTTCCACTGCAGCTAAGCGATCTAGATTTATGTCCCCTGAGGAGTATCATATGGGCTTCTTTGAAAATTCATTATTTTTCTTGACTCATTCCTTAATTAAGTGCCTGCCTAGGCTTTCTCTCATCTGTTCAAGCTTCTTTCTTCCCAGGAATGGGTTCTTTCTGATTGATTCCCTAAATGAAGTACAGTGTAACTCTACAGCTGGCTCTTCCCTGAGGACTGTGGCCCCTGAGTCTCCTTGTTTTATGTTTTTTTTCTTTTTTGTCTCTGCTGAAATGAAAGCACTTTGCACTTTCTCCTTAGACCCGCAGGTTTCAGGCTTTTTAGTTTATTTTTAACTGACACATGGTGAAGGTTAAGTGCTTAGAATCTGAAGTACAAACACTGAGCATCCAGGAATGCAGGGATTTGTTCTGCTTTTCTTTACAAAATGTCCTTTGTCTGCAAGCACACTGCCTTCACCTCCAGAATTTTCTATGTGTTTCAGCCACTCATGTGGTGCTCACTGTATACCTGAGTTGTATGCACACATGGGGTTGGGAAATTTAGAGTCTGAGAGGGTCTTTTTACTTATGAACTCCAAACAATTGGACACTTTTTTTTTTTTTATCATTAGGAAGGTAGTAATCGTTACTACTAAGACTTACTGCCTAATACAGATAGGGCAAATAGTGTTTGAAAAATCATTTCATATGCCAGTGTCAGTTAGTTGGTACTGAGTGCCTGAGGGGGCTATGTTGAGGATTCTGAGACCACAAAGAATGCTATGACTAACTAGTGATGTTTGCCTTGAGTACAGAATAGGGACATGGGGGCCGATGTATATATTTGCTGTTCTTGGTCTAATTGAAAACCATATATGCTCAATTACATATGAAAAGAATCATTTTGCTTCAAATATAAATGGAAAGAAAGTCATTTTTGGGTAACTTCACTTACGGTAGTGTGCAATGCCTCCATCACGCCAGGGCTGCTGGGTCCAGTGTGGACACGATGGACTTGCTTGCGTGGGCCCTGATCCCTGAGCCTTACTGCCCCTGTCAGCCCAGTATGGGGAGGAAGTTTGTGACAGGCTGACTGTGCTGATGCTTGCTTCCATCTGTAGGAGGCAGAATAGAGCCCCTCAATCTGTGAATGGGCTAGACGATCTGGCAAAGGAGAATGAAAGTTGTAGATGGAATTAAGGTTGCTAATGTCCTGGATTATCGGGGTGGATCCTTAAAAGTAGAAGAAAGAGGAGCGCCTGGGTGGCTCAGTCAGTTAAGCATCCGACTTCAGCTCAGGTCATGATCTCATGGCTCGTGAGTTCAAGCCCCGCATTGGGCTCTGTGCTGACAGCTCAGAGGCTGGAGCCTGCTTCGGATTCTGTGTCTCCCTGTCTCTCTTTGCCCCTCCCCTGCTCACACTCTGTGTGTGTGTCTCTCTCTCTCTCAGAAATAAATAAACATTAAACATTTTTTTTTTTAAAAAGTAGAAGAAAGAATCAGAAAACAGACCAGAGATGGCTCCATGAGAAGGACTCAATTCAGCTAAGTTCACTGCCTGACATTGCTGGCCTCAAATATAGAGGAAGAGAGCTTAGTGCCAAGGAATGCACGTAGCATCTAGAATTTGGAAAGGGCAAAGAGATCCTCCCCTAGAGCTCCTGGAAAAGAAGGCGGTCCTCTCAAAATTTTTAGCCCAGTGAGACTCTTTTCAGATTTTCAAACTACAGAACTATAAGGCAATAAATTTATGTTGTTTTTAGCCACTAAGTTTGGGATAATTTTTTACAGCACAATAAAATATGAATACACTATCTAGGTTGCTTCAATATAATAATAGTATCCATTAATATTAGTGCTGGGCACTATTGCTAAACATTTTATAAGCATTGTCTCCATTGGCCCCTACAGTTTTCTTATTTATCTCCACTTTATAAATGGAGATATACAAGCTTAGTGATATCAGGTGTCTTTCCCAAGGACATAGAGCCAGTCAGAGTCAGAGCCAGGGCTTGAACCCAGTTCTCCAGGATACCAAAGTCCACGCAGGTAACTGCCACCTTCGACCATGATGTCCACCTGCACTGGTCGCTCAGTGACTGGTGTCCTCGCCTCTGTTGCTTGCCTGGCTTCAGTGGCAGCCTTTCTCTGACTTACGATTGTCCCCTGAATGTCCCCTCAATTAAATTGAGTTCTTTTTAATTTTTTTTGATGTTTATTTATTTATTTATTTTTTTTTTAATTTTTTTTTTTCAACGTTTATTTATTTTTGGGACAGAGAGAGACAGAGCATGAACGGGGGAGGGGCAGAGAGAGAGGGAGACACAGAATCGGAAGCAGGCTCCAGGCTCTGAGCCATCAGCCCAGAGCCCGACGCGGGGCTCGAACTCACGGACCGCGAGATCGTGACCTGGCTGAAGTCGGACGCTTAACCGACTGCGCCACCCAGGCGCCCCAAGATGTTTATTTATTTTTGAAGGAGAGAGAGACAGAGTGTGAGGGGGAAGGGGAGAGAGAGAGGGAGACACAGAATCCGAAGCAGGCTCCAGGCTCTGAGCTGTCAGCTCAGAGCCCGACGCGGGGCTCAAACTCATAAACCATGAGATCATGACCTGAGCCAAAGTCGGATGCTTAACCGACTGAGCCACCCAGGTGCCCCTAAATTGAGTTCTTTTTAAAAAACTGGTCTCGTAATACTAATAGTAATAGCAATTAGCATTATTTAGCACTTTCTCTGAGCTAGGCACTCTGCTAAGCAGTTGGCCAGCTTCTTATTTAATACTCATGGCAAACCTATGAGACACATCCTGCTACCATCACCATGTTACAGACACGTAAAGAGCAGCTGAGAGGATTCAAACAACTTGACCCAAGATAATTGTGAGTGAAGTTAATGTAACAGCTATCATTTCCCCTTCTGCTAGAGAATTTGGCCTTCGGTTGACTTCCCAGCTGTTACCCTGGTAACCTGATAAGAGTCAAATGTCAACTATGTTTCTAGGCAACATATGCCTATGATAAAAATGACCCCTAATTGGTTGGTAAATTGGATCTGGAACTGGGAGGAGCTATATGTGGACTATAAGTACCCGAAAGGGGCAGCACACTCTGGGCTTCCCTGAGAGCAGTGACTCTGACATGCTCATGGGGACCCCTGGAAGGATGCCTTAGGGGTTGCCACGAGACCTACCACTCCTGTGGGCCATGAGGCTTTTCACTCCGTGGGGGGGCCCTCCACCTGCCTGACCTGGGTCTTGTCTCCTTGCACATGAGCTACTGGACTGGCACAAAGACTGCTCTTGAGGAAGGATGCCACCTGGCAGTGTCCTCCTGGCCTGTGTCCTACATTCTCCTGAACAGACCATCCATCCTGCATAGATGACCATGGTCATCTTGTGAGCCTGAACGATCAGGTGGATCTAAGAAGTCTGTCTGGTGTCAGACCCGTGGGTGTTGTAGTCCTCCAGCCAGGAATAGAAGAATCAAAATTGGGACTTATGCATTTTGATGCTAGGACAGCTCAAGGAGGAGAAATAACTCTACTAAGAAACCACAGGACTGATATTTAGCAGATCTGGTCAAGATGTGATTACAAAGTAAAAAGATATGTTTGTCATTGGTGGCTCATTTAACCCCACGTTGGTCATAATACCCAATGTGTATGGCTCACAGGTGTCACTGGAAGGTGATTTGGTGGCGTTGGGGGACAGGGAAGGGTCAGTGTAGGTCATTCCTGGGGGTTGTGCTTCTGTAATTTTCCCATTGCATTTCCTCCTCTGCTTTTCAAATCTTTTCCCCTCTTCCATCTCCTTCTCCTTTTTTTTTTTAAACAAACTTTTCATTTTGAACTACCTGAGAAAAGTTGCAAAAATGCTAGTTCTCCTGTATACCTTTCATCCAGATTTCCTTGATATCAGTGTCTTGTACAACTGAAGCATAGTTAGTAAAGCCAGATTAGCATTGGTGCAATACCACCAAGTGACCTCTAGGCCTTGTTCAGCTTTTCCCCTGTAGGTAGGATGCTAGATGCTGATGAGGTCTTAGATGCTGAGCCTACAGAGGATTCCACAATGCATGTAGTTATTTCTCCCTAGTCTCTTCCAATTTTTTTTTTGAAGATTTTATTTTTAAGTAATCTCTGCACCCAACACGGGGCTCAAATTCACAACCCCAACATCAAAAGTTGCATGCTCCACTGACTGAACCAGCTAGGTGCCCCATAGTTTCTTCCAATTTGTAAAAGTCCCTCAGTCATTCCTTGACTTAAGCGCTGATCAGTTATTTTATAGATTGCTACTCAGTTTGGTTTGTCATGTTTTCTGTGATTGGACTGAGGTGGTAACTTTTTGGCAAGAATACCATAGAAATGGTGTTGTGTCCTCCTCAGTGCATTGTATCAAGGGATCCTGATATTGATATGTCTTATTTCTAGTGCTCATTCTTTTTTTTTTTTAAATTCTTTAACCCACAAAACCCCAGCATATTAAGACAGCATGTTAAGACCCCCTTGGTTACCAGGGGCAGCTGCCTTCATTCTTAGTATGTTAGCACACTAGGGCCAGCCAGGGCCGCTCTTGCCGCTCCCTGTTTCTTCCACATTTTATTTTTCTAATACTCTTTGTAGCTTCTTTAACTGTGCATCTACCTCTTGGACCTGAAAATCAGTTCTCTCAAATTGACCTTTGTTAGTGAAAATAGCTAGGCTGTTTTATGACCCATTTACCATTGTCAACAGGGGTGACTGACTGTGAAACTTGCACCCTGGCATTGCCTGCCTGGGAGATTTGGTTACTGGTGATTGAAATCCTCCTGGCGCTGCTCTGCCCAGCTTCTTGGAGATGCTGGAACCTGAGGGGGATGTGATTTCCTGGAGGGTATAGCACCGGACCTGTGAAATTTCTCCCTCCCCTCATCTCTAGGGGTGTCTGATTCAAGCAAGTCTTTACTTTGGGGTGTATTCCTCTGTGCTTTACTGTTGTTTAAATGAGGGGTTTCAAAAGTTGGCTGGGTCAGGGTCAGGTGGCTTGCGGGGGGTGAGGTCTGTGGTGTGGGTGTTTAGAGGGAGATTAATACAGGGTATTCATCAGATAGGGGAGGGTCTTGCTCCTGGCAAGGCACACACCTGTAGAAAACACCTTTCTTTCCAATTTTCTACCTCTATGGGGAAAGTGTTCCATAAAACCACAGCTAAGTGAGGGGCACCTGGGTGGCTCAGTTGGTTGAGTGTCTGCCTCATGAATTTTGCTTAGGTCATGATCTTGCAGTTCTGTGGGTTTGAGCCCTATGTTGGGCGCCGCACTGTGCAGAGCCTGCTTGGGATTCTCTCTCTCCCTCTGTCTCTCTCTGCTCCTTCCCTGCTCACACACACTCTCTCTCAAAATATATAAACTTAAAAAAGAAAACAACAAACAACACTGCTAAATGAATTGAACAGGAAATCTCAAATAAGTAGAATTTTTCTGGTCTTGAATTTAAAAAAAATACATGAAATTTTTGGATTTGGATATGTGAAATTGGACAGAGACAGAGTGTGAGCACAGGAGGGGCAGAGAGAGAGGGAGACACAGAATCCAAAGCAGGCTCCAGGCTCTGAGCTGTCGGCAAAGAGCCCTGTGCAGGGCTCGAACTCACAAGCTGTCAGATCACGACCTGAGTCGAAGTCGGATGCTTAACTGACTGAGCCACCCAGGCACCTCAGAAATTTAATTTTTAAAATTAAAACACTTCTAGGTATGTTTCAGGATCAGTTCAGTCTCCCTAATCTCTGCAGTTTATAGAATTCAGCAGTGACAGGAGAGATTCCTCATTTGGAACCGTAGGGCTTTGGACTAGAGTATCAAGGCATATTATGGTCAGTGTAATGTCTCCACTGTGTAAGGAAACAATAAACTGACAAGGCAGAAAAAAGTAGTTGGTTTTTCTTCTTTTTTGGATAATATTTAAGGTAACACAAACATAATCCAAGCCCCGTATTTCTTTATATTATTTTTTTCAATAGCCTTAAAAACTAAACTATAAAAGGGTGAACAGTGAAAAATCTTTCTCCATTCCTGTCCCTCATCTTTTTTGTCCAAGTGATTTTAATTTCTTACATCTATGTCCAATGCTTCTTTTTGCATATATAAGCAATATAAAAATAGAACCTTATTCTCCCCTTTTTTGGGGCAATTGATACTATATTGATTTTTTTTAATGTTGTATTTGTTAAAGATTCTGATTCATCAATACACTTCTATGTATTTCTTTTTTCTTTCTTTTTTAATTGTCTCGGGGTTTTTTTTAATTACATATTATAGCACCCTATGAATCCCTTCTGGAATCCAATTTTCCTCCCTCCTTCTCCAGAAGTAACCATTACCATGAATTCAACATTTATACTTCCCAGCATGTGATGTTGTCTTATAGGCCTTAAAACGTTATATACACAATATGCCACCAAAAATACCGAAAATACTGAAAAGTCTGCAACTTTTTCATTCAATGTAATTTTTTTTTGTTTATGGTCACAAAACTTATATTTTGGTTGTCAAAGGATTACTGAAGTTTGAAACAAGGTCCAGTAAGAGCTGTGCTATGTAATAATGTAATATCTGGTCCCTGGAAAGTTTGAAATCAGTCATTTTTTGTATTTAAAAAAATCAAGTAATCTGGGAATTGACAGGTGAGCCACAATTTATTTTTTAATAACCTGAAATTATTTTTGCTTTGAAAATCTAATTGTACATAGTTGATCATATCTACCTAGATCTTTTGAAAAAAAACTTGTTAATAAGATTTTTCTCCTTCATGAAAGCCATACAAGTCACTGTGGGATAATTTGGAAGACAAAGAAAAGTATAAGATAGAAAATAAAATGTTCATAATCTGTACTACTTTAGAAATAGCCATTATATGCATTTTCATGTATTTCTTTCCAGTCTTTTTTTTCTATGTATCTACAAATATTTTGTTTCAAAACTAGGGTAATGTCATATGAAGTTTATCATCTTTATCATTACTTCATGACTATAACCTTTTTTCAGTGAATATTCTAGTTGCATAGAAGTCTTCATACAAATTCACCAGGATGTATTCAGCTGATCCCCAAAGATTACAGTAGTAAGGAAATGGCATATGTGTGTATATTGATTAAATTCAAACCACTTTTTCTCAAAGTATACTATTCAACTTCAAACTATGTATTTTGCCTAAGCAAATAAGTACTCAATAATTGTATGATAAGAATTACTAAGTGAAATCTCTTGATAATATCAAAGCTCTATTTTTAATACAAGGCTGAAATTTTGCTCCCAAAAGCATACTTCAGAGTCGTAAAGTAATATGTTGCTTACTTGAGTTAGACTAGAAGCTGCTGTGGTAACTGAATGGTTTTCACACATAGTTTTGGTCTTTATGGGTCTTTATGTTTAAAAGTGAAAAACCAAGGTCAATATGCTTCTTCCTTATAAATAATTCCATTAGTAACCTAGAACTAGGGTTCTTGTTGTTAAGTTGTTGAATTGGTCCTATTATGTTGTTGAGGTGGCACTATATTGATAAAACTGGCTCCAATATGTTCTTTGTAACTGTTACATACTGTTCCATTGTTTGAGTAAACCACAGTTTTATCTATTCTTTATTGTTTTTGCTTCTAGTTGTTTTTTGGCTGTCATAAACAATGCTATGGTTATACATTTAAAAATTAAGCCTGGAGTGCCTGGATGGCTCAGTCAGTTAAGCGTCCAACTTCCGCTCAGGTCATGATCTCATGGTTTGTGGGTTTGAGCCCCACAAAGGGCTCTGTGCTGACAGCTCAGAGCCTAGAGCCTGCTTTGGATTTTATGTCTTCCTCTCTCTCTCTGCCCCTCTGTCGCTTGACCTCTGTCTCTCTCTCTCTCTTTCTCTCTCTCAAAAGTAAATATACATTTAAAAAAAATAAAAATTAAACCCATTATTTCAAATGCAAATAAGCATAATATCTATACCTTTTGAGTCCTGTGGTCCAGGAAAGGGCCTGAGAGTTGTGAGTGTTGCCCTCTATCATACCTCACACGTACAGGGGGGGTCCTTATTTTTTTTATGTTTATTTATTTATATTTGAGAGAGAGAGAGTATATGAGTGAGCATGTGTGTGAGCAGGGGAGGGGCAAAGAGAGGGAGAGAGAGAATCCCAAGTAGGCTCTGTGCTGCCTGCTGAGCTGAAATCAAGAGCCGGACCCTTAACCTGCTTAAGCTTAACTGACTGAGCCACCCAGGTACTCCACAGGGGGTCCTTATTAAGTAGATAGATAGTTGGATGAGTGGATGGATGCCTGAATCCATGGAAGCATGGATGCATGGGTGGGAAGGTGGATGGATTAATGAATTCTTGATTCTCTTGGTTCAAGATCTCTTGATTCCTCAAACCTTGTACACCCATCTGTAAAGTCTCCTTGCCTGTGTGGAAGAACAACAAATAAACTCTTAGTCTCCTTTTCTTCTAGATGTTGAAATGCTTCAGGCCAGTACATCTAATCCAATCCCTGGAGATGGTTTCCCTCGGGCTACTAAGGACTCTATGATCCGCAAGTTTTTGGAAGGTAATTTGTAGCTGTAAGCAGGGAAGCAAAAAGAGGGAAAGAAAAATAAATGTAAGATGTTCCCTGGTTCCATATGATGGTTGATCCATTAAAGAAATGGGCTGCCATATACTTGGTGTATGGCATGATTAAAGGCACTCCGTCGCCGTGAGCTCCCCCATCAGCCTGTTACAGGTAGGCCAGAAGTTCCCACCGCTGGAGTCACTCATTCAGGTTAAACAAGCTGCCTTCAACAAGACCTGTTTTTAAATGCATATGTTTATTTTTATTTAACCAAAGTTTATTGACTACTGACTATGAGCAAAGTGCTACTCTGGATGTTGGGCTGGGGGACAAGGAGAAAAATAAGATGTGACCAGTGCTCTCAAGAGATGACTTTCTGGTGAAGGAGGAGAACATGGAGGAATATACACAAACATTGTTTTGCTTTGTTTTTTAATGTTTATTTATTTTTGAGAGAGAGAGAAAGAGTGTAAGCAGGGGTGGGGGAGGGGCAGAGAGAGAGGGAGACACAGAACTCAAAGCAGGCTCCAGGCTTCCCGCTGTCAGCACAGAGCCTGATGTGGGGCTCGAACTCACGAACTGTGAGATCATGACCAGAGCCAAAAGTTGAACATTTAACCGACTGAGCCACACAGGTGCCCCACACAAACATCGTTAAGTTGAGCCTGTGTTGCATCATGGTTAAGAACATAAACTATGACCTGTATTTCGTTCCTCCTTCACTTAGCTGGACAAGCTCTCAACTCCTCTGGTCTCCGCTTCCTCAGGTGAATGTTGGGAGAATTGAATGAGTTATCGTGCAGTGGGCGTCAGAGCAGGGCTGGGCACAGAGCAAGTGATAAAAGTTTATGATGATTGTTGTTGTTGTTGTCATTATTATTATTATTGAAGGTCAGAGATGGAGGGTGTTAAATTATGTGGTTAATTCCTTCACTCTGTCCAATCATTTATAATTAATGGGCGGGGAGGTCTGCTGATGAAGTAGGCATAGGAAGCAGAATGCTAAGAGGATGGGATTCAGGATGGGAGACGTAATTTTGACAGTGAAGAAGAAAGGAAAGTTCTGTGTAGTGGTAGATAAACCATAGCCTGTCTAGCTGCCTGTTTTTGTAAATAAAGTTTTATCCGAACACTTTGCACCCATTCATTTAGTATTGTCTCTAGCTGCTTTCACACTATAAAAGCAGGATTGCGTGCTTGTGTGTGTACTCACACGGGGGCAGGCACTGTGGGAATCACTGTCACTGGTAGGGTAGCCAGCAGCTCTCTCAGGACACCTCATTTTGTTAACATCATACGAGCCTCTCCAGAATTTTGTCATGCCCTTGTGTTTAAAGATGAACAGATGGGAGCTTCTCCACTAACTGGGAAGTTTCTCAAGGGCAGAGCCTTGGGACTCTGAGCCCCTGGATGAGCTGGGACTTTCTGGTCAGTTAGTTCTCTGGATCCAGGACACAGGGAAGCCAAGAGTAGTCTCCCTGCAGCTCAGAAAAGATGCAACTAAAAATTTTCCATTAAGTCACTGGACTGGAAATTCTGCAGGAAGAAGGCCTAAGCTTTAGTCATTCCTGTATGTCAGAAAGGACTTTAATAAAGATTTGTTGACTGAATAGTGCTAGGGAAAAGAAGGAAGTGAAAGAACACCTACTATGTGTAGGCACTGAGCTGGGTGCTTTTCCTCACAGTACTCCTGTGAGCAGGTCTCAGAAGGAAATCAAGCTCAGAGAGGTTGTATAACATGGCTGAGGTCACCACAGCTCACGTATATGAGGGGCAGATCGCATACAAAGGTCTGCTGAGATCCTTGAAGCCAAGGGGACGCTGTACTTGGGTTCCAGCAAAGAACATTGCACCCTGTCACCAAGAAGGGGGCAGTGAAAACATGGTGGCTCTGGGTTTCCAGGGACAGAGAGGGAGAGGCAAGCTTCTGTCCTCTATCTTTCTGGTCGATGGAGAGCAGAGTGGGGGCAAAGGTTGTAAAAAAGCAGTAGAGCATGGAGCTTAAGAGCAAAAGTTCTGGAGCCGGCTTTCCTGGATGCCAGTCTGGCTCTAAGTAACTTTGGGCAAGTTATTTAAATGCCCAAGGACCCAGTTTCTTCATTTGCAAAATGAGAATAATGATTGTAGTTATTGCACAGTGTCGTTACATAATCAAAGGAGATAACGTGGGTAATATTCTTGGAACAGTCCGTGGCACAGAGGAAGTCCACGGGAAGGATTTGCTGTAGTCACTTGGATGCTGGGGATGAGGATGCTGGGGCCATTGGTGGTGAGGACTCCAGGCCACCCTCACACTGCTTCCCCAGCACCACGGTGTGGTTCCAAGGGTCCTTTGGCTTTGGGGGCTATGTTCCTTTTTCCCTAGTTCTAATGGGATGAATAACTGAATCCTAGCAATAAAATTAAGCTGATAGAGCCTAGTCCTCACTCCCTTTTGCTACCATGATGGGTGGCAAATGAAGGTGACATCAGTGTTTCTCAGTTACTTCGCCTGCAGTGATCCCTTAGCAGATCATAAAAGAGATACTGTAGAGGAAAGATCTTTGCCAAAGGGCAGTACTGTACAAATAAGCTATGGTCCCTCTCTCTGCTCTTATGACCATCGGTCATCCAGTTCATTTGGCCACTGCTTTCAGACACCTTTCTCTGTGTTTCTAGGTAACAGCATGGGGATGGGCAGTCCGGAGAGGGACCTGCACCCCGGTGATCAGGCAGAAGATGTTTATCACACAGTGGATAACGATGAGGCCTTTTCCGTGGACCTGGCCAACAGGCCCCCCGTCCCAGTACCCAGGCCGGAGGCCAGTGCTCCTGGCACTCACTACCTGCCTGACAATGAACCGTACATTTCTAAAGGCAAGTATGGCAGGGAATGGTGCTCAGCAGGGTCTTCAGGGCTTCTCAGCAGGAATTCCCTGGTTCCTCCTAACTTCTAAACCATTGCTCAGAGACTGTCTGCTTTTGAGTGGTATCTAACCAGTGCCAGGAGATGGGGTTAGAGCTCAGGGCATATTCTGGAGCTGGACCATGGACAAAGATCAGATTCAGTTCTGGCATTCCTGGAAGCATTCATATGCAGTACGAAGACGGAGGTAAACAAGATTTCCCTCTCCAAATGGCCAGAACCCTGGTACATTTTTATCTCCTGAAACTATTATTATTATTATTATTATTATTGTTATTGTTATTATTTAATAGCTAACATTTATTGAAATCTACCAACAGTACTCCATATGGAACGTGTCATTTAATCTTTACAGTAATCTGTTAGGTAAGGGCTGTTATCATCCCCATTGTACAGATGAGGAAAAGGAGACTTACAGAGGTCACTCTATTACCACATAGCAGAGCCAGGATTTGAACTCAAGGAATCCAACTCCACAATCCTGGCTTTCAGCCACTAGGCCAGGCTATCTACCTGCCTACACTAATACAAACTGGTGACCACTATCTTCATAGTGATCCCTAGGACATCAGTTAGATGCTGATGCATTATCAGTTTCAGCCTCTTTCAGGACCCCATTGTATTGATATGATTACAAATACTGTAAGAGCTAAGAATTGCCAGATCTGTGTGCCTGACATCCATTCCATTTTTAATAGTATAAGAAAGTTGTAAAACGTGTGGCAAAAGGAGATTACAAATTGGAGAAGGTAGCCCTCAACCAGAGCCCAGGTATAGAATGCCCAGTTAAGCATGAACTTCAGACAGAAAGCAAACAATTTCTTAGTGTAAGTCCCAAAATTGCACTCTCTTTTTGGTTTTGATTTGTTAAGCCTGGCAACCCTAAGCCGGGTAGAAATGCAGTTGAGGGACATCATGTTTGGCCAAGTGCTCTACGTGCTTTGCCATTCCCCTGGGTAACATGTCCTTCGGCCTGTGTCACAGACACTATTGGTGCCCTGGCCACATCCCCCTAGCCCTTTACATTTCTGTGCCCACTGGCTGGACCCTGCCTGTCAGGACCTGTGTCTCTTAGTCTCACCACTTTCTCTGGCAGCCAGAGTCTCCCCTGCCATTTTGCAACTCAGATTGGAAGAGCTAGGGGGTGAACACTCCTGAGCCCTCATCCAGTGACAGATAGGTTGATGGCTGAGTGAGTACCCCAGCGTGCTTGCCCTTCTGCTGGGGGAACTCTGAGGTGCGTGTTCTACATTGCTTTCCAGAGCTCTCCAGCTTGCCCACCCTGGTAACTTACTGGACACCCACCATGTTCTGCTTTATCCACTTCCTTGTCTCACCTCCTTCACCCCCCACATTGACTCCTTGCATCTGGGTCCTTGTCTCCAGGTCTGTTTCTAAGGGAACCCAAATGAAGAAGCATGCAAATATTGATAATTCCTAAATGGCAGGAGGGGAGGAGAGAGTGTCAGTGGCATGGCTCATTTTGGGGAGCTAGGACAGGGGCACAGGTGGTTCCTAAAGATCACAGAAGGACTTGCTAGGAAACTGGGAGAGCAAAGGAAAGGGAGAGGCAGGAGATGACAAAAAGGACCGTGGTTTGGAGGCCAGAATCCCTGGGTTCATGTCCAAGCTCTTGCATTTTCCAACCGTATAGCCTAGGACATTAGGTCAGTCATTTCACTCTCTTTAGCTTTAGTTTCCTCATCTGTAAAATGGGTATCATAATAATACATGTATACATGGATGCACTATTGGTGGGGGCCTGTTGCTTATGAGTGACTTCATCTAAGTCCCTTTGGAGCTGTGCACACATTGTATCTGTTCCACTCTGAGTTCTGTCTTATGGCACTTGTTGGCATGCTAAGTGGCACTTCTTTTTACTCTCAAGTTTCAAGGTGTTGCACGGCTAGCTTCAGGTATTCTGGGATCCAGCTCACATCCTTCTTCACATTACCCTTTTCTTTAATGATCTTGTAAGTGCTGACCGTGTCCTCTGATTGGCTTTGCCTTTCTGCTTTTGAGACCTTGTCTGTTTGGGCTGTCTTCATTTCATAATCCCTCTAGCTTTAGCTCCTTAATTTGCCTCCTGGAGTTTTGATTTACAGAACTGCAGACAGTGGTCCAAGGTGCGATCCATCCCTTAATTTTTGTACAAGATTTTGGTAATTTTCCTGGTAAATAAATAAAATATTGTAAAGCCCCTTAGAAAGAGATCTGATTTGACTTTTACCTAGAATATTCTTTATCTCATAGTTTTTGCAGAAAAAAGTCAAGAGCGGCCTGGGAATTTCTACATTTCCTCAGAGAGCATCAGGAAAGGTAAGCCACACGTCCACAGCTTCCTTTTGTATGACCCGGACTTCCGGGAGGTAGATGTGTTCATGCATGTTTCATTGAATTTCAGGTGTAACAGCTCCTTAGCATTGAGACAGAGAGAAGTCTAGGGGATACCTTAGGTGGTGCTGTACCAATGGGAGTGGGAGAGGAGAAGAGAGAAATTGGGGTACCTGAGAAGAGTGTACAAATCGATCATACCGAGGACATGAACACACGGGGAAGTGTCTGCGACAGCACACAAAAGTGCAGTGTAAATACCGAGTTTGTTGCCAACAGGATGAAAGTGGGTGGCCTGGCACCCAGGCTTTACCTAATGACACAGGCCGATCATGTTATTTACTTACCCTATCTGTATTAGAAAACTATACTTTCATTTAAGAGATGTTTTGCTTGCCATTGGGTAACATTTTTCTTCCTTTTGAGGAAGTTTGAGGAGATCGGTACTCCTTTTTTCTTGATTAACTTTCTTCTGCTAAAGAGAGGCATTCAGTATTATCCCACTGATGATTCTTTTGAAAAGAAGATGTGAGGGGCACCTGGCTGGCTCAGTCAGTTAAGCTTCTGACTCTTGATCTCAGCTCACGTCATGATCTCAGGGTTCGTGGGTTTGAGCCCTGCATCAGGCTCTGCTCTAACAGTGTGGAGCCTGCTTGGGATTCTCACTCTCTCACTGCCCCTCCCCTGATTTCTCTCTCTGTCTCTCGCTCTCTCAAAATAAATAAATAAACTTTTTAAAAAAATTGAAAAGAAAAGGAGACATGACACCATCTAAGCATTTGAAGGCATTCCAAGGATTTAGGTAGTAGGAGAGAGGCTTTGATGGCTTATGCATTTTGCTTTCCCCCCAAAATCCCTCTTCCAACAGAATTAAAGAGAGCCTTGAAGAAGGCAAATCTGGAAGAAAGCATTTTGGGTGTGTGTAGACAGATGAGTGAATGGGTGTTAAGAATGACAGATAAACTTTGAAGTCATCTCTCTTTGTCCATCTTGCTTTCTCTCTAAGTCACGGTGCTCAAATGGGGTCCTGTTGGAGAAATTTAGAATCTAAGATAGATCTCCATGAAATGAGCAGTAAAATTTCAAGTCCTCACAAGCCCCCAGTGACTGCATCACCTCTGCAAGTAGCTTGTTCTCCACAGAACTTAGTGGAGTCACAGCCTGGAGAAAGAGAGGGGTTGCCTTCTTATTTCCTTAGAATCTCCAGAGCAGAGAACCACAAATTCATAATGTGGAGGAGAAGTTGGCACAGGAACAACCCAATGAGAGCTAGTTGGGACCCAGTCCTTAATGTATACCTAGTGACATTGGAGCTAGATCGTGGTTCCATTGGTATTCCAGTATTCTTGGGCATTTCATGACCTGGGTCCACAGCCATTGTGCCCATGGTGCTCAGAGGCAGGGAGGATAGGGAGGGATGGAGTGTGTTGGGAGAAGCAGCCTGCCTAGAATTTTCTGCATATTCTTTTCTGGGAGGGGATTTTAGTCTAATATAGTGGTTCTTGACTGGAGGTGATTTCTCCAGTCCTCCCAGAGGATACTTGGCAATATCTGGGATGTTTTTGGTTGTCCAGCTGAGGTAGGGGATGCTATTGCCATCTAGCGGATAGTGGTCAGGGATGAGGCTAAACATCCTACAGTGTATGAGGCAACCCCCCATCCCCAACGAAGATGAACTATCCAGTCTAAGACATCAGTGGTGTCTTAAGTTGAGAAATGCTGGTCAATGGCTTCTCAGTAATTCAGGCTTGAGGGATTCTGTTGATTCCAGTGGATGCTATTCATAAAATGCTTTCCTAAGATGTTGTGGCCTTGTCTACTTTAGTGTAACAGGCTTTGGAATTATTAGCTGCTTCCCTCTCTCTGATTCCATGTCATATGTCTCCCTTCTTAGTTCCACATGTAATTTTTCTTTTGAGACACGTCCTCTTGAGCCCATGACCAGCCACATTAACCCCCCTCCTCTGCCTGCCCTCCCCAGTTGGGGAGCCATCACACTGAGTTTTGCTATCCTTTCCAGAGCCTCTCGTCAGACCGTGGAGGGACAGGCCCCAGTCAAGTATATATGACCCTTTTGCTGGGATGAAAACACCAGGCCAGCGGCAGCTGATTACCCTCCAGGAACAGGTGAAGCTGGGCATCGTCAATGTGGATGAGGCTGTGCTCCATTTCAAAGAGTGGCAGCTCAACCAGAAGAAGCGGTCTGAGTCCTTCCGCTTCCAGCAGGTAATCGGCTCTGTATGGTCTGTTTCATGTCTGTTTCTCCATTGGACAAAGTGGAGGGTAGGGTCCTATGACTGAGCACCTGGAGCCAGGCCTGATACTGGGTTTTTGAGTGTCATTGTGGATCGATGTGTATGTATATCTGTCACCTGTAGTCTGTAACCACACGGCTCCTTGGCCAAGAGCTGGATGGCTTTGCTGGTTGTCATGAGGCTAGAGATCAGGAACAAAGACATGACTGTAAACCCTGATTCTTCAGCTGCCACTTCCCTCTGCATATGGCCCTATACTTTTGCTTTCCAGCTTTTTTCTTTTCTGAGTCCCTCTTTCTACTCCTAGTGCCAAAACCCCCACAGAACAATCACACTTTTGAACTCAGAGAACTTGGACAGTTTCCAAGAAATATGATTAAGAGAACAAAACAAGTCTCAGACATGAAACCATGCAAGTTAAAGCACACTCACATACAAACTGTATTTCTATACGCATGTGTACCAATGCAGAGGCAAAGGTGAGGAAAGGCCACCCCATGGCCATCCGAAGGGTGGCCACTCAGAGACGGTGATCGGAGGACTGGGCTGTCAGAGGAGACTCTTGCTATTTATATATATATATATATAAGAATCTATAACTCCATACATGTACTTCATATATAATTTAAAGCGATGCGGAGAACTCAAACTTGACCTTAGGAAGCATATCCCTGGTCCAACTCCTTCATATTAAAAAGATGATGTTGATGGGGTGCCTTGGTGGCCCAGTCAGTTAAATGTTTGCCTTCGAGTCCAGTCATGATCTCACAGCTCCACATCAGGCTGCTCTCTGCTGTAAGCATGGAGCCTGCTTCAGATCCTCTGTCCCCTTCTCTCTGCCCGTGCCCCACTCACACTCTCTCTCTCTCTCAAAAATAAATAAATAAATAAATAAATAAATAAATAAATAAATAAATAAATAAAATTTTAAAAAAATAAATTAAAAAAAAAAAAAAAGAGGATGTTGAGCCTAGGGTGTTAGGAGACATGTCCAGATCACTCACCTAGTAAGTGGAGGGAAAGGTAGGAACAGAGTCGTTGCTTTTTCTCTTCACCTCCCCACAGTACTCCCCAGAAGGTGTGTGTTCTAACGTCTGTCCTCAGAGGACCTGACACACCTGCTGTTGGGGACGAGGGGGTGGGGTGGGGAGCAGCACCACCTAACACTGAGATGGGAGTCATGTCTTCTTAGAGGGGGAGTCGGTGGCGACAAGTGGGGAAATGAGCCATCAGGCAGTAGTTGTCCAGCTGTGCAGCAGTGTGTTGGATGGACCTGACCTCTTCTGCACTCACAGCATGCATGCGAGAGAAGTATCACCGTTCCCATTTTACAGAACGCTGAGGCTCAGAGGGGCGGAGAGGCAGAGTCAGATTCAAATGAGCCCTTTCTCGCACCAAGCCTGTGCTCCCTTAACTATACTTTCTGCCTTGTTAGTGCTCCCTAAAACAGAGTCATCCACTCTGGTGGGCTGCCTCCCTCCTCCTGGGGATCTGATGGCTGGGAAGGCACTCTTTAGTGCTGAGTATGGGAACCCAGGGTCCTCCGCATTCAGGAGCCCCAGAGGGCTGCAGTCCTGCTGGGACAGCCTGGCCCTGGGCAAACAATGGTTTTCTTTCTCCCAGCCAGGTCACGTGTCCACATAGCACAGTATTAAGAGCAGCCAGGACCCTAGGGCCAGGCAGTCTGAGTCACATCCTCATTCTGTCGCTTGGGGCTGGATGACCTTGGCCTCTCTGTGTGTCCGTTTCCCATCTCACATGTGAAGGGAGAACACTGGACAATGTAAACCATGTAAAGGACTTGGCATGCCTGGCACCCAATAAATGTATAACAAATGTTAGCTGTCTGTCTCTGTCTGTATCCAAGAGGCTTCTCCTGGTCGCATAAGCTTACCCGGAACTCTTGGGTGTGGCAGACAACTGGGGTTCATATTTGACATGGCAGAGAATCCATGGGATCCATGGGAGCTGACACTACTCTGTGCTCTGAGAGCCTCTTGGTACTTCTAGAGCATCCCCTGTCCAGCGACCGGTGGGCATGAAGACCATTCCTGGGGCTGCCCCATCTTCCTTTTCCTCCATGTCACTGTCCACCTCTGTGTCGCCTTCACTTCTCCTCCCATGAGTGGGCACTGCCCAGGCTCCCGTTATGTTTCTCTCTGTGCAGGTGACTCTTGAGTCCGTGTCTCCTTTTTCATTCCACCTTTCCAGCCACCAGCTGGGTGTGTCCCTCTGAGGTGCCCAAGACTTGCCTCATGTCCGGCAACAAACTGTACCTTGAGGCTGCTTCCTTTCCCCGGCTCCCTGCTTCTGTTCACTGCACTGTTATCTTCTAGACAGTGAGGCTAGACAGACATCTCTTAGGCTCTTCTTCCTCACTCCCTGTACCCAGTGAGCTGCATGTCATGCCTGGTCTTGCTCTGTGACATTCTTCCTCTTGCATCTGCTCCTTTCTTTCCATTCCCCCCCAGGCCAGCTTCTGTCACCTTCATCTAACGTAGCATTAGTTTCCAGGTGGGTCTCTTTTCTGCCAACTCCTTCTGCCCGCACTCTGTCAGACCTTAAAGCTGTAGCCAGCCCATACCTTCCGGTGTTCCCCTGGTGCTTCCTGGACCCAGCTCAGTCTCACCTATGGTCACAACCCAAACACCCCTCCCAGTCTGGCCTCCTGTAGCTCCTTCATGGGACCCTTCCAGATGTCTGGATGTTAGTCCCTGGAGCACTTTCTCTAGAATGTTCACACACTTTTGAGGTAGTTGTTATTGACTAAAATAGCAACAGGAGCGCCTGGGTGGCTCAGTTGGTTAAGCATCTGACTCTTGGTTTTGGCTCAGGTCATGGTCTCACAATTCATGATCTCAGGTCATGATCTCACGGCTGACAGCACAGAGTCTGCTTGGGATTCTGTCTCCCTCTCCCTCTGCCCCTCCCCTACTTGCTCTCTATCTCTCTTTCAAGAATAAATAAAAATAAACTTTAAACAATTTTAAAAATAAATTAAATAGCAACAAAATTTGTCTCTCATGTGTCTATTCAACATTTGTTGAATGACTGCAATAGACCAGACTTCACAGTTTCAGAAAGGTGTAAACCTGGTGTCTTTCCCTTTGAGAGGGCACAGTACCTCTGAAGAGACAACATACACACATATTCAAACCCACACGCACACACAAATGCGCTGGGCAAGGCCGCATAGCTCAGTGCCAGATGGCACCTGTGGTCACTAAGGACTGGAGCACTGGGGGGAGATTTAACAGAGAAGGTGAACCTTGACCCAGACCTAGAACAGATTCATGGAAAGGAATCCTTGTCCCTCACGGTCAGAGGAATGGTATGAAAACAATGTCAGAGGCAGTGTGCACGGAGTGTTTGTTAGCATGTAAGAGACTGGCTTGGCTAAAGGAACACACAAGGAGGAGGGCAGTGAGTTCTAAGGCTGGGAAGGAGCTAGGAACAGAGGGGAGGGGAGACGCTTTGTTGTTGTGGGAAAGATGTCTTCTCAGGCACAACTTCTAAGAGTACTTGAACTTCTCTGGGGGCTGATTGCAAATGGATTCAACCTCATTTGCATGTTTTTGCAATGTGATACATCGTGCAAACAGCATAAAATCAGAAAGAAACTCTAATGTCCAGAGGGTATATTTCTGGTATCTACTTTTAAAATGAACTAAATCTTTTCCAGGAAAATCTTAAACGGCTAAGAGATAGCATCACCCGAAGACAGAGAGAGAAGCAAAAATCAGGAAAGCAGGCAGGTATGTAGCTCCTTGGGGGTGCCGCACTGTGGGATACTGCTGTGATCTGTTGTTCCTGACCCTCCTTTCTGCTGTGGCCTGAATGGGCAGAGAGCTTGCCCGGTGCCTGTCACCCTGTTTACAGATCTGGGTCCCCCAGATCTGTGAGGTTCTTGGGGACAATGACTTTGTCTTGTTTATTCTGCATACCTAGTACCTGGCACAGAAGACTTGTTAGCAAATGAATGAATGGACTGACCTCTGCATCCCTTCATCCTCTCACTCAAAGAGGATGATCAAACTTTCTCCCCAAGCATCTGACTCTCCCCTTAGCATTTAGGAAGACATGTTTTTTGTTTTGTTTTTGTTTTTGCTTTTGTTTGTTAGTTTTCAAGGTAGAGAGGGAGAAAGGGGGGGAAGAGAGGCAGAGAGAGAGAGAGAGAGAGACAGAGAAAGAGACAGAGACAGAGAGAATCCTAAGTAGGCTCCACATTCCATGCTGAGCCTGACACGGGGCTTGATCCCACGACCCTGGGATCATGACCTGAGCAGAAATCAAGAGTTGGATGCTCAAACGACTGAGCCCCCAGGTGCCCCAGGAAGACATGTTTTTTGAGCAGAGAAAGGAGAAAATCTCATTCACATAGTATCTGTTTTTCACTGAAGCAGGGAACTGTGTCATTGGTGTCTATACCATACAATGATTCAGAAGCCAGGACTCCAGGTATAGCAGGGCTCCTGCCATGTGTAGTGGCAGTCCAATAGCAAGGCCATGCATTGCAGTGTTTACACTGAGGACCAGGCTTCTCGGCACCACTACCCTTGAGCGTTGATAGGCATTTGCCTACGTTGCATATTCCCACCAAAAGCCTCTGGCATGGTGGGTCTCTGTGATTTATTTTGGCCAGGGTTTATTAAGTGGAGCTGACAATAAAAGGCTTTCAGAGGCTCTGCAATCTTGAGTAGAGCCCCATTAAATAAAGGACTAAGCTTGTGCATGACGTCCATAGTCTGTCTCCAGCTGCCACCAAGAGCCTGACTTCTCATGACCTTGGTCAAGCTGGTAACACCCCAGTCTTTAAAAAGGACATCTTCCTGCCATAGGCCCCTTGCTCATGCCTATTCTTTCTCACCTGCATGAAAACTACAGGACTGCAAGACCCAGCCCATCAGCCCCTGCTCAGTGAGGCCTTCCTGGACCACTCAAGGCCATTGTACCCCTTCCTCATTTGAGCATTTATAGAACCACTATCCCTCCCATTCATCTGGCACTTCTCTTTTGCTGCCTCTGATTGCTATGACTTCATTCCTTTATTCAAATCATCAGCAATTCCCCGAGGTTCTGCCTCCAAAATGCATCTTTTAGATCTGATCATTTCTGACCATCTCCCATGCCACAGCTGCAGGCAAGCCAACATCATCTCTTCCTGGATGAATGCAAGAGCCTCTTCCATTGTCTCCCTGTGTCCAGTCTTACCTCTCTACAGTTAATCCTCCAAAGTGCAGCCAATCACCTTTTAAAAATAAGAAATCAGATGGTGTCAGTCACTTGCTCAAAACCCTCAGGGGCTCTTGTCCTACCCAGAGTAAAATCACACTCCTCACTGTGTTCTGAGAGTCCCTACATGGTCTCACCTCTGACCTCTGAGCTCACCTCTACTTTCCCCCTCAGCCCCGAGCTCTAGTACAAAGGACTCCCTTTTGTTGCTCTAACAAATCAAGAGCAGCCCTCCCCAGGGCCTTGACACTTGTCCCCCCTCCACTTTTCACACATCTTTACTGACTTGTCCTTTCATCCTTCAGAGTTTGGCTGTAGATTCTCCTCCTCAGAGAGGCCTTCTCTGCGTTCTCTCCAGAGTAGCTTTGCTTACCTTCTTTTCACGTCACACACTGGAATTATCTTATGTTTCTGTTCCATATTTTCTGGCCCATCCTCCCACTGCCTCCTATTGCAAGCTCCATGGGGGCAAAAGTTTGTATGTTTTGTGCTCTGCTGAATCCCCCGCATGTAAGACAGTACATTGATTGGGCTCAAGAAATCTCCGTTGGAATGGTCGATTTCAGGAAAATTTTTGGTAACATCATTCATTCACTCTACAAATACTTAATTGAGCACCAGGCTCTTTGCCAGACACAGAGACCCATAAGGCCTGATCTTCACCATCTAGTAGCTTATGAATTAGTCTTTTATTTGTGTAGGTCTGATTTTCCCAGCTAGAGCCTGCCCTACAATCTCTAGCACAGTGTTTTGTATATGGTACTAGCTTAGTGAATATTAATGATTTTGACTGTTTGGGAAAAGAGGCATAAAGAGGTTATAACCATGGCAGAAGGACAGGTATCTGCTTGGGTGACTAGATTTTAAATGTATGCTTTCACTACCCAAGCTCACGCTTGTCTGCCCTCCTGGCTGAAGGGAGGGGAAAGGAGAGAAGGCAAAAAATCTGGTTCAAGATCTGCATGGTCATCTTAGGGTCAGACAATAGGTTCCAGGTGGTAAAAGGGATGAGGTGCTTTTTAAAACTAGAGCACATGAACCCAAAGATAGAAGCCTTGATCAAATGAAACATTTCACGCTTTTACACATAGGCAGCCTCAAAAAAGTTGTGATTTGGTGGTACATGTGGTGTTTGAAGGCCAGGGTGTCGCTGTGTTGGAGTCATGAGTGCTGGGCAGCTGGGCTCCAGAATTGAACCCACTGGGTGTCATGACAACTTTACCATCCAATCCATGGAGATATTGAAACAAGATATACACACGTTGAGGAGTAAAGGGGTACAGGCATCGGCCCTGAGGCCGTCAGGGTTGGGGTCAAGTTCCTAGCCACTGCTCACCCCTAACTAGCTGGGAACCACAGACAAGATAAGTCACCCAACTGAGCCTCAGTCCTCATCTGCAAAGTGACACAAATAAAAGTGCCTACCCTATTAGGGTTGCTGTGAGGATTGAACCAGTTAAGTTCTGGCTGGGACCTAGCACAGTGCCTGGCACATGGAAGCACTTTAAAAACCACCCATACAGCAGCTGGTGACCTCTCGGGCAGGACCACCCAGGGTGCATGTGCTGGGCTGGGACTTGCCATCCAGGATCCAGAGCTGAAATCCTGGGTTTAGAAATGTTTTCCAAAGTTCACCCAAAGCTAATCAGACTCTGGACAAGTGATACCCACCAGTGTTTATGCTCTGCACTGGCGTGGTCAATGTCTACATTTTTTCAAAGGAGCATGGTTAAATGCCCTCCCTACCCTTACCCTCTACTCTTCAAGAAGCAGGCCCTCTGACTAGGAATTTTATGGGGGGGAATGTTAAGTACTTTTCCTTTTTTTTTTTTTTTTTTATTTTGAGAGAGAGAGACAGAGAGAGGGAGAGAGAATGAGTGGGGAGCAGAGAGAGGGAGAGAGAGAGAATCCCAAGCAGGCTCTGCACTGCAGGGCTCAAACTCATGAACCACAAGATCATATCGTGAGCTGAAATGAAGAGTCAGCCACTTAACTGACTGAGCCACCCAGGCACCCCAGTGTTTTTACTTTTTACATTAGGAGCTTTAATGTCATAACTATCAAAAGATTGAATTATATATAATCTGACATGAAACAAGAATGCCTGGGGACCACCATAGAGAGAAAGTTCTACTCATCAGCCCCAGGACATTTTTCCTAATGTTTATTTATTTATTTTTTGAGAGAGAGAGAGAGAGAGCGAGCACGAGTTGGGGAGGGGCAGAGAGAGAGGGAGCCAGAGAACCCCAAGCAGGTTCTGCCCTGTCAGCACAGAGCCTGATGCGGGGCTTGAACTTATGAGCTGTGAGATCATGACCTGAGCCAAAATCAAGAGTCAGATGCTTAACTGACTGAGCCACCCAGACACCCCCACTTTTGTTTTTTATTGTGGTAAAATACACATAACATAAAATCTATCATTGGACCTGAATGTACAACTGAGTGGCATTAAATACATCCACAATATCATGCAACCATTACCACAATCCATTTGTAGAATTTTTTTCTTCCCCAACAAAGATTTGAGAGCAAGTAGCTGATGTGGGACATGATCCCAGGGACACAGTGGGAGTGGGGAAGTGAGAGAGGGAAGGAAAAGTGGCCAGCAAAGTACAGTCACCACTGTAGAGATGGAACTTTATGTCCCTGGAGACTCTGGCGGTCAGTAGAGAACACTATGGAAGAGTGATCCCTCCTGAGGGGCCAGAGAGCTGACCATTTCTTCCCCAGCTCCCATGTCTGGGTGAGGCCTATTGGGGGAGGGGTGCTTGTAAACCAGTTACCAGAGAAAGCCTCAGGTAGTCTGGGAGTGGGGCCCTGTGCTACATAGTGAGGCCCAAGGGCATCAGAGCATCTTCCGAAGAGTGGGCATCTTTATGGTTGACTAAATATAGCATATTATTTAACTCCATAAAACTCGATTGTATATTTAATGACGTACTAACCTGTAATTACCCATTTCACACTGAGTAGCCTCAGTGCTGCTGTATGTGTGCTTGTGGGAGTAGAGGTTTGGCACTTGGGGAGGGTGGGTAGGGGAAAGCAGGGGAGGCAGATTCAGATTGGGACAGTGTTTGGGGCAACCTACTCTTTGACCATCACAGCTCCTTTAAAAAAAAAAAAAATCTGTTTTCCACATTGAGCTTCTGTTTTCAACAGAGGAAAGAACTCTGCTTCCAAAAAAAGGAAAAGAAAAGAAAAGAAAAAGAAAAAGCATTTGGAACCCATTGATACAGAGTAACATCAATCTGTAGGAAAATTAGGGTTGACAAATGGCATCTCTGTTTAAAGGACCTTTTCTAGGAATGAAGCCCATTCTAAATTTTTTTTTCAACGTTTATTTATTTTTTTGGGGGGGACAGAGAGAGACAGAGCATGAACGGGGGAGGGGCAGAGAGAGAGGGAGACACAGAATCGGAAGCAGGCTCCAGGCTCTGAGCCATCAGCCCAGAGCCTGACGCGGGGCTCGAACTCACGGACCGTGAGATCGTGACCTGGCTGAAGTCGGACGCTTAACCGACTGCGCCACCCAGGCGCCCCAGGAATGAAGCCCATTCTAAACATAAGGGCTGACTCTATTTATTTAGAAATCTCACTTGCCTTAGAAAAGAGAAATGATGATTATTTTGCTTTAATTTGGGTTACAACACCAAGGGTAATTAAAAAGTAAGATTCTGTTCATAATAACTCACTGGTCTTTCTTCAGCTTCAGGGAGTTGTTTTGTTCTTGCTGGGATGGTTCAGAACATTGATAGTGTAGGAAGTCAGAGGAGCTGGTGTAGCCCGTGACTTGTAGAACACCCTAACAGAAGGCAGTCAATATTTGTGTTCTGGGTGTGTCTGGGGCTAGTCTGGGGCAGGACAGAGAGGAGCAGGCAGGGTGCCAGGAAACCTGGGTCCCAATCCCCGCTTCGTCACTGAATCACTTTGTGATCCAAGACTTTAACCACTCTATGCCTCAGTTTTCTCATCCATGGTTTTACCTGACTAATCAACTTCATGAAGAAGGAAGGAAGTTCAAAGGAGGTATAATGGCCCACGTGGACATGCTTTGGGAAAAGTACTGTGCGATCTAATGATGATTGCTATTCCCAGCATTGTTCCTTTCTTCCAAGAATATCAGGATTTTGTAGACTCACTCTACTTGATTTTTTGAACTTTTGACTCCCAATTTTTTTTCCTGTGTATTTTATTTTCCTTCCTCATAGAACCAGTTGAGGGTAGAAAATTGACTCACTGAAGTGAGTTAAGCAGACAGGAACCTCCCTTTAAAAGAGTGTTGTTTAAAAAAAAAAAAAAAAAACTAGGTCAAAGCTGAGGGGGAAAACAAAAGCATTACACCTGTTTGGGCTCTGAGACCAACTGTGGGCCCACGCCCACATGCAGGTACGGCTGGTCTCTGCCCAAGTAGTTGCAGGCTCGGGCAGCTGCTTGCACTGCTCAGTTGTCACTAGGAGAGCCTGAGGGTGTGAAAAAGGTCTGTGCTACACAGGGACCCAGAAAGGTGGTTTAATACTCGGACCAAACACTGCCCTTGGAGCCAGTCTCTAGTGTGAGGCACTTGTGGCATCTAGTGAACCACAGTCCAACTTTTTTTTTTTTTCTTTAAGCTTATTAATTTTGAGAGAGAAAGAAAGTGAGAAGCCAGCGAGGGGCAGAGGGAGAGGGAGAGAAAATCCCAAGCAGGCTCCATGCTGTCAGAACAGAGCCTGATGCAGGGCTCGAATCCATGAACCGTGAGACCATGACCTGAGCTGAAACCAAGAGTCAGATGCTTAGCCAACTGAGCCACCCAGTCCAACTTTAACACCTTCTGTGTGCTTACCATACACTCGGTCTACCCTGCCCTTGAATTTCTTTCCTCCTGTTGTGGTTTACCCATTCGCCCTTCTCAGCGGACTCTGGCTTTGGCAAGCGGAGCCACCTCTGGTTCTGGACTCCCTGAACTTCTCGCCACACCCACCCCATAGAAGAGGAGAGTCGGAGGAGGAAGTGGTGCTGTTAAGATGAGAGCACGTGGCCCAACAGTACACGGAACTTTCACCTCTTCCAGAGGCCCTGCCCCTAGGCTTGGAAATGTTCCAGGCATCAAGGGAGCCCTGTGTCAGGAGCTCACCTGGTGTTCGCACTTCCCTGGGGAGAAAGTGGGTATGGACACCCACAGATATTTTGTTCTGCTTGTCAGCAGAGGTTGTTTTCTGCTCAGGAACCCCGGGGATGGAAATCTAGGGAGGACTAAAGACCCAACTACTGGGCAGGGCTAAGTCAGGAAAGAGGCCAGTTTAATGCTGCACAGGGCAAAGGCATCATTTCTTAAGTCTGTGGTGTCCAAAACCACTGATCAGCCTTGCAAGTCACAAAATCTTTCATGGGGCTGATGGACCTCCTTTCATTACCAGTCTGGGTCACTTCTGTCAGTTACAGACCATGCACCCAGCATCCATCATTTATTGAGGGATTCAGGGGCAGTATGAGTAGTGGTTAAGCGCCTGGACTCCGGAGCCTGGGTTCAAATCCCAGCTGTCTCACTTGCCAGCTGTGTGCCGGGGGCATGCTACTTCACTTCTCTGTAATAGTTTCTGTTGGGAATGAAGATAATAGTATTTATTCCATGGGTGTTGGGAAGCTTGTGGAACCCCACTTGGTGCACAGGATAACCAGTTATTAGGATCAACAGCACTCGCGAGTCTGCCGTGTGAAAGGGAAGTAATGCAGAGAGGTTGACTGGCTGACTCAAGTCCCAGAGCAGGGGAGTGGCAGAGCCCCAGACCTTTCCCTGATCTCAGGCTGTCTGCCTGACGTGGAGCATTTGTGCCTCTGTCCCTCTCGCCTGTCACCCACCGATGGCTACACAGGAGTCTGTGGAGTTTCAGTGCTGAGTTGAGCAGATCCCCCTCCCTGCTCCTACCCATCTCTCTTCCCCTCCCCTTCCCTCCACTCCCTGCCAGGTTCAGGCCGGGGATGCAGGTGGAGCGGGAGCAGCCTGAGCAGTTTGGTGGGCTGTAGTCTGGTGCCTTGAAGATTTTCCCTCTTTCTTCTGATTCTAGACTTGGAGATCACAGTCCCAATTCGGCACTCACAGCACCTGCCGGGGAAAGTGGAGTTTGGAGTCTATGAGAGTGGCCCTAGGAAAAGCGTCTTCCCCCCAAGGACAGAGCTACGGCGAGGAGACTGGAAAACAGACAGTACCTCCAGCACCGCAAGTGAGCAAGGCGTAGGGGGTGTGGGGGGGGGGGCGGTGTCTTCACATCTGCACTCCAGCTGGGGCCTTGGAGCTTTGAGAACAGTCTCTGTTGTGAGCCCAGCAGATCCCAGCTGGAGCCTGATTTGGGTCTGGAGGTGTAAGACATGGGGAACATTTAGCCTGTGAAGTTTGCCTTTTCTTAGAGGGCCAAAGATCCTTTAATATCCCCTGAAGCCAGATTGCATACTACCTTATTACACTGTTCCTTTTACAAATAGAAAAACCTAGTAATAACACTAGTTAACATTTATTGATCGTTTACTGTATGCTAAGCCTCTTCTATAGATTCTCAAATTTAATTCTCACAGTAACTCTATGGGATAGGCACTACGACCTGTATTTACTGAGAAGGAAACTGGAGTCTTAGTGCCTTGCCCTAGGTAAGATAGCTAATAAGTCGTGGTGTCAGGATTTGAGCTCAGGCAGTCTGGATCCAGGGCCCAGACTATTCTTTCTGCTTCCTCAACCGTGGTAAGGGGAAGGAAAGAGCATGAAGTCAGAAACATTAGAAAACGATGGACCCAAATTTGAGAATTCCAACTTTATAGATGAGTTGAGGATCTAGTTAGGAAATGTGGAAGACATTTTGGCTTGAGAGCTTGATAGAGTCTGATTGCAACAGACAATACCCTCTGAGGTACACGCAGGAGGTGGGGGGCTTTGTTTCCGTATCCAGGGCGGTGTTAGCTGACTTCGGATACACCGGCTTCACAAGCAGAATAGATGGAGTTTCTCTTCTTTCACACATTTTAGTGTTATCAAAACAGCTAGGAGAGCCATGAAAGAGTAGGAGACTTGGCTGAATTTTAGAACTCGTGTCTCCTTAAATGTCAGGCAGAGAGCCCCCAGGAAGGTCATCTAAACCCAGGGGTTAATCTTTTCTGCATCACAAACCCGTTTGAGAATCTGATGTGTGCTCTGGATGTGCTTCCCGGAAAAATGCATGTGTATATGTACATACATAGACATACAATTTTTCCCGTCCATGGACTTAGGTCAACAACCCTGCACTAGTCTCCCTTCTGACTTAATAGATGGGGTATTTATGATCCAGAGAAGGAAAGGGTTTTATGCAAGGTCACCTGGCCAGTGAAGGAAAGGTGGGAGTAGGCCCTGCTCCTCTCTCGGTTCAACATTCCTGCCACCACTACGTGTTGAAACAGACCCAAAGCCTGTCTCACGACCGACCACAGGAAAAGTCTAGACAGGGCAGAGGAGAAAACTTCTCTTAAATAATGGGGGTGGTAATGTGTATTCAAAACCCTCTTGAGGCATTTTAGAGAATTCTGACAAGTTCAAAAATGGGAGAGATTTTCCCAGTGATCACAGGTGGCTGAGGAAACATGAGGCAGGTGGCAGTCTCTCGGGTGTGTCGTGGAGGAGAGAAGTGGTATAGATCGTTTCAGGGTGAGGGCAGTGCATTCCGGTGTGGAGAGGAGGGGAAATGTAACAAGACAAATGCAAAGCATTTATTTCGGGTTCAGATTAATTTCAGTGATTTTACGTGTGTGTTTTACCTTGAGGTGAAAACGGAAAACAGAATGGAAAGCATAAGGCCGATACGGGGCTTGAACACACGGATGCGAGATCATGACCCGAGTCAAAGTTGGACACTTAGCTGACTGAGCCACCCAGGCGCCCCTTTGTAATTGTGTTTTTAAAGCATGTAACGTGTGATAAGCTCTCAGTAAATGGTAGCTATACAGAAAAATAAATAAATAATAAATAAATAAATAAATAGGTAATAAAAAGGTGAACCATTTCATTTTATGCTGAAAGAAAAAAACTAAACTCTAATAAAATGGTGTAAGATGGTAGCATTTTGAAGATCCCATATTCACAGCTTATGTATTGCTTCTACCATTAAAATTAAGGTATGTGCCAGAGTTCTGCACTTTATTTTAGCCTGAGAGAATCCACAGCCCAGCTAATTTTGTTCGTACCCTTCAGGCAGCGCGAGTAACCGATCCAGCACTCGGAGCCTCCTCAGTGTGAGCAGCGGGATGGAGGGGGACAATGAGGTGAGAGCTGGGGACTCCACTCCCATATGGCTTGTCCTACGGGTCATTTCATTGCAGGAAATAGAAATCCAAGTGAAAGAAGCCGGACACAGAGGTCACATATTACAGGATTCCATTTATGTGAACTATCCGGAATAGGTAGAATCAGAGAGACAGAACACAGATTGGTGGATACCAGGGGCTGGGAGGAGAGGTAAATGGGGAGTACGGTGTTTCCTTTTGGGGTGATGGAAATGTTTTGGGACTAGCTGGAGGCGGTAGTTGTGCAACAGTGTGCATGAGCTAAATGCCACTGAATTGTTCACTTAAAAAAATTTTTTTTTTAAGTTTATTTACTTCTTTGGAGAGAGTCAGAGACAGCGTGAGCATGGGAGGAACAGAGAGACAGGAAGAAGAGAGAGAATCCCAAGCAGGCTCCACACCCTCAGCACAGAGCCTGACATGGGACTCGAACCCACGAAACCGTGAGATCATGACCTGAGCCGTAACCAAGTCAGACGCTTAACTGACTCAATCACCCAGGTGCCCCAAATCGTTCACTTTAAAATGGCCAACTTTATTTTACATGAATTTCTCCTCAATAAAAAGAGGAAGGAAGGAAGGAAAGAAGGAAGGAAGGGAGGGAAGGAGGGAGAAAGGGAGGGAGAGAGAAATAGAAATTCTCTCTGACTAGTTAAGCCATAAAGGGCATGTGTGAGAAGGAGCTGGATGAATACCAGGGAATCCAGGGGTAGAAATCCCATCTTGGGGCCGGGATCAGGAGCAGTGAGAAATGCTGGAGCCAAGGCCAGTGCTCCATGTTTCCCCAGGGCCATATGCTCTCATCTCTTCTCCCCTGTGTGGACCTGCTTTCTTGTCTCACTGTACCCTGACCTGTTCTGCTCCTGTGTATGTATAGTGGCGAATAGTCCCTTGAGAGCCAAAAGGCCTCTCAGGAGGGGATGAGCTGCTGCCTTAGACTGAAGCCCAATTTTGGTCAGGGTGTCTACCCCAATCCAGTGGCTGGGATGAGCAGGAGGTGTCACATGGGTCACTGCCAACCCAGGAGACCCTGAGATAGGGCCCTTGAGGTGGGCCAGCCCTCCAGTGCACAGCTTATATTCATTACCCCATGACTGAGGGCCACTTAAGGCTCTGCTCTCCCGAAAAGGGACTTTGGTTTAAAAACAAAACTTCTCCGGCTCTACCTGGTCAAATAGAGCATGCTTCTCAAACTTTAAGATGCATAAGAACCTTAAGATCCCAGGCACCTGGGTGGCTCAGTCAGTTAAGTGTCTGACTCTTGTTTTCAGCTCAGATCTTGATCTCATGGTCCTAAGCTCAAGCCCCATGTTGGGCTCCCTGCTGCTCGTAAAGCCTACTTAAAAAAAAATATTAATAATTACCTAGGATCTTGTTAACATGCAGGTTCTGATCAAGTGGGTCTGAGGAGGAGCTTGAGATCCAGCAGGTCTCACAAGCTCTCAGGTGATGCTAATTTGATGGTCCACAGAGGACGCTCTGAGTAACAAGGACCATTAATGAGAATTTGGGCCCTGTTGTCTCCTCAGTGACTCTAGGAATCGATAGAAAGCTGCCCTGGTGTTGTTGGTTTCATTCTTTTTCTTTTTTTTTAAGTTTATTTATTTTGGTGTGGGGAGGGGCAGAGAGAGAAGAGTGAGAATCCTAAGCAGGCTCCACATGGTGAGCAGAGCCCGACATGGGGCTCAGTCTCACAGTCGCGAGGCCATGACTGAACTAGAATCAGGAGTCCTACCCTGAGCCATGCAGGCACCCCACTGGCTTCATTCCGTTTGTGAATAACCTTCAGCAAAGCCTGGGAGACTTTGGGCTCACCGGGTCCAACTATGGTGGTTGCTTAAAGAAACGTTCACCTTTCTTTATCATCTTTTTTCCTGTAGGATAATGAAGTCCCTGAGGTTACCAGAAGCCGCAGCCCATGCCCCCCACAAGTGGACGGAACACCCACTGTGCCCCTTGAGAGGCCCCCCAGGGTACCTCCAAGAGCTGCCTCACAGAGGTAAGGTTGATGCTGACAAGAAATGTGTCTCTCATTCTCTGAGTTCCCGTGGGAGGACAGTAGGATTTGGGGGCACCTAAGATGACCTAAGAATGCATGCAGAGCTAACTGAAATGCCTAGTTTTGATGTGTTTTAATGTGGACTCTTTGCTAACTGATGCTCTATTCGAGGGCAAATACTTTAAGTAGCAATTGCAGTATTTCATCAATGAAGTACATTGGTAAACATCAACTTTTTTAGTAATTGTCATGTTTGGTTAGAATTCAGCTCGCTAATAGTAATTCCCTTGGCTGTTTTGTGGGGACGGTGCCTTTTGGGGGCCAGGAGATAAGAAAGACTGGGGGATGAAAATAAAGGTGGGAGACATGGCTCTAGCGCCACACTCTCTGGGAGCAGTGAACTTGGATGAATTATTTCACTTTCACGTAACTCAATTTCTTCATCTGTAAAATGGGGATAAGAGTAAAATGTCCTCACAGAGTTGTAAGAATGGAGTTTTGGTCCATAGTAAGAGCTCAACAGAATGAGTGATTTTTCTTATTCGGGACAAGACTGAGCGGATGGAGATTTGGAGATGGGCAACAGGCAAAGGAGTTTAGAGTGTTTGCTGGGCTCTGATGTCTGTCTTTGTTTATAATGGTACTCAGGCCTCTGGTAGGAACTTTTTCAAGGTCTCATGGACAGAAAAAGTAGTCAAAGCTCACTTGTCTGCTCATGCAGAAAGGGGCCTGGAGAATGAAAGCCTAGGCTTGTTTTAGGCGTTTAATTCTTTGATGTCTAAAGTATAATGTGGGGGGAAAATGATTAAAAGGTGGAAGCTTTTTTTTCAACCAGGGTTGGTTTTTTTTGTTGTTTCATATTGAAACTTTTAACTCAAATGAATCTCATCAGTGCAATTTGTTGAGAAAGTGCAACAAGGAGGCCTTTCTTCTGATTTTCTGGAAAGAGAAGCTGTCTCTGAGCTAGGCATCTTTCCATTTCTCCCTTCGCTGCTTACCACTCTTGCGTGTGCTCCCAGTAACATTCACATACTGACACTTGTTACACAGACCTCCTGTGATCGCAAACATTCATTGGCATGTTTCCTTGGTATAGACCAGAGGTCACATAGTAGGATACCAATCCTGGGGGGACCTGTAGCGATAATCGAGTCCAGTTGCCTGAATTGGCATAATGTTCTGTTGCTTCAAAATCATATAGTTGGTGACTGGGGAGGGGTGTTTACGGAGAATGATTATGGTTATAAATGCTAAACTGTACTGAGCGCTTACTATATACTGGATAGTATGTTAAGCACAGTGAATGCAGGATCTCACTTAACTCCATCCACAACTCTAAGAGTTAGATATTTAGGATTATCCCATTATTCCAAGCACTGGGGCTTGGACTGGATTGAGACTTACCCTGTGTGGCAACCCTGGTTGTGCCTGACTCGAGGCCTCCAGTGTCTTAGTCATTTTGTGACACCTGTGCAAGAAAGTCGAGGTATCAGTAGGAGGAGATCCAAGACCTAAGGCCTGCTAATCCTGAAGATTGAGGAGTTTGGGGGCAGTTAACTAATTGCATCAAGATGAAAGGGTTGTCAGGCTTGAAAACTGTAGCTGCAAGACTCTGTGGGATTTTGTTAATGGGAGAGAAAAAGAGAACAGCCAGGGAAATGGGTTCCAGAAATTAAAGGATAGAAATTGGGCTGCATTTAAATGTGTCAACAGAGATGGCAAATGAATTCTGGGGGGAGTCTGGAAGCATGTTGTGATAAAAATGGGAGCAAACAGGAGGAAAACACTTTTTACTAAAGAAATGGTATTTGCAAGGAAATCTGTAATTGACAGAGCATGGCATTTGGGTGCCTTTTTGGTGTGAAGAAAGATTTGCAAATATGTGATTGTTTTGTAAGTATGTATGCAATTTGCATAATAAAACGAGGAGATGTTTGAGCAAATAATAAAGCAGGCCTGTCTGTCTCCTGAATGGCTTCCGTGCTCCACCCACTGACGGACTGGAGGGGAGGCCAACCTTGAGGGTCTCCTCTCCACTTCCAGATCTGGGAATCAGCAACTGTTCTTTGCCCATGTCTCCTGAGCCCCCCTCCCAAACAGCACTAGGGCTACAATGCCTGTCACCCCCTCCCAGTCCTGGTCCCTTCCTCTACTCACTCCACATGCCGTTCTCAGAGCTTGAGCTGGCAGTGAGGACTCCTGAGTCTCCACTTCCACCTGGGCCTTCTGTTTCCTACTCTCTGCTGGGGCCCCTCGACCCAGATGCCCCACGGATGTCTCAAACAGCCTGTGCAGGACTGAATTCATCCCATCTGCCATTCTCTGTCCCAAACTGCCTTCCTCTGGTGAGTTCCCAGCCTGAGATAAGGGCACCGTTCTCTCACTTCCCAGAGCACCAAACCCAGGCGTCATCCTCCAACCCTCCCTCCCTGACAGCTCCCACAGAGTGTGTCTCCAGACTCTGTCCATTCTGCTGCCCTTTCAGCTCTCGGATCCACCCCCTCTCCGTCTGCCAGGGCCTACATTCATCCTTGTAGACCCACACTCACCTCCCTCCTCCACGCTGCCGCCACATTGCACTTTAGATCAGAAATTGCTGATGATGTCACTTCCTGGTGTAAAAGCCTTCCCACTGAATGCTGTGTTTTTTTTAGCACGCTGTGGCCCTGTCTAGCCTCAAGTCCCACCCTCTCCTGTATTCACTGATGCACCACCCCTTAAGGATTCCCAGTGGGCTGTGCCATTTGGAACTGTGTCTTTGCTCAATCTGCTCCTGTTGCCTGGAATGCCTGTCTCCCTCCTCCCTTCCAATCTCTTCTTAGAAAATTCTTACACATCCTTTAGGATTCGGTCTAGTCATCATCACCTCTTCTATGAAGCCTTCCCTGATGTTCCTATGTTCCTATGATGAAACTTCTTGTGGCTCCCCAAATATCTCTATTATAATTCATTCCATGTTATGGCCCCTCTTTACATATCTGTTTCCTCAAGTGGAATTTAAGCCCCAAAAGAATAGAGACCATTTTTGATTAAAAAGTTTTTTTCTACTGTCTCCAGTGCTTAGTATAATAGCCGTAACAGAGTAAGAACTTAATAAATATTTATCACGTAAGTGAGTTAATGGATGGATGGAGAGATTGGTACTGCTTGTGTTAGACTACCCGTCTCTTAAACAGTTAGCCATCAGTCATCTTCCACAGTGCAGGTAGCTCATAGATTAGTGGAAAGAAGTTTCACTCTCCCACCTTTAAGTTCCCAATGTATTTCAAAGTCAGGGAAAGGAAATGATGACAAGAACAGGAGAAGATGCATTATATCTTTGTATGGCATTTTCCTTGCAGGGCATTAGTCCTTATAGAGTGGGCAGCTGACAATGTCACGTTCCTCACAAGTAAGGTCCTGCCAATTGATAACAACAAAACAAAACAAAACAAAACAAAAAACAAAAAACAAAACAAAACAAAAAAACACACCCCAAATCTTACTGAGCCTTTGCTGCTTTGTTTTTAAACATATTTTGCCATTTACAAATGATTTGTCAATCACTAGCAATCTGTGCACTCCCCTTTAAGGCATAGCCAAGGTCCTGTGTAATCAGAACATACTTCTAGAGGCCTCTTGCGGTGCCAGAAGTTGATCCTGTACATGCAGACTTGTAAAGAGGTCTGTGAAGTCCCTGGGAGGGGCTGGAGTGGTCAGGGAGTAAGGGTACTTGGGACAGAGGCTATTTACTAATAGGGAAGTTTAAAAATATTTTCAATAATTTTGTGATCATACAAAAGCATAATAACAAATCTACTTATTTTAGTATTTATTTTTTATTTTTGAGAGAGAGAGAGAGAGAGAGAGAGCATGTGCGAGTGAGGGAGGGGCAGAGAGAGAGAGGGAGAGAGAGAATCCCACGCAGGCTCCACATTGTCAGCAGAGCCAACGCAGGGCTCAATCTCATAACCGTGAGATCATGACCTGAGTTGAAATCAAGAGTTGTATGTTTATTTATTTATTTATTTTTTTATTTATATATGAAATTTATTGTCAAATTGGTTTCCATACAACACTCAGTGCTCATCCCAAAAGGTGCCCTCCTCAATACCCATC